>NC_046658.1:151992875-152012521 GCF_010883055.1 Belonocnema kinseyi
ACTCGCGTCTACCGGGAGACGGCGTAGCTAGTAAGTGACAGTTCTCTCCGAGACTTGTAGGAAGGCAGATCCGCTCTGTCTTCGCCTCCATCCAGAAAAAAATAAACGAATAGATCTCGACTCTGACAATCGACGAAGATTTCTTTCATCATCAGCCATCCGGATTCCCCTTCCGCGTTCTACGTCGTGTTCCGAGTGTCTTGTGTTCGGCCGTGATTATCGCGATTCGGGTCATCGATCGGGCGACGGGTGACAGGAGAACGCTTCGCGAGTGAATAGGTGTCACAATCAGTGGTTAGGAGCTAGGTGGAAATAGACATCGGGTGCCGGGGCTTATCCCTGCAGTGCCTGTCTATTTTCCAGTGGGTAGGCGGGTTTGCCGGTGCCGGGAGGAAACTTCCGTAGTGCCGAGCTCCCTAGTTAGGACTGTGAGTGAGGGTTGCGGTGCTGGAGGGAAACCTCTGTCGTGCCAGCTCCGACTCACCGAAACCATAGCCGCACTCGGCGACCATTATTGTTCCCCTTCCCCTTTATGGACGGGTTGACTGCGTGGCGAAGATTGATCTCTGGTGACATCAAACGGGTGCACCTTCCGCCGCCCACCAGTCAGGCTTGCCACGCGCCAGCTGCCCGACTCAACCGACGCTACTCCGCATGCCGTTTCGCGCCGCTAAGCACCGTTCCATTCGCGTCTTACCGAGCGGCCTAACGCCAGATACCACACTGCCCACTCCTCTCCGCTGTTAAGCGCTCCACCCCATCTCCCATTCCTTCCTTCAATCTTTCCCCTTCCCCCCACGCACTGTACTCCTACCCCACCTGCGCAAGTGTAACCCCCCCCCCCCCAGGAATAGACACCGGGGTAGAAGACAGATTGACAAAAGTTGAGAGAAGGAGTACATTGTTCAATTTTTTAAGTATTTCATAACATTTTGCATCTTCATTTAACAAAAAATACAAATTTTCATTTTTAGTAGCATAAAACATAAGATTTGTTGATGAATGAGAAAAAGCAAAATTTTGGTTTACTTTCATTCATTAAATAAATGAAACTAATTTTTCAACGCTTGATGAGAAATTGCTGTTTAATGATTATGCAAAATAACTTGAAACATTACGCAAATGTCACTATGTTTTCGTCTTGCTTTACTTTTGTTAACTTTTCGTCAAATGATTTTATTTAGTACAGGAAGTTAGAATCTGGGGCGTTAAATTATAAGCAAAAACTAAGTCCCTATTTTGATGTCCCAAATAAAATATTTATATATTCTTTTAAATAGTTTTTAAAAGTTTATACTTATTAAAGAAAGGTACCTTATGAGCATCCCGTGGGATAAACCATTTTTAAAGCTGGAAGGATTTTATTTTGAAAAATATTATAAGAGACATTTTTTATTGAACTTTTTATGACATGCACGTCTTAAAATGTCGTATAAAAAATAATTGTAAGAAAGAACTCATTGCACAAGTATAAGATCAAAATAATGTTGAAAATTTTCGTAAGGTTGATGAAATCTTTTAGAATAAAGAAAAAAATATATATATATTTGGGTAATAAATTGTAACAATTTAGATCGATTTTAATGATCACCTTTGCACCATTTTCATACTTAATGAATAACGACGTTTCTTCTAGAAAAACCCGTACTGTAGCCGTCATTTCAATCCTTACTCTTGTTTTTTTTTGTATGCTCGTCAGGATGTTTGCAACAAATTTAAAAGCAAATGTACAATTTCTAAAAATACACCATGGATACTGACTCTGGACCTGCTTAAAATCAAAATTTGTCGCAGATAAAGGAAAAACTGTTGTCTCAGATAAATTAATTTTGGAAGCACTTATTTTTTCATTTAGTTTTTAATTTAGACACTGAAAAAAATATTTTTGGCACCTTACATGTATTGGTCATTTTAAAATTGTTTAATAGTTAAATTAATGGAATTTAGGCACTTCGCGGATTTGAAAGGATGTACAATATTCAAGGAATACATGGAATTCATATAACCCCCGGAATTCACGGGTTTCATGGAATTAGCAGAATTCATGGAATTCACCGAATTCGATAAATTTACGAGATTCAAAGAATGCATGGAATTTTTGTAATTTACGCAATTCTTTGAATTTATGCATTTCAAAGTATTCAGTGAGTTCACAAAATTAAAAGAAAAATCACATACTTCATCAAATTCAATGAATTCACGAATTTTACGATATTCACAACAATATAACGGAGCCCAAAGAATTCACGGAACTCCAATAATTCATGAAATTTACAGAATTCATGGACTTGACGGAATTTATGGCATCCGAGAATTCATAAAATTCAAGGAAATCATGGAATTCATTGTATTAGTGAAATTCATGGAATACATCGAATTCATTGAAATCACGGAATTCATGGATTTACCGTAATTCAGGAAATTCAATGAGTTAATGAAATTCAGTAAATTAACATAATTCACGGAATTTAGGAATTCACGTAATACAAAGAATATACGAAAAAGGGAATTCAAGGAATTTACGAAATGCAAAGAATTCACGAAACTCAAGAAATTCATGAAGTTCACGAAATTCACGGAGTTTATGGACTTTGAGGAATATGTGGCAGTCTAGAATTCATGGAATTCACGGAATTCATTGAATTTGAGAATGCGTGGAATTCAAGGAAGTCATTGAATTTGAGAATTCATAGAATTCAAGGATTTCCTTGAATTTGAGAACTCATTGAATTTGTGAATTCATGGAATTCACTACATTCTTGGAATTCGTTGAATATATGAAATTTATGAATATCACAGAATTCATGGGAATCACGAAATTCATGGAATTCAATGAGTAAATAAAATGTATTGAATTCACGAAATTTTACAATTAAAGGCATTTTTGGAATCCAAAGAATTTATGGAAATTAAAGAATTGGCGGAATTCAAGGAATTTACGGAATCCAAATAATTCACGGGACTTCAGGAATACATGAAATTCACGAAATTGATGGAATTCATGGACATTACGGAATTTATGGAATTTGAGAATTCATGGAATTCGCGAAATTCATGGAATACACAGAATTCATGAATATCGAGGAATTCACGGATTTTACGGAATTCATTGAATTCACGAAATTCAAGTAATTCTTTAAATTCAATTAGTAAATGAAATTGATTGAATTCACAGACTTTTCGGAGTTTAGGAAGTAAAGGAATTCAAAGAATCAAAATAATTTACGGAAATCACGGAATTCATGGAAATATAGAAATTCTGTATGTTATTAAAAAATCGACTTATTGGTAGAAAATATCCTTTTTTGGAGAAAATGAGTTTTTCTTTCGACGTTAATCTCTTTATCTAGAAATTTATCTTTTTGGTTGCAAATTCATGTATTCCAGTACAATACTAATCATTTTAGTTTCATATTAATGTTTTAGGTTATAGATAGATAGAGATAGATAAACTTTTATTTTTCGGCCTGCTGGCCTTAAAAAATTGATTTGCTTACACTTCAATTTTTTACAGAATTTTCCTACAACTACGTCTTACAAAGTACTATCCATCCACACCTTATAACTAATCCGCTCGCTCCTATAGCCTAACCTTCCTCGCTGCGGCTCGCCTCACCTCATACGCATTTTGCTCTTTTTTCGCTATGCTTCGCATTACCAGCTTGTCTCCGCGGCCAACACCTGATACTTAACTACTATTTAAAATATTTACATTTCTCTTACATCTACTTCTTCTCCTATTTACAATCTTTTCTTCTCCATTCCTCTTTCTCCTTCCTTCTATTCTTCTCTATCTTACCCAACACCCCCTTCACCCATGCTACTGCACTTTTGTCATCCCTTTCATGCAAAAATACCTCCATGCTTACCCCCCTCCTTTCCCCTTCTTGATATTCCTTGAAACAATGCTCCAATTTTGCATCCCCCTTCCCGCACAATTCACACATTATCTTCTCTCTAGAAAGCCAGAACCTATTATAATTCTCCATGCAACCGCACCTCATTCTCGCTATAAATTCCTGACTTCCTTGCTCTCATAGTTTTCGTCATACCTTGACTCTCTTATTCTCTTATCTCCTTCTGCCTTCTCTTTCTTAATGCCATTCTTTTGAACCAACTCATATACCTTCCTTCCTCGTGCAATCTGCTAACTTCATCCATCTGCAATCCATTCGTTCTAAAATACCTTTCCCTTTCAACCTCCATCTTTGCACCACTACGTCCGTTCTCCTTCTCCCCCAACACTCCCTGACCAATTTACTTCTCCCCTCTTCCAAGAATTTCTCCTCATATTTACACGCCCGACTTCCTGTTATAATCCCTAAACTCGTTCTTGCTGTCTCCCTCATGAAAATATAGTTCAGCGTATTCCTTGCCAATCCCAGTATCTACTTCACATACCTCTTCAGTACCCTATTTACCTCCTCACTTACCTTCCAACCCCACACCTACACTCCGTAAAATAAGACACTCATCACTAGCGAATCAAACAATTTCATTCTCCTTTCAAAATCATCTGCAAACAGTCTCTTTTCCAGCCCCCGCACCTGCCTCATCACCACATTTGCCCTTCTCACTCTCTTTTTTATATGACTATCCACTCCCCCATTTCTTGAAAACAGGAAGCCCAGGTACACAAACTCCTTCACCTCCTGTAGCGCTTTTCCCTTCCACTTCCACTCTCCTCTCCCATCACTCCGCTATGTCATCTGCATATGCAGGAGACCATATCCTGACTCCTACCCTAACTCCTCCTACCACTCCGATCGCTAGCTTACTTTCCATTTCCGTAAACAAAATTGCAAAAAGCGTTAGATGTTTGCTGGCATAGTCTGACCTAGAGCCCAGAGCTACATATTTTAATCGCTTTTACAGAAATAATTAAAAAATCTTTCAAAGTAATAAATAATTTATTTTTTTACATATTCTTATCAGTCAAGTTGTCCATTTTACACATTTTTCTCATAGAACTCACTTTTAATAGGATATTCATCGCTTTTGTCAATATATAACACTATCAAAACTGGCCTAACTCATCGGAGAACCATCTATTGGATTTATTTGTACTTCGATATCCCTCGAGATTTTCATGCGTATACTGATGATGTATTGCATGCCTTGTACAACTTTCAAGACACGCAAAGTGCATTGCTCATTTTTTCCTGTTGTATTTTTGAACTTCTTCGCCTTTCCTTATTTATAAATATTCGTATTTTGCAATAAATATTAATAATTAATCGTTTTATCAACAAAGTTTGATGCAGCTTTTTCTTACGGATTCATCAATACCAAAAACTCATTTTTCATCAAAGTGTCACTTACGTATCTTTTAAATTTGTATTGCAGATAACTGCACTTAATTTATTTTTAAATTTTGTTTACAAATACTGCAAACTTCAGTTATATGACTTAAATTTCAGAAATTAAATTACCTACTCAATTTAAAACAATAATAATGTGGCAAATATATAATTAAGCATAGAGTGCTCTAATAAAGGCAGCGCATATTTTTAGAGGTGGGAATCGTGTTTCCTAAGTATGAATATAAAAATATGTAGATATAATAAATTTACCTAAAATGTACAGGAGATCAAAGTAAATTGAATTGAGAGTCAATGACAGAAAATTACAGTTTTGTTGGATAAAGTTGTTGTCCAGTGAAAAATTCAAAAAAAGCATATTTGAATCCGACAATTTTTGTCATGTTATCTTAGTGAACCATCCTCCTTTTTCTGATACAACCCATCTAGGAAGACGTATTCTGTTCCAAACTTTTAGTACACCAAAAAAACTTCGAAAACCAACGCCTTCTTGTTCATCCAATACAGAGACTGTACTGAGGAATTCGTTCGTCTTTCGTTCATCTGATAGAATTGAATAAAAAATATGTTTGTTGTTTTTTATAACCACCATGGAGTGGTCATTCCCATCATCTATTCCCAGAGTCATAAGGCGACGTTTGAATTTTGCAGCGAACTCATGTTTTTTCGTTGTTTTCCCAACTTGCATTACAACTGTTAAATAAAAGCGCTCTTCTCTGTGGGGTGGACCTGGATTATTCCATACCCAACTATCCCAGTGTATACTAGACTGTTCATAAAGTTTTCCATAATAAACATAGCGTCCACCGTGAATCTTGACAGTAACGATGCTTCCTTTACAAATTTCGTCGAAATGTTCGCGTGGTAGAGGTGTGTCCGTTGGATCTGGTTTATTAAGAAAAATAGAAATTTTAGAATTTTTTAGACGGCGAAAATATTTGTTAACGAGAATCGCAAAGTTTGGTAAAGTAGCTCGTTTTTTGTATATTTTTTATAATAAAAAGCCAGAAAAAATCTAAATGAATTATCAACGCTTAACATATGTATTCTTCATCCAGCACTCTTTGATATCATAGAGTGCAAATATAAATTTAATCCATAAAAAAATGTTTGTCATCCCTTAAAGTATGATCAATTGTACATAAAACTGTGAGTATATTTATATGATAGTGAAAGATTCTAAAACCGTGATTTTTCTTATTATAAATTTTGATTTATTTTTCTTACAAATTTGTTAGTTCTTTTTTTGCATTCTTTAATTAATGTACCTGTATCGAGTAGCTTCAAAATAATAACTTACTTGGGACGACATACTGAAGACCTGTACTCACTGCCGCACCTTGCAAGCTCAACTCTGTAAAAATAAACGCCAATTGATCAATATTTGATCCTTAATACTGAAGCTGACAGGGAAAGGTCGCAAAATGTGGAAACTCGAAAATAAAATTTGCAAACAATATACATATAAGAATTTCTTCAAACAGTTTAAGCTTATGTCAATAGATTTATTTTTTAAGAATGTATTTCAACTCTTAACCAAGAAGTTCATTTTACAATAATAGCAAAAAAAGAATTCTGAACCAAAAACATAATAGTAGATTTGTCCAACAAAAAGAATAAAACTAAGAAAAAATAGTTGTATTTTTTTGTTAATTGAAACTAATTCATTTCGCATCAAAGCTAAGATAAAAGGCGCAAAAGTGGAAATAAGGTGAGGAGAAGTATATTCAATAAATAAGTGTGGTTCAATAATATGAAATAAAAGTATAAGTCGGGAAAATGGAATGGTGAGGCTAATTTAAAAATTGACAGTTTGATAGTAAAAGAGGCTTACTGCATAGGGGAGGGTGTTGTTAGGGAGATAAGTAGAATGTGAGTGAACTGGCGAGGCAAATTAGATGTAAATCTTTTTAAAAAAATTAATCATGTAAGAAAAAATCAAATCACACTCTCGAAGGTTATCAGAATAGAGTCGCCACCTGTGTACCAAGTAACGAGTTGAATGGCGGATCATGAGTATAAATGAAAGATAGAGGGAAGCGGGAATTTGAATGAGTAACTTGCTTACGACCCAGGTAAAGCTTTAAAGTTCTCCACGCCCAAAGAAGAAAACGAAATTACTGCGGTAACAAAGAGGGTCAGAGGCAGACCGCCGGGAAAGAAACTAATTTGGAAAAACGTAAGTGGTTTAAGAGTCAGAAACAGTTAAAACGATTTAGGGGCGATATCCGCACTGAACAAGAGAAAAAAAGACTTGGATAAAATTTTCAATATACTGTTTAGCGTGACGCCGATTAAGAAAACCACCGAAATGATGAGATCTCCACTAAATAAGGAAAGAACAAGCCAAGAAGAGGGGACCACAGAGCCAAAAGAGGTAATAGGAACGAAAAATTCAGACTAGAGACAAAAAAGTAAAGAAGAGAAACGAAAAGAAATAAGAGGAGGGTGCTGGAAATACCACTTAAGGAAATTAGAACTTTTAAAGGGGAAATAAGAGAGAAAAAGTAAGGCAAAAGAGAATAAAGAGCATTGAGTAGCAGACTGCATACAATCGTGGATTTAGCAGTATTTATCAAAGAGTTGAAAAAAGATAGGAAAACGAAGAAAAAAGTTATAAGGGCTGAAGTTAAGGACAGAAAACCTAGAAAAGGTACCGAATAAGGTGAGAGAAAAGAGAGGGATAAATGGGCAAAAAATTTAGGCACAACAAAAACAAGTGAAAGAGGCGAGAACAGACTGGAACAGAAATATTTCAATGATAGGGCAATAGAAGAGGAATTTAGAACCAAGGTACAGTTTATTGTGAGAAAAATTAAACCGACATAAAGTGGGAATTTTTAAGGAATACTAAAAAAAGTGAATGGGGTACAAAGGGAGATAGAAAGAAGAGAGAGGTCGAGAAGAAGAAATAACCTGTCAATAGTAAGTCTACAAAGTACATTAGGAAATGACTTGGCGCGAGTATTCGAGGTCCTCGAAAAAGATTAAGGGGTAAGTGGAAAGATAATCAAAGCCATAAACCAGGTTACAACCGAAAAAACAGTGATAGTAGTGGAAATGGAATCATCGAAAGCAAATTGGGATCTGATGAAAAACAACTGAATTTTAAACAAGAAAAAGGTGTGGTATGCCAGTTAAAATAAGATAATACAACATATACTTTGAGGGGAAATCGTATATTTAAAAATAGAATAGAAAAAAGATAGAGAAGAATGAATTATTCAGAGAATAAAATAAGGTGAGGCATAGAAAAGGAAAGGAAAAAGGTAAAGAAATTAGTAGGAGATGTAAAAGAATCAACGAAAAGAAACAAGTAATAGATGAATATATTAGATCAATTTTTTGGAATCTTTCGGGAATTAAAAATATTTGCAAATATTTTTGGAATTTCGAAGAAAAGTTCAATGTAGTTGGATTAACGGGAACTTGGATAGAGGAAAAAGATTGGGAAATTATAAAAAGTAAATTTCTAAGTAGCTATAGATGGAAACTAGAAAGGGCCACTAGGAAAAAGGAAAAAGATAGAGAAAGTAGAGGAATTACGGCAGTCAGGACAAATCTAGAAGAAAGAAAAGTTTTTAAAATATTCACGAGTAGCGTACAGGGAAAGTAGTTCATAATAAAATGAAAATGGCATAGAATTGTGACAATATACAAGGGGAACGGAACGAAAGAGGTTGGAAAAGAAATATAAAAAGTTTGATAACGAGGATGAAAAAGAAATACTAATAATAGAATGGGTTTCTCATGCCAGAATAGGGAGCAAAGGTATTATGTACTTAGATGGGGTAGAGAGGGAGAGAGACTCGAAAGACCAGGTAATAAATAGCGAGAGAAAAAACTAATTTATAGGGTTGGAAGTCTGTAAGACAAATGAAAGTAGAAGCTAGAGTCGAATCAAATCACCACTTACGAGGGGTTTATTATAAAAGCAGAATAGCGAAGGAATTAAGACATAATACGAGAGAATTAATCAAGAAAGAAGTGTGCACTATAGAAGCAAAGAAAGATTATATAGAAAAAAATCTGGTTAGGGGGTCAAATTTTACACAAATTTAATATCTTCTCTGATGAGAATCAAAAAAAAATTAGGGTTTGAGAAGATAATGTTGAGTGAAGTACGGAAGGAGTTAAAAGAAAAGGTCAAGCAAATTAGAGTCACACAAAAATTTAGAAATAGATCAGAAAAAAATAAAAATTGGACACTATAGATAATATCTCTGTTCCTCAACACGTGGTACACAAGATATGTGCCTCCTTTGTTGATTGACAAGCAACGTTTCCATCGGTAGATAGGAAAACGTTGTTAGGAGTAAAGTGGAAGAGAAAAATAAACATTGGTTTCATAAAGAGAGAATGAGGAAAATTGATAAAGAAAATGTAGTAATAGTAGCTAAAGAAGAAGAATTTTTGGTCAATATGATGAAAAGAATAAAGAAGTATTAAAAAAAAAAGAAATTGGTTTTAACACCAGAAGAGCCTCCAAATTCGCATACCTAAAAGGACGGAGGGTCGAAATTGGACCCAGCCACCTTTTTACAGTTTTAGGCAACTTCGCACAAATAGTAAGTATCCAATCATAGGAAAATTCATAAAACCTTGGCACCCGAAAAAAAATTTTAAGGAGGCAGCAGTGTTTTGAATGTCAAATAGGTCCAAATTGGAACCCCGGCCCTTCTAGTGTTGAATGTTACAAAGTTCGCGGTGTTGGGTTTCAGGAGAAAAAATAGTAGGAATAAGGGGTGAGTGGTTCGGAAGTGTTAGGTGATGGTATTTAGGAAGTCAAGGAGTTAACACGTATGGGATTTTTATTTGAGAAAAATGGGAATGTAGAAGATCACGTGAAACCATAGTTAAAACAGCAAATGTAATAATAAAGAAAGTATGGGGGAAAATAAAAAATCTATTTAAAGAAACCTACAACAGAAGAATGAGAATATTTGAGGCGCTTGTACTGAGACCTCTAATGCATAGCGTTGAAATATGGGGATGAAAAGAATATGAGTAGGTGGAAAAATTGAAATAACTTTAAAGATATTTGTACTAATTTCTTCTGCACTTACCAACCGAATTAAGAACTAGCAGGGTGGTGCAAAACACAAAAAGCATTCTGACTTTCATTAGATGCAGGAACAATTGAGTATCAAAGAATTTAAAAGAATCTTGATTAATAAATATTTCGATGTTGGGAGTATACGTACTATTTTGGGATATTTGTATTTTCCCCTTTCCGAGTGTAGAGCGCAATCTCGGCGGATGTTATTGGTGAGGTTGAGTGAGATGACAAATTTTAGACAACTTCACGTTAATTATTTAATCATCAATTTCTCGCATGTGTTTCACCTTGCTACTGTAAAAATTAGATAAAAACCTGGAAAAAGTTTGTTTACTAAAAAGCATTAAAAATTGAAGTAAAGTGTGCTATCTTATTAATAATTTGATGCGCCGAATTCAGAGAATGATTAAAGTTCACAAATCAAAATTAGATTTCGGATTTCTTTAAATCTCCACTACTTTGATTTTACTGTGCTTTGGCAAACTTTTAAGGGTGTAAAAAGAAAGGACGAGTTCTCTAGCCAGCTATTTTGGATTACAATTTAAAAAAGTACAGCATTTTTCACAACATTTCTCGGTACAAATAAAGTTACCAGAGTTATAGAATTTTCAAAATTTTTTAAAATAAACGAAAATTTTAAGCGAAACAACGCACGATATGATATAACTCATGGCAATAGAAGCGTCACTTTATAAAAGCCCTAGAAGATAATCCAAACGAAGTTTTGAATTTCCATGAAACATCTAAAATACAAATTTCGATCGCATAAAAAAAAGAATAATCAAATTTTAATTTCGAGGTCAAGCAATACAAGATATAAAAAAGGATTATAAAGCAAAAAATGTTAACCTAAAAAATATTAAAAAATTAATAAAATACATTTGATTGGGTGTATGCTTTGAGTTATTTGTGAAAAATATTTAAAAAATAAAAGCACTCATTTGCTAAAAATTTATTTGTTGTTGTGAAAGATTCATCATTAGGTGAATATTAAGAAATTTCACGATTTGTATTTTATATTTTCAAATTCTCAATGCAAAATATACTTTATTTTTTTAACTGCCATGGTTTTGAGTGAATAAAAAATACGTCAAAATCATTAGAAAGCAATAGTATTACACGCGGAAAATATAGATACGACCAACCATTTTTTTGTAATTGCTTGAGAAAATGAAAATTAATGATTTTACTGTAAAAGTAAAGCATCTAAATCCATCCTGATTTTTTCTTATAGTCTCGCTGTTCGCTTTCATACGAACTAAACTAATTGAACCCAAAAAGAAAAACCAACTATTTATCGTTAAAAGTTAATCCTTATCAATTTAAATCCTACTATTATATATTTGTTTCAGTTTTTTTAAAATGTTCATTTGATTAATTAAATTAAGAATCAATTAATTAATTAAATTAAAAATTAAAATATTTTTTTTTTTAATTCATTACAATCGTATAATATTTGACAGTAAATTTAACTACTAGGTTGAACATTCTTTTTTTCCGTATTTTAAAATTAATTTTTTAAACCGCCAATTTAACTATTCTACTTTTGGTTAAAAATTGATGGTTTTTGGTTTAGAATTGAGATCTGGTTGTTTCGTTGACAATTTAACAAATTTGGATAAAAATTTATATTTGTATGTGATTGCTAAAGAGTAACAATAAGATATAAAAGTTAACTAAAAAGTTAACTATTGAAGTGTTTTGTTGCAGGTACCACTTTTTAATTGGTTAAAAAATGAAATTATTATTTCTTTTAAAACAATTTTTTTGGTAAAAGTTCAACTACATGATTATAAATTGAAATATTTCCTGGGAAATCAAACTATTTTGTGTGAAAGTAGTCTTTCTTTGTTTGAAAAATCTTATCACTTGATTGAAAATTCTTCCTTTTTTCATATAAATATCTCCACTTTTAACAAATTTATAATTCCTAGTAAAAATCTATCTAAATTTTCTTAATTCCAAAAACAATTTGAACAGTTTTAAATCTTTATGTTATTATTTCCTGAATCATTATTACCAGGCATGAATGTTTTTTTCAATGTTATAATAACACACTCACTTTGAATTTTTTCTGAAATTCCTGTAAATTTCAAACAAACACTGTATTTCTCCATTAAAAATACATTTTCTCGTTTACTTTAATTTTTGTATTTCCTTGTTATTGAGTGAATTTGAAAGTCATTAAATTAATAGTAACCAAGCGGATCTGCGCTAACGGTGCTTTATTTCATCATCTACTGTTCTAGAAAATAATTCTTCCTCGAATGTAAAATATTTCTAATAATACAAAAAAAATTTTAATCCATTAATCGAAAATAATATTGTATTATTTAATTTTGATCAAAAAAGTAGAGAACATTTTTAATCAACTTAAAAAAAGAATTTCCCAAAAATTTTAAAAATAATTTAAAGTTTGGAATCAAAATTAAAAATTAAATATACACCTGTCATGATTTATATGTTTTTTAAGAATTATAAAAGGATTGACGATAACTTTAAGGTAACGTCAATTTCCATTTTTATTTTTTTTCTCTGCTCTTATCGTTGAAAAATCTTTAAAAATTTACAGAAATTTTTGAATTATTTTCAACGTAAGTTTTTCATTAAATTTTGGTGAAAAATTCAAAATTCCAGTAAAAATTGAAATTTTGATTTTGGTCAACACCTACCTGCCCTAATTTCTTCGTTTTCTGGCAAAATAATTATCGTAGTTTTTATTTTTTCAAGTTTAACCTGTGCCCCATGGATTTTGAAATCAATAAATGTTTATAAATGCAGGGTGGCCGTTTTAATAGAAGAAAATAATTTCCGATCATTTCCCAGCTTTTCCTCGCTTTCACAATATTTTTCACGGTCAATAATATTTTTAAAAAAAATCTTTTCTACATTGTTTTCCATTTAAAATAATAATCAATAAGCAACAAATGAAATAATTCAAATTGAAAATCTCTTAAATTTTAAACT
This sequence comes from Belonocnema kinseyi, assembly GCF_010883055.1. NCBI lineage: Eukaryota > Metazoa > Arthropoda > Insecta > Hymenoptera > Cynipidae > Belonocnema > Belonocnema kinseyi. The sequence continues at coordinate 152,006,223 of NC_046658.1, forward strand.
TTCAAAATTAAACTTTAAAAGTTTTTCGATTCAAAAATGTTGTGTTTATAAATGCTCAATAATTTGCACGTGTGAAATTGAACATAATAACATTTTTCAATCAAACATTTTAAAATTAAATACATATGAACTGCAAAATTCAGAATTTTTAACTTTAATAAATCACAGAGTTCAAAAATGTCGATTAAGTTCCAAAAATATAAATTCACGCTAACATTTTAAAAACTCTAAGTTGATGAACGTGAAAATTTTCAAAATTATATTATTTTAGGTAATTTTAAGTCAGAAACATAACAAATTTATTGTTTTTATAACACAGTTCTCAAATTTGAAATGACTTTAATTTTATTTCAAATGGTTTAATCATCCTTAAAAATCTTTAAAATTTTATTTCAGAATCTTGAGACATTCAGAAGTTCTTTTAAATTTTGTTTTAATTAAAACTCATTTTTGAAATTCTTTCCAAACTTCTAAATATCTTTTAAAAACAAATAAAAAAAATAAGAGTGATTTTTAGAGATACACGTTTATCATCGAAATAATTCTTCAAGCACGCATAGAGATGATTTTATCATAACTCTCGTATTCGCTTCATGTCGAAGTGCAGCTGTCTAACCCTTACCGCTTTTTCTACTGGCGGACAGAGGCAACTCCTGGTTTAGCAGTGGCGCCAATCCTATTTGAAACAAATGGACGGATCTACTTCAGAAAGGCACCCCCCCCCCTCCCCCTGTTTCAGAAAAAAGAATATGATATGCAAAAAAAAGAGCAAGATCGATTATGTAATGATAACAATAATGATAAAGGGGGAGGGTCGGTAAGGCCGGTTTTTGGCCTAATTTATTTTTGGACCAAAAAATCTTTAAAAATCATGGTAGTATCTTATAAGTATCCCGAGTCGATTGCACGCTAAACGGACTACCCTCCACCCCCCAGACACCACCCCCCTACAAATATAGGAAACACCACTACCCACCAACTGTATTTTCGAGAGATTTGACACTCTTAAACATGTATTCTGAGGTTAGCTCGGGTTTACTATGGTTTTCGGGGTCGCCGAATACAAATCTGGCGTCCTTTGACTTTTATCGCGTCAGGTTCAAGGTCATATATTTTTTTCAGCGTTTTCTCTCGATTTGACCTTCCAATGACCTTGAACCTGACGCGATAAAAGTCAATGTGATATGTCAAGCGAAATGTGATAACGAGTCCGGAGTTGGCGCGCGAACTATCGAGCCTTGACGGTAAAATTCCTGCCAGATGTGATATGAAATAAGGAACAAATAAGGTTACCCCAAAGATTACCTACAGCGGTGGGAGGATGGATCGAGAATATATTATATATTGCTCAATTAAATCATTATCTTTTTACCAGTTTTTCAAAAACTTTCAATCTTTTTGAAAGATTAGGAAACAGCGCTTACTCATTTTAATTTTTTTATTATTATAATAGTAAACTATGGAGATTGAAATAAGAAAAATGTTTAAATGACTCGAAAGTGTTCTAAAAATCTAAAAATAATTAAAATTAATATTGTATGCAACGTCAATTTCCATTTTTATTTTTCTCTCTGCTTTTATCGTTAAAAAATCTTCAAAAATATCCAGAAATCTTGGTATCATTTTCAGCGTATTTTTTTAAAATAAAATTTGGTGAGAAATTCAAAATACCCATAAAAATTAAAATTTTGATGCACTAATTTTTTCGTTTTCTGACAAAATAACTATCGTAGTTTCTTTCTTTCAAGTTTAACCTGTGCCCCTGTATTTTGAAATTAACAGATGTTTCTAAATGCAGGGTGACAGATATGGATTCGAGCACATAGCTAACCTGCTGATAATTTAGACAAATTTGTATTGGAATAAAAAAAATGTCCAGGAAAAAATTATTAATGACTTTTCTTCTACGATATATTTGCTGTAATTGACAAAATTAATCAGGACAAGTTCTCACAACACTTATAATTGCCAATTCAAAAAACTGATTAGTTATTTGACTCTGATCTACTTTCTCTCAAAATGCAATTTTTTGTACCCGTTTTTTTTATGCTGGTATACAGAAAAGGGATATATTAGGAGCTTCTTATTTATACTTTTGAAAATTCAAAGATACGAAATGGTGACTGTCATATGTAATATTCGCAAACCTGTTGATAAATATAAATTTAATTGTACGAGTTATGGATTTGTGCACGTTCTCTTTACTTAATTATTTCCCCTTATTTTCGTCCATTTTTAGTTAATTTATTTACACAGTATATTTCCCGATTTTCGGGACCCCCCCTCAAAACAGGTCAAGCGGCCGACTGACCTGCCCCCCCCCCACGGTATTAGCGCCCCTGCTGGTTAGTAATCAACCCGCGATCCAATTCTAGTTCATCAAGATTCTCCAAAGGTAGAATATTATAAAATTAGATTTTGTTTCAACGCAACGTCAGGAAAAACTTCTCTTCCTGAATATGTAATGTTCGAATTGTATAGATCACCGCGAAATAGTTGCTTTCATTTTACAATATTTTAAGTTATTTCCGCAATTCAGCAAAATCGTCGTTTTCAGCACATTTTGCTGATTTCAGAACAAGGTTCGACATTTTTATTTAGTTGCCTATAAGCGTTTGCTTCAATACATCAAAGCTTTTGGTTAAACTGTTTTATTGATGTTACAAATATTGAATTAATCAGGAAAAATTTGTTTTTTGAATCGATACCATATTTTGAAAGAGAGATTTTTCAAGAATCAAAAAAAATATATCGGTGATTCAACCGAAATATTATCTAAACGTATCTTACAACCTACGGACGCAGCGTATTTTGTGGATTACAAGATGAAAATTCATGCAAAAGTCAAGAAAATCCCTCTGCCATAGGCGGATATGATATTTTTATAACAGATGATGATTTCAGGCATTTCTCAAAAGACAGTAATGAATTCAGCCCATATTAGATATGCTACTTGAAAAATTATGAGCTAACTGGTGACACACAGTTTGGTCTCCTTACTATTACTTAATGATATTTAAAAAGTAAGAAGCGTGCTTCAGTGATACGGAAGACTTATCATTGTAATATAATGTAATAAAATTTTTTAATAAAAAACAATGAACTATAAAGAAGGCTCCTTCTTCTGATTAACAACATCATATTAATAAGGAATACCACAATCTTAACCTTAATCTAGACAAGAGTACTTTTGTTTCATATTTTACATTGATTTTTTAGTTTAAAACTATGTTCTTTCAGAAATTACAACTTGAGAGTCATTTACAAACTATAAACAAGTTAGGTCAAAGTGACAAAGATCGTCGTAAGAAATGGTCAAATGTCTTGTCGTGACCTTGCAAGTGTGATGATAGTGAGTAATTTCAAATTTGAATCAGCCAAGGGGCTCGCTGAAACATATACGTTCTTGAAACACCATTTTTCTCCGTTTCGATAAATCAAAGCTATGCTTTTCCTATTCATATATTCTAACAAAATATCGTTCATGGCAAGGCCCAAGTCGTCGAGTCGGTATCCAGAATGAGTGATAGATAGCATCTGTATTTACTCAACAATATGCTGCCTGATGGTGTTCATCTTCGACATGTTAAGCTTGTGATAACGAGTGCGGAGTTGGCGCGCGAACTATCGAGCCTTGGCGGTAAAATTCCTGCCAGATGTGATATAGTGATTTAGTCAAACACACACTGAATGCGGGAGACGTACTGTCTTTACCAGCCTGTCGTTATGGCGAGTTGATGTATTCGTCTTTTGGTCTTACGATCAACCGTTGGTTTTGTTTTACGGTTCGCATCAGCCAAAGCTCTCGCTGCATTATACACTTAATAATTGACAGTCCAGAGGTCGGATTCTTCGGAAAAATGTTCACGAAGCTCATCATCCATTTCAGCCAGATCTTCAGGCTTTAAAGAAACCTGAGTGTTGATGGTTCACCGGGTCATAAAGAATCGCTCTTCCTCTATCGGATGCCTGCCCGTGGTTTGTCTTAGTGTCGCCTCTCTTTCTCTATTGCCAACTTGTTCTAGCTGTAGTAGAGTAGGCGTACCGCTTTTATAACCCCTTTTTTGGAGTAGTTGCGCATTGTTTCGCAGACGTTGATGCGAAAAGTGCGATAGCTCTGGGTGTTTTTCGCACTGCAGAGCATGCTTTCGTGGCATGTAACCCCGTTCACGGGCCACGCTTGCATCGTAGCACTTTAGCAAGTCGCGATTCAGTCGCTCCGTCTACCTAAAGGTGCCGTGATTCTGCCAAACCGTCTCATTGAAACCATCTTCATTGGCTTCCTTAGCTCTAGAGTGGTTGGCATTGTTGGCCGACCCATTTTTGGGAGAGCCCTGCGCGTTCTGTTGTTTTGAACCACACCTACTACAATTATGTTTGGTGTTGTCATTGTTGTTCCCACGAGAAGCTAGGGAAAGGGACTCGTACATCCTTATAGAGCCCCGCATGCAAGGATAAGGCTGCGTACTCTGAGAGGTCGCCCGATATCCCAGAGTCCCCGTTCCAGAAACTTCTCCGAGGTGCCATTCCGCTTTCGGCATTTTTCATCAAGGTGATACCAGTCAAAAAGCAACAAACGGCACAAAAGCTGCCATTTGCAAGACGGAAAATCAGTACCCGAGAGTCACTCATCGAAGAGTGAACAAGAAAATGTGAGAGAGAGGGAGAGTTGCGAGAGGAAGATAGGTGGACGCAGCAGAGGAGAAATAGAGGCAGATGGATTAAAAGGGACAGTCAGTGAGCGAAACGAAGGAGATATAGAGAAGATAAAGTGTTGCCTATTACCGTTACCCAGTTTTGCGAGTTCACCCCATGCCATAAGAAGTTATCACTTTCAAATGTCCCTATTGTGGTGAATGTTTATCTTTTATTTGTTGCTTGATTTTAATGTTTGATATATTTATAGTTGCCTTAATACTTCAAATCTTTTATTTAATTTGTTAATTCCAATTAGGATCAGGAGTATCTAGCTCAGGTGTTTCTACTCATACATATCCGCACGAGCATTCACTTTTTGAATTTCGTGGAGACAGGCACGCTTTAAAAATTGTTAATTTAGTAAACAGAAAGTATTAAGTTTTGGTAAAGCAGTAGAATTGAATACACGTGAATATCTTTTTTATATAAACAGAATTATTTGACTGAGATGTCATGCCTTTCCTGTTGTTTTCTCTATAATCTATCTCTATGGTGCAAAAATCGTGATCACATGAATCCATCTTAAAAATATGTGAAATAATTGAAACCATAGAAAGACAAACTGGTACTTATAAATATTTTTTTCCCTGAATCTTGTTTGAAGTGTAAACGTAATATATTGACACCGCTTTTCAAATGACGCAATTAGTTCTATGATATGCACGTATACAAGGACATATAAAAGAAAATACTTACGAAACTTTGCTTTTAAATAAAAGTGTTTTTATTTTCAAACCTTCAATCCAGATATTCAAGTGAAATAGTGATTAGCGGCTATCCATATAGCGCTTAGAATTTTGTTACGTGTAGCAGAAGGTAAAAGAGGGGAAGTGAAACAGTTAAAAGTGACTAAGTTTAATATGAATAGCCCACTAGTATATTAGTACATAAAGAGAATTTTTTTTAATCTTCTGAACAATAAAAAGATGATTATGATCATTGTAAATAGGCTGTGGTGCCTTATCCTTCGTTCTAAAATAAAAGACTCTTGTTTGCAAGTCTTAAATTTAGAAGGTCAAGTAAGATAGTAACAAGGCATCATCCATACAGTACGTGTTAAATTTTTTCTTGGTGGGGAAGAAGGTGAAAAAGGGGTAATCAGCGAATCAAAATGAGCTACGTGGAATACGTAGATCCCACTAGTGTAAATATAAGAAAATCTTCTAGAAAATTCCATTTCTCTACAAATTAGTATCATTTACTGCCATTTACTGTCACATGCTGTCATCGACTCTATTAAAAGATGCGAATCGTCACTGTTGCTCTATTGCTCGCTTATGTCGCTTTCCTTAATTCTATTGGTAAATTGTGGATAATTTAATATCATAATCATAATTTTAGTTGAGCTTTTAAACAAGTTGATAAATTTTCTACTGAGAAGATTATTTTCAAAATTGTGCCAGGAACCCTTACAAATGTTCTATATTTTCTTGACGCCATAATAATTTATTATAAAGAATTTTGAAATGAAAAAAAATGCGCTAAATCTATAAAATTTGGATTTTTTAAATGTTTAAACAGAATAACATTTTACTTTAAGATTTATAAGAAAATTTAGAATGACTTCATTTTAAAAAATTAATTTAAAGTTTTAAAGATTT
>NC_046658.1:152012621-152026123 GCF_010883055.1 Belonocnema kinseyi
ATACGTATGTCGAAGTTTCGGAATCTCACCGATTTCCTCTATGGTATTTCAATAAGTCATACGGCCATATGTGTCATTTATATTTGCCAGGAAGGTACTGAATTGGTACACAAATAAAGGAAATGCGTGTAAATATTTAGAAAAATTGGGGATGAAATATTTATTTTTATTTTCATTAAATTTAATCAATATTTATTTATTTAATAAATCTATTTCTATATAGATTGTTTTAGTTTTATTGTTTTTTGCCATATGTAAAAATCGAGCAATATTTACCATACCAAAATTCTTTTCAGATAAGACATAATTTCCAAAAATTTTCGAATTCATAATTTTAATAATAATAATAATAATAATACCGGATTCATACTTTGATTTACAAATTTTGATGATTTTAAAAATAGAAGTTAATTTGTTAATTTCAACTCTTATAGATTGGAAAAATTTCGAAATAAATTTTTTTAAATTACAAAATTATAAATTTTAAAACTTAAAACTTGCATTATTATTAATTGCAAATTGTCAAAATTCAATCCTTTTGAAATTCATGACTCTACTATTTAAAGTGATACAACTTTGAGGATATCTAATTTTTAAAAAATAATGTTAATAATAGTAAAACTGAAAACTATCTGCTTTTTTAATTCTAAATTGTCCAAATTAAAAACACTTTCATTCCTGAGATTTATGAATAAAAATTCTTACTTTTAAATAACATTGAAAATCAGAAGTTAAGGTTTTAAATCAAAATCTTTCAAATTGAAAAATATTCAAATATATTTTAATTTTTATGATTTAAAATAAAAAAATTTCCAAGTTTAAAGATTTTCAATTTAAACAGCGTGGTCAGGTTTCCATCTAAAAAAGTCCAAAATTCAAATGAGATTTGCTATCAAGTATTAAGTGACACTTGCTTCGAAATTGTTTTTTTTTTTAATTATCAGCCCGATAGCCGCAATATTGGACTAGTATTGGTTGGTTATGCGAATTTCATTTTCTGCATGTTTTAGCTCGTCAAATCGTCAGAAAAATTTAAAAAAATTCTTAGTGAATACTGGGAGATAGAAGTTTCAATCCAGGGAAAATGAATAAATGCATTATATAATTGTTTCATATTTAAATTTGTAATTTTGCGTCAGAATCTCTTTTTCGTTTTCCTACTCATTGGTTTGAATGGATATTATATCTATGGCATAAACACTCACCTATTGCTCTTTTTTCTTACAGAATTAATAAGTTCACAACCGAGTACTTTGGAGGACTTATTCCCTGGATACAGAGGTATAATGCCCGAGGTCAAAAAATTGAGCTTTGAAGAGTTTGAACAGTTGCCAAATTACGACAAGTTTGGTGATGAACATATGGTCTGGCATAAATATACTTACTTAAGAAGGGATCACATCATATTTGGATACCAGAAAGATAATTTAATTGACCAGATATACAAGCTGTTTAGTTGGGAAAACTTATCTATCATATATGACACGAATGAAAAAAAGTGGATTATTGTACCCAGTGACTTATCTCAGAAATTGGGTGTAGGCCGTCTTTTGTCATTTGTTGTTGCGCGCGATGAAGTTGCTGTTAAACACATATCAACATCGAACATTCCAGCATACAAAGAAGCACACTTAAAAGCGTGCAGATATGCGAACGATCGAGTGGACATTGTAGAAGAACAGAACAAAAACTGTCTATTGTACGTGCCTAGAACCAGTCACAAAAAATGCATTGCGTCTATCAAGCAAGCATACGGTCGAGCGTATACTCGTGAATTTACGCGTTATTTGTACCAGCATGGAGAATATAATATAAATGGGCACACAATGAGGCACCCATAAAAACGTTATTTAAAAAAGAATGATCATAAAGTTTCATTTGTATTTGGAATGCGAATCCTAATTCTTATTTGGAATAGAAAATTTTCAACAAAAAAAACTCAGATCTGAAACGAGAAACACCATTGACAAAAAATATTTAATGTTTCACGACTCTTCTTCAGAAAAGCCTTATAATTCTCAAAATTTGCAATGGTAAATTCTATAATTTTGAGGATATATAATTGTAAGAATTTTAATTTTCAAGATTTATATTTTAAGTGTATCTAATTTTAAATGATCTTTGGAATTGTTCCATTTTGAAGATGTAAAATAAAAAATGGTTATATTTTTTAAATTTTCAATTTGAAATCTTAACTTTCAATATTTGCAATTAAAGACTCTTTAATATTTCATTTGCTTTGTAAGAAATTATGCAATTCTGCCTTCTTGTTTAAGAAATTATAAAAATACATTTGAAACGAACCAAGATATTCAATAAAACGCGTTTGCATATTTTACCTTTTGATGGGCGAGTGTTTTTCGAAAACTAATTACAGATTTTCAGTAAATAGAATTGGCTATATTTATTAAAACAAACAATAAATGGAGCATTACATTTTTCTTATCCAAAACTGTAAAAATTATAGCTAATGATGCACAAAGTTGCCGAGTTGCTTGTAAAAGTATTTTAAATCTTATGAATCGATAAAAGTTCCTAATACCACACAGTTTGAACATTTTTCATCAATACTTTTTCTGCTTATCGATATAAACAAACAATTTTTACTGAATAATAAAGAATATTTTATGCTTCACTGATAAACCTATTTATCATTGATAAAAACTCACTCCTAATTTAATTTGTCATTAGGAACTTCACAATTTCAACGTAAAAATTTCTCAGTGTAATAAATCACGTGAATAAAAGAAAAAGAATATTTTTATCGTTTACATTTTTAAATTGGCTATCTCATTGTAGTTGTAATCGTTTCCCGCACATTTTTATCTACTATTCAATACAAATGCATAATAAGCAGACATCAAGACAGGAAAAAGCTTTCAGAATTGAAATAGTGTGCTTCTAATCTTTTAAAAACTCCCAATTTTTATGTAACCGTGTTGTTTGTAAACACTCACACAAATTCCTCCAGCCGTTTTTACCGTCCGTATTAAGGCGGAAGGAAATGTCCGAATTATCCATTGGTTTTCATTAATATTGAAGAACACATTCGTCAACCTTATGAATAAATCTTACTTTTCAATCAAAACATTCGCGCCACAAAAATTTTGGAGCACTGTTGAAACGAAAAACTACGCAGCCTGTCAACTTACGAACTAACAAGCCGAGAGTAACATTATGCTCGATCGGCCACAAATGGCGACACGCGTGACTATATAATTTCTTATTTGACACTCTAGTAAGTGAATCCAATAGTCTCTTCATGTTGACGGCATTAAACGCACTTGGTTTGTAATTTCTCCCAGTTCTTCTCTTAATAAGGCTCTGCTCGCTGATTGCACAACAGAATGGGATCGTTGCTGCCATTAATTCTTTAAAACTAAAACCATTAGATGGGTTGTTTCTCCGTGGTAAAAAGTATAGTATATTGCCCCGAATTTCGCATACAATTTTTATAACAAATGTATCGAAAATTTGACTTGAGATGCCTGAAACTTCTTTGCGCCTCATCAAAGTTGTAATTCTTTGTAAATACGAAGACACTGACAGATATAGGTTAGAATGACACGATTTCCGAAAGTAGGCTATAGACAGCTGCTGCTAAAGTAGAATGTATATACTTTCGATATCAGTTACGCCGTAAAGTTACTTTCGCAGTCGCCTCTTTCTACTTTCTAGTCTAGGGTGGAAAACACAACTTTCGACCCGCTACGGAGGCATCGAAATTAAAATTTTCGATGCATGAATATGAAAAAATCTTTATTTAGAGTGACAATTTACAGACCACCGATAGAAGTCAATCGTGACAAGGTAACGTAGAGTGAATGCTGCTGATGTGTTCTTCCACACTCGTACACTAGTTCATTGCAAGTGCTTCCTTGAGACTTGTGAATTGTCACCGCACAAACTGAGCCGACTTTTTATTTTTTTTCTACTTTCTGGTGAATCCTAAAAATGTAACTCAACACTTGTAAACTATGCCTGATCATTATTTTCCCTATACACACTAATTTTTCAACTTTGTGATAAGTTTCAATGTAATAAGAGTACACTTTGGTGCTCTCAGTTGACCACCATTTTTGATTTGCATCACTAGCGTAGAATAGGTCCAATCATTCTTTGTTTCATTAGATTAAAAATTGTTGTGGCTCGTGCTTGTAGGAATTTTGGGAGTCACCGATAAAAATGACTCTTTCAACCTCTTTGACAGTTTCCCATTATTTTTTCAAATCGCTCATCAATTTTTGACAAAAGTTCTGCCCCAACCATGCTACATTGTTCTATACACAAAGCCTGCACGTATTTGAAAATTTTCCTATACTGTTACGCTGCTTGAATGAATATAGGAAGAAGTTTTGAAAGTGATATCTTTAAGGAAGTATGAACAGTTGTTCGATCTGTTGTTACCTTTTTTCTGTTGTTACCTTTCCAGTCTCTGCACAACCTATGCATTGCAATATCCATCAGTACTTTTCTAATGCAACGTGATTGGTGAATGGCGTTTCCGTTGGCAGGGAGCCATGGCTGTAAGATAAAAAATGTGAAACATCTGAAAGTCAGTCACAGAAAGTTGAAGAAATTTCTTGAAAGAGCTATAATTGTTATTAAGATGCTCTATACAATAGTAAAATAACTTCAAACTATAAAGTAATAAGGAATGTACATGGGAAAAAAGTTTAAAAAAATTAAATGTATATAATTAAATATATTTCATTCTTTCGTGAAAATAATTAAAAACTATTGTTGCATGCAATGTTTGTTTTTAGTTTCCCAAAGTACAATGTGAGAAGAGAGCAATAGTGCACTGCAATGGAATTGTCAAGTCAAAAAATATTAAAACATACAAAGTTTTGTAACACACATTTTTCGGAAGACAGTTATGTAATGTCTTCGAAGTTGGGTAACGAATTTCTTAGCAGGCAATTGAAATCCAATGCCAGGACACTTTCTTGTTACACAGAACAATCTTATAATTAGGGGCCATTTATAAACCATGTTAAGGATGACTTTTCTAATAAAAATATTAATATTCAATCAAAAAATTAATTTTTAATACCATTGAATTTTCGACCAAAAATTATTACGACACGAACCAAAAAATTAAAATTTCTACAAAATAATTACAATTCCAAACAAATAATTGGAACCTCCATCAAAGAGATACATTACGAAGGAAGGAGATTAATATCCTACTTAAAGAGACCAATTTTCAACAAAAGAGTTAAGTTTTCAAGTTTAATGATCGAATAATTTAGAAAGCAGTGGATTTTTGAATCGGAAAAGATGAATTTCTAACTAGAAAGGTAATTTTCAATCAAGAAAGAATACCTTCCATGAAGATACTTAGATTCTTAACAAAAAATTTTAATTTTCAACTAACAAATTTAATTTTCTACCCCAAAAGACGACTTTTCAACAAAATATACATTAAATTTCTATTAAATAGTTGAATTTTCAGCTTCTACAATATACAGGATAAAGTTTTAACAAAAAATGGAATAATTCAATTTTCAGATAGAGAAAGGCATTCTTAACCAAAAAAAGTTAATGCTCTACTAAAAAAAAAAACACAAATTTAAAAAAAATGGTTTAAATTAAAAGCTAAAACGATCAATTATCTACAAACAAGTAGAAGTTCAATCCAGATATATCATTATAAAAAGAAAAGTAAAGTCTCTACCAAATATTTAAAAATTAAAAAAATTAAATTTTAATTAATAGTAGACTTTTGTTTAGCAACAAAGTTCTTTTTTTAACTAAAAATATGAAATATAAACAACAAAATTAATTTACAAGAAAGTAGTTGAATTTCAACCATAATACTTGATTTTTCAACCACAAATGGAATAGAAACATTCTCAGTTAAACAAACTATTTCTAAAAAAAATCTAAAAATAGTTAAATATTCGACCCAATAGATAAATTTAAAAAATAAAACGGTGAATCTACAACAAAAATAATTAACTTTTAAGAAAAGTGTGCGAGATTCAAGTAAATAGTTGAATTTTTAAACAATACGATGACTTTAGCTAATAAAAATAATTCCAAACCAAATGGTTGAATCTTTAACTTGGAAAAATAAATTTTTACTAAAAGTAGAAGAGCTTAATTTGCAGTTTAAAATAGTTATTTTCAACCGAAGAGATGAACCTTCAATGGAAAAATGCATTCTTTACAAATAAACCAAATGGATGAATTTTCGACCAGAAACTTCGACTTTCTAATAAAATACTGGAATTTTAAATAAAATAATGAAATTTCTGATCAAATATTAGAATCTAAAAAAAGATGAATTCTGAACACAAAATATAGTTGCAGATTTTTGAAATAGGAGTCATAAGTTTCTCTGAAAGTACCGCCAGGCCATTTACCGTGTGGAAATCTGCCCGGTTAAGCCCAGTTAATAAGTGGGCGCCAAATGGGGCCCAGCTGGGCGTCCCAGGTAAGAAAATTAATTAATTAAAAAATATGATATTACTTGTACGATAGGCGAAAGGCAATCTCCTACGATTATTATAATTGTTTTAGTGATTTCGATTTCTTAAATATAAAAATTTAGGCCAAAGAAACCAAAGACTGTTTACCTTCTGTTTGAACTTATACAGGGTATACACATGTTGCTCACTTCGTTTGAAACTGTAACCCTTTGTTCGTAAGTTCTCAACTGTTTGATGGAAAATTATTCGATTGATTTGCTTAGGATCGATTATCTGGTTCCAAATGCATCCTCATTTGATGAAAATTATCTTCTTGTATTAAATTCGCCTTTCATTTCACTAATTGAACTTTTTCGAATCAGCTCGTCTTTGTTGGTCAAAAAGTTAACTAATTGCTTAACGATTTGATTATATTGTTCAAAAATAGTTTTTGGGTGGTAAATTTAATATAAAACCCTATTAAGGTCATAGATATCAAATGATCATTTATCCCATTATAAATTATTATATCATAGGACTTTAGAATTGCTTCACAGGCTTGAGAAAAAGTCATATTTACACTATTAAAGTAATTGGAAATCTACAACACTTCTAATAATACACGTATTACAGCATTTGGATGACGAAAATTACGAAAAAAGAATTCTAGGAATTCAAGGAATACGCGTAATTCTAAGCATTTTAGGAATTCAATGGATTCACGCAATTCACGGAATCCAGGTAATTCATGGAATTTTCGGAATTTAAGAAATTCAAAAAATTCACCAAATTTACGGAAATCATTAAATTGACGGAAGTAATTTAAGGAATTTGTAGAATTCAAGGAATTTATCAAATTCATATAACGCCGGAAATTCATGCAATGCTCGGAGTTGGCAGGGTTTTTAAAAATTTCAGAATTCACGGAATTCCCTAAACTCAAAGAATTGATGGAAATCGTAGAATTTATAAAGTTCGCTAAATTCTTGGAATTCGCGGATTTCATGAAATTCACGGAATTCATGGAACTTGCGGATCGTACGACTTTCGCTAGTTAATTAACATTTTAAATTTTCAAAGGAATATACGACTTCTCAATATAATTACAAGTTACATACATTTTCTCACAAGTAACATACATTTTCTGCTTTCAAATTAGAAGTCAATATTATCTTTAGTTTGGATATTTTTTAACTGAATTAGTCGTGTACCGACTGCAGAGAATCATCATCTTTGAATTAGATCTTTTTAAAACAATGCAAATTAAAAAAAAATCTTTTCTATTTTGCTCACTAGATCGACACTTACGAGGTCTGTTAAAAAAATACGCGGACTGCTTGAATTTTGCGGCTCTAGTTGGTTTCAGGGTAATCCGCTTGGTCCCATTTTAAGTAAAGAATGTTTTTTTTCGTTTGTCGGATTGTAAAATGGACAGCCTGAAAGAGCAACGAATTGCTGTGAACTTTTGTGTGAAACTCGGGAGATCTGCAACTGAAACATTTGCCATGCTCAACACGGCCAAGTGACATGAACGTTTCAAGGGTGGCCGATAGTAGATTGACGATGATGAGCGTCCTGGGTGTCCTTTAACGTCAACTGACGACCTACACGTTGACAAAATCAACACCCTGGTGCGTGAAAATCGACGTCTGACCATTAAGGAGTTTGCCGGAGAGTGTGGGATGTCAGTTGGATCTTGTTACGAGATTTTGATTAAAACTAAGAAAACCGCTCAAAGGAAGTAGATTTGAGACCATTTCGGAGATTAGGGAAAATGCGACAAAGAAGCTGAAAGCCGTCACAAAAGAAGTGTACCAGGACTGTTTCAACAAGTGAAAACAACGTTGGGATAAGTGTGTGCGTTGGGGAGGAGAGTGTTGCCAACAAACTAACAGACCCTAAACTCCAGAAACCAAATCCACAAACCTCAAGCCCACCAAACTCAAATCCAGAAACCCAAATACCTCACATCTTACAATACCAATTAAGAAATTAGTATAATTTAGAGTTAGCGGGTTTTGGGTTTGTTAGTTTGGGGTTTGTGGGTTTGTTGGTTTGGGGTTCACGGATTCGGGATTGTTTGCTTGAGGTTTGTACATTTTTGGATATAGAGATTGTGGGTTAGGGGTTTGTGGGTTTGGTGTTTGAGTCTTTGTGGGTTTGGGGCTTGTAATTTGGATATTGTAGGTTAAGGGACGAAATTTATGTAGAAATTCCAGGTTTTTAACCATTTTTTTAAATTTTGCTGCAAATCATGACGTGCTGGCTCAATTATAACATTTGTTCATTATCAGCATTGATGTCAAATTTTCAACAATAAAAACGCAATGATCGCTTGCACATATCAGTCTTAAATTCAATTTAAAATTTTCACAAAAAACAAGTATCTAAAATTAAACAAGAATTGCGTTCTACAAGTTATCGTTAACTTTTGTTATTTAATTTTTCCCGTTCATTTCGGCCCCTGTCCGTGGAAAATTAGATGACGCGACAGCGCCTAAGAATAAATATCTCCGTAATTTAAAAAGAGTCTTTCCATTTCATTGTCGATGCAGATACGCATTAGCAAAAGAAATTCTTATATTTAAAAACAACTTATTTTAAGTAGATATTTAAGTAAAAAGTAAACAAGAAATTTTGGGTTGATTGTTCGTTCTTTCTTGTATAATGATAGTTTCTTTTTTAATTGCATACACATCTATATAAGCTATTAGCTACAACCATAGGAATAATTAAACACTGTGGAGTTTAAATATTTAAGGAAAACGAATACGAATGACCTTATGGGATTTAGCAGAAGATAAAAGAATAGAAGCCTTGATGAACATAATGCATTAGCATTTATATATTTCAATTTAATTTTGACCGTACTACGAATCACAAACATTATAAAAATTATTTTTCAATTGAATTAATGATACAAATGTTGTAGAGAATCGACATTTGAAACAACTCTATCAAACCAACTTGTGAAGATTGGATATCTATTGCCTACATGACATTCCTGCAGTTCCATTGCGGTCATTTTTTCAACTGTGCGGTTTATCATATTTATTTTTATTCTCGTACGACTTCTATCTGCCTTATATAATCCACGGAAAACTCCATTATGCTGCAGTATTGCAAGAACGTCACCATTGGATGTTGATAATACAATATGCTCTTGGGATGGCACGGGCAAATATTTATTCCGTTCTATTCGCAATTGAATTCGTTGTTCGACAGGAAAAACATATCTTCGAAGTTCAAACTGCCGGTTCGGATTTGCCTCTGGAATTAGCCGAATATATCCAAGCTCTGCAAGGGTACATCCAAGTAATTTATGAGAAGGAGGCCAGTCTGGAGGAGAATTGGACGCGGTAGGTAGATGCGGCTCCTGATGAGACTCTGCCGAAGAAATGTGTTCAGGTAACTGTTCCCTGACAGGATGAGAATAACCACGATTACATTCAACGTTGGGATTGCTTCCAGACTGTAGTGAATCGTAATTTGCAAAAGCTTTGATGAAACTGCTTGGAAAGATTCGATGTTTTCTCCCTACTGGACAATCCCTTTTTTCATCTAGAGTCAAATTGTTAACTTCGCCGTTTATCATATTTATTTTAACTCGCGAGTGAGCTGCATTTGTCGTATAAAGTCCAA
This sequence comes from Belonocnema kinseyi, assembly GCF_010883055.1. Classification (NCBI taxonomy): domain Eukaryota; kingdom Metazoa; phylum Arthropoda; class Insecta; order Hymenoptera; family Cynipidae; genus Belonocnema; species Belonocnema kinseyi. The sequence goes on from NC_046658.1 coordinate 152,022,680, forward strand.
AAAGAGTCTCACTATAATCCAATATAGCAAAAATGTCGCCAATGCATGTTGATAATACAATATATTCTTGGTCAGCCCCTAACACGTAGGCGACCCCATCGATTTTCAATCGAATTTTCTTATCGGTAGGAAAAACATATTTTCGAAATTCAAATTGCTGGCTCCGATTTGCATAAGGAATGAGCCGAACATATCCAAGTTGATGTATTGAAGATCCAAGTGCTTTATCTAAAGGAGGCCTGCCCGGAGGAGATATAGACCAGGTACGAAGAGGAGACTCCTGAGGAGACTGCCGGTCAGGCGAGTGCTGTCTGGCAGAAGGAGAACCAGGATTACGTTCATTATTAGGATTCCCTTCAGGCTGAAGTGAATCGTAATTCCCAAAAGCTTTGATAAAATTATTTGGGAAGATTGGGTTCCTTATTCCTACTGGACAATCCTTTATTTCATCTGGTGTCAAATTATTAATTGCGCCGCTAATCATATTCATTTTTACTCGCGAATGATTTTGATCTGTCCTATATAATCCATGAAGAAACCCGCTATACGTTAATATTGCAAAAATGTCACCATTGGATGCTGATAATACAATTTGTTCCTGGGTTGGTACATGACAGTATTTTTTTGCATCTCCTCTCCATCTAATTGGTGCACCAGCTGCAAAAACGTAACTTCGAAATTCGAATCGAAGGTTCCGATTTTTGCGTGAAATGAGTCGAATATATCCAAGTTCTCTAAGTTTATATCCAAGTACTTTAATAGAAGTAGGTCTGCTAGCAGGAGACCTGGACCTCGTGCGAGTAAAAGGCTCCTCTGTGAAGATCCAATCAGGCGTATGTTCATTGCGAGCAGAAGAAGAAAAAGAAGGATCAGGGTTTTGTTCATTATGAGGATTTCCATCGGACTGTGAACTGCTTTCTGCACGAAGAAATAGAAGAGTCTTGTTTGTTTTTTCAGATCCCTTAAGTCTAATACATGTGGCTTAATTTATGTTTACACGCCTTCATCATTTTGATCAATTTTTACCCGAAATAAAACTCACTAATTAATAGTTTGAAAAGAAAGGAACAGTAGATCCATTATTCATAAAAGTTAGTGATATGTGAGTAATTTTAATCACACTTTGATTTAAAAATTATAATTCTGTTAATATCTAAGCAGTATTGGAAAACAAAATCCCAGTTGAAAATAGCGTGTAAACCCTATTTGGATTTTGTATCTCTGGTTAAATTTTATTTAGTGAATATATGTAAAATGCATGTATTAAATCTATATGCATATGAAATTGTCTCCTTCTCTATTAGCAACCATTGTAAATAATTTAACGAAAAAAAATATATTGTTCGAAAAGTACAACATTTGCCTAAAAACTAAACCTTTTTTGGTTGAGAGTTAGGCTATTTTGTTACAAAGTCTATTATTCTATTAAAAATCCATATCTTAATGGTGAGCTTAGAATATTCACACATACTTTTCCTTGCATTGAAAATAACAGCATAAGGTTACCCATTTCAAAATTAGGACCCACAAAAATTTTATCGTAAAGAAATTGGAAAGGAGGACTTAAAGTTCACTCCACATGCCTAGGAATAAGACGTATTGATGTATTATTATATAAATTATATTAAAAATTTCGCATAAGTATATTATATTATTATATTTACCAATAGAAACAAGGATGATGATCAAAGTGATCACAAGAGGGTAGGCAATCCTCATTTTCTCAAAGTAGATGAAAAACTGATTAATCTTTCAACGAATAATCAGGTTAAGAAGTGTATCTGAGGAATATTCCACTCCATCATCAGAGTCCAAATATAAGCATGAGGGACTGTTATCTCACATATTTGTGAGACAACGACGTTCTTTGATTCAAGATTGCCCATCTCAGATAATTGTATCACCTTACTCTTATAACAGTGTCAACATTTATGATTACGAAAGTATTAGAATTGTCAAAAATTTGAAACCAAATTTTTTCATCGGATGCCCACGTTTTGAGACCCCCTAAATCTAAAAATCAAATTTTTAAGATGGCGTCTGTTTGTCTGTCTGTCCGGCAGTCGGTTTGTAAATACGACGGAACAAATAAACAGCTGGAATCAATGTTCGCCAAACTTTTTTTAGGTCCTAAAATTAAGGACGAGTTCGTTAACCAGCCATTTTCACGTTTTTACATACGGCTATTCGTACCACTCGTAAAGCCTAACAATTTATCCTAATGAATTTTATTGATACCAAAAATTATTATAGTTACAGCATTTAAAAGATTCGAAAAATCAATCAAAAATCAAAACGTCAAGCCAAACAACGCACAATATTAAAAAAAAAGTCAAGAGGAGAAAAAAATTGATCTTTGAAAGCATTGCAAGATGATCATAACAACTTTTTGGATTTTCTTGAAAAATCGAAAATCCAAATTTTAATTGAACAAAAAATATCATCGAAAACAAGGAAAATTAATATTGATTACACGGGTTATATCAGCCTTTTTGACGCCTATCAAGGATGGGGAAAGAGGACATAAGGTGAAAAAGGAAGAATCAGCGCATCAAAATTAGCTACGTGTTAAATGAAGAGGCTGCTAGTAAACATATGAACATAACTGTCACATACTATCACCAACTATATTAAAAAGATGTTGATCTCTCAGAGATTATATTATTATTTTTTTAACAATATTTGTTTATGTTATATTTATTTATATTTATTTAATGAATATACTTCTATAAAGATTTTTTGTTTTGAAATGAATTTATTTTTGTTTCTTGTGCGTAAATCTTAAGAAATATATACAATACCAAAAATCCTATTCATATTCTTATCATATATGACATAATGTGTAATCTGTTTTGAATTGATAATAATAAAAATAATATTTATTCAATACTTTTTAATAATTTAAAGTTACATAGTTTTATATATTTAGAATTTTAACAAAAGTTAATCTTAAAAATGTATAATTACAAACTTTTAATCCTTCATGATTTTGGAAATTAAAAATCAAGTTTTTAAGTTTTGATTCTTTAAATGGGAAAAACTTTGAAACTAAATTATCAAAACTACAAACTTAAAAATGGGAAACCTGAAAATTGGCTACTTTTTTAATCGTAAAATGTCATGAATAAAAATATTTCAATTTTAAAATTTATAAATAAAAATTCTTAAATTTGGATGATATTAAAAATTATAAGTTAATATTTCAAGTGAAAATTTTTCAATTATAAATATTTAAAGTTGTATAATTTTAAATTATTTTAAAGTATTAAATCATAAAAAAAAACATTTCTGTGGCGAAATGTTGTCACAGGCTTATACTGCCCAATATGTCGAAGGCATTTTTGGTTAGAGCTGGATTTTTATTTGATCATTTTGCACGGGGCTCTCCCGGTATATATCATCAGTCACGGACGCATTTTTATAATGCAATCAAGTGATCTGATG
>NC_046658.1:152026223-152029620 GCF_010883055.1 Belonocnema kinseyi
GGTTAGAGCTGGATTTTTATTTGATCATTTTGCACGGGGCTCTCCCGGTATATATCATCAGTCACGGACGCATTTTTATAATGCAATCAAGTGATCTGATGAAAGCAGTCAGCCCAGACATATTGGACAAAGCCTGGTTTTTACCCCATCATTGACGAACTGGGTTGCAGTCAAGTACACGATGGGGGGACCTACAGCTTAAGGTGGGTTCCGAACCACCAGAACCTCGGTAAAGGTACATTGAAAAATTTCCAGAGGTACCGGCTCAGGGATCGAACCCCGGACTTTTGAGGTGAAGTCCAAGTGTCTAACGAAATGAGCCACCGATTATTATTATTGTTATGAATTCAAAACTGATTAAAGATTATGTCATGTATAATTAAAATATAAAAAGGATTTTTTGTATGGTATATATTTCTTAAGTCTGGCGTATGAGAAACAACAATAAATTCATTTTAAAAGAAAATATTTTCATAAAAGTATATTTATTAAATAAATATAAATAAATATAACATAAATAAATATTGTTGAAAAATAATAATATAATCGTTAAGCAATTTCAAAATAGTATGTTATTCTCTTAAGCCATTCAAAAATTGCGAATCAGGAAGATTTCAGGGCAGATTGTTTAAATTTGAGAAACAATTTCTTTCACCTTACATGATTCTCTAAAACTCATATTTTTTGGTTAAATAGTAATCGTCTTAATATAAAATTATCAATCTGTTAAATAAATGAATATTAAAATTATAAATATTATATTGCATTATCTTATATTTGCCAACACAATTAAGGAGCGTGGTAAAAGTGAACAATAGAGTCCCAGCGGCCGGCGGTTCGCATCTTTTGAATATAGTTGGTGATAGTATGTGACAGTTAATGTCAGTAAATTACCGTGAATGATACGAATTTATAGGGTAATAGAATTTTCTAAAAGATTCTTTCATATGTTTACGCTGATTCCGCCTTTTTCACCTTATGTCCTCTTTCCCCCACCCTGAAAAGAAGTTCAACACGTGGTGTATGGCTTGTGCCTAGATACTCTCTTACTCGAACTTCTTAATTTGAATGGACGACACGATGTTTATAATCCAAATAAAAACATTTTTATATATTACCAGAAATTTATGAAATTTTTAGTAATATAAGATAATTTACCGTAAATTACCTGTAATATTACCATAAATTACTAAAAATATGATAAATTTGTGAAACGATAATTATCCACATCTGAAGTCATTTCTTACTGGTTAAGAAGTGAAAATTAGACCGTTAGCCCCGCTTGATAGGTAATTGATTTCAAAAATCAATGTTTTTCCCCACTTGACTTTTTTTTAAATATTGTACGTTTTTTGGCTTGAAATTTTGATTTTTGATTGATTTTTCAAATATTTTAAATGCTATAACTATGATTATTTTTGGTATCGAAAAAGTCATTAGAATAAATTGTTAGGCTTTACGAGTAGTACGAATAGCCATACTTAAAAACATTAGACCTAAAATAAGATCTCTTTACCCTTCTTCGGGACAAGCTAGTAGATCTTAGGCTGCGTTTAAAACTCTAAATTCTTACTTTTTGTTTGATGCCAGGACTTCGACTTTAAGGATTGCGCGTAAGTGACAAATGTTCCAAACCACGGACGGGCAAGTAGAATTCTCCCTGCGAGGAAAGTAAAAATTCCTGGATTGATCTTAATCCAATTATGATCCCTGTTAAACTGCCTAATTTATTTCTAGTCGATTTGCCTCGATGGTGCATCGCAGGGTGAAAATGGTGGGAAGGAAGTTTAGGTTGGACGACTTCGATTGCTCAGAGAAATAGCATGATTTCGATAGCGATTGTTACCATGCCAATTTACTTGCAATGACAGCAAGATTCAAGTGGTCTAAATCGAATCAGTTACCTTCATTCTTGCAATTGTTGCAACAATGATGGTGACAACAATTTTTTGGTTTGCTTTTTCAGAATTCGGCAGGATGTTGCTAATAATTTGGAAGTTTTCTGAGTTGCTTTAGGTTTAGAACATTCGTAATTTATTTCTGCATTTTCAATGTAATTTCATTTTTACAAATTCCCATTCTTAAATAAATTACGGGTCAAGTGTTCCATCCCAGTTAGGAATATATTAAACTTAACCCTGTTGTCATATCTGGAATTTAGTGTGATGTTTCCAGTTTTAGTTTCGTTAAAATCGGCCTATTTCTGACGGAGTTGCGCCTTTTAAAAATCTGCCAAGTATAATTTTAGTTTGGCGCGGGGTAGTTTTGACGGAAGGGGATAGCATGGAGAACGGGACAGATGGTAAACGCTTAACATTGTGATGCATCATCGAGGCGACACGGTGGGTTTGCCGTTTACTAGTGTACGTACAATGGCTAGAGAAGTACTCTTTTACTTCCATATATATGCAGTGCAAAATAGAGCCTATGTAAATTCTTAACTTGGAGTTCAGAGTTCTGATGCTCATACCTGTAAGTGTGCATTTTTGCCAGAGGTCGTTTGCTGTACCATTACCCTTCGTTTCCTCTCTCATCCTGTCTTACATAGAAATTTCATTTCCTCTCATTTCCTCTCATTCTATCTCATTGAAGATCTGTTCTTTTAGTACTTAATGCTACTTAAGCTAGAATCAGTGATTGAAACTAGGTTTACCTGAAATCATCAATTTTCAATTAAGCTTTAATTTATTTTTCCAAATTTTGTCGTTGAAAGTTTTTTAAATATTCTGTAATAGTAAGACTTCACTTGGAGGCACGCCAGCGAGTTGAATCGCATGTATTCTCGCCATGTCAGCAAGTTTCTGTCCTTCGAAGATAGGATTACACTTAAGGCACTCACGAAAACTTCATACGTGATATTATGTATAGTGTATGTATGTATATAGTGTATGTATCAATAGTGTATGTATAGTGTATAACTTTTTGAAAGTCATTCTTATGTGACAGTGTCGTATGTCACACCGACCATGAAACCCAACCAGGGTTGAGCTGGCCAAAAACCGGCCGGCTTTGGAATACGTGATTTAAGGGTTTAGTCTAGTTGGTCACCCTTGAAATTTTTTTTTTCACTTTTCGAATGTATATGTATCTAAAAATATCGTATTAAATTTTTAAGAAGATTTAAGCAGTATAAATGTACGAGGGTAGTTCAGTAAGTCCTTAGAATGAAGTATAAATAAAATTTTTGGGGTAAATTTTTTTTTATTTTTCAACATAATCTCCTTGGAGCTCTATACACTTGGTCAATCGCTTTTCAAGTTTTTTTATACCTTCAGAAAAGTGCGTTTTCGGAAGATCCTCAAAATAAGCACTTACACAGGCAATGACGTCTTCGTTGTCTGGAAATCTCTGTCCACCGAGCCATTTTTTCAAGTTTGGAAATAAGAAAAAGTCACTG
>NC_046658.1:152029720-152043786 GCF_010883055.1 Belonocnema kinseyi
TTTTTCTTAACGAACAATTTTTTTTTCAATTGGTTATAAAAACACGTAAACTGAGAAGATGTGGACTGTGACTGCACCATATATCTAGTCGGGAGTGGTGCTAACTGAAAACAGATGATTTGGAGCGATTCGCGCGCCATCTGTTGGTCATGCTAAAGACTTATTGAACTACCCTCGTACTACCTGCCCGCGCGTACCTGAGCGCCCGACGCACTCGCCTGACGCATTCGCACGCTTCAAACAAGTTTTTCTCAAAATAACGTTTTGAGAAACTGACCACACGATTTCTCCGAAACCAGTGTGCCGATCCTTCCGAAAATTTGACTACTCATTTTCCACATAAGTACTCACAAAATGACGTATTATCGTGTTGTAATTTGGATTTTCACTATATTTTTGTTTACAAAATACAGGGACCATGTTACACAGCACTATGTCCTGCGTAAAATGACCCTTTTTAAAACGTATTGTTGTGGTTTAAGGATGCTGTTTTCCTCGAGGTAAAAAGTTACGCGAGTGAGTATTATTTTTTCAAAAATTTTTCTGATTGTATTAAGTAGACGAATGGGCCTGTAACTGGTTGGGTGATATAAATCTTCGCCTTTTTTCTAAAAAACTAAAACGTGAGTTGTATTCCATAATTCAGGGAAGTAGCTTACCTGAATGCAGGCATTGAATATAGTGGCAAGCAGAGTTAGGCACGTGATAGGAAGCTTTTTGAGGACAAAATTTGAAATTAAATTAGGTCCATGTGCCTTCTTATTTGAGTATTTTTAATTTGTTTGGTTAATGCCTTAAACGCTATTTTCTTGGAATGATGATTAAATAAATAAAGTGATGCCGCATAAAAATTTGTCATCTCACTACATCCCACCAATGAGATCCATCTAGGTCACGATCCATGTTCCGAAAGAGAAAAATACAAATTCCCCAAAATAGTATATACACGCGACACATCAAAATATTCATCAGTCAAGATGTTTTCCAAATGCTTCGATAATAAATTTTTCGTGCCCCTGATTAACGTCAAAATGCTTTTTCTGTTTTCCAACATCCTACAGGTGCTTAATTTGATTGGTAAGTGCAGAATACATTAATAAAAGTATCATGAATTCGATAAAAAAGCTTATTGGTAATTAGTGCATTCATTCAGACCCTCCTATCCCTTCGCGAATCAGGGCCTTACCCTATGGTAGTATACAGAAATTGCGCCACCTTTAAAAACCTTGAGAGTCATTTTGACCCCTATAAGGAAAGTAAGGATGTCTTTTTCAATTTACTTTGTTTCTTCAAAAACAGATTTTTTCAGTTAAAGGTTTATTTCCAGATAAGAAATATCTTGATTACAGTCATGTAAAAAAAATGTAAATGCTAGACCGTTGTAATTTAAGGCGATAATAAGTAGGAGATTGAAAAAATAAGTATCAAAATAATTATTGCTTTTCCATTTTGAGCCGTCACTTGCAAATGCGTTATGCTGATTGAGATGAGGTAAACTACTTCCATTTTCACAATATTGCAGTTGAATATTTGTCAGTTGAAAATACTAATATTGTATTATATTTGTATACATTTTAAATGGATCTTTCACCTGCATATTTTGTTGTTGAAAATTGATACATTTTAGTTAAAAATTCGCTTTGCTTTTAGGGACGCAATATGTTGTTTTTTTAAAAAAATGTGTGGTTTTCTATTTTATTTATATTTCAGGGGTCGTACTCAAATTACGTAACGGATTATAGGCCCGCTTTGAAACCCCTTCACCCCCTGTAATAAACTGTGAAAAAAATTTTGACTGAATATTCAATGTCCATCACTTTTCCTTCACTAATTTTTCATTTTCAAATTTTCAAGTTTATCAATTTATTTTAAACAAAAAAGTATTTTCTGCTATAAAAGCCTCCTTTCGACAAAATTCTCGAATAATATAATTATAATATATTATATTTATATATACATATATATAAATATATAATAATAATAATTGATTTTTCAACATAATAGTTGAATTTTCAACCTAAAAAGATGTATACAACAGAAAAGTATCTAAATAGAAGTTTATCAAAATTGTTGAAACTTGAATCCAAAAGATGAATTTAATCCACCAAAATTGAATATTTTAAAACAAAAAATATTACTTCTCAGCAAAAAATTAATTTTTCACAGAAATGATGCATTTTTACGCAACCGAAACGTAATTTCAAACCAAGAAATTTTTTTTACCAAACACAGGATAATCTTCACCTCAAAAATACCAATTTTAAAAATAGTCGTTTCCTATAAACGGTTAAAATTTAAATCAAAGAAATGAATTTGTCACTTGTTTAATTTTTATGTTTATAAATATTAATTTTGCCAGATCAGGGATAGACAGAGAAGAATCGTTAGAAATAATCATAAGTTCAAGTTTTATTTTAAGTATAGAATACTTGGCATACTAAGACCATTTTTTAGAACCACACAGATCACTAACTCACTCGTTTATATAGATATTTTTGTAAGATGTAATAATTGACGTCTTTATTCAGTTAATCACTTTACTGATCCGAAAAGATCAAACTACGATCTTTCGCAATTCACTACTGCTCGCACACTGTTTTTCTCAAGCGACAAGGCTATCATCACACACTCAAACTGAGAAATCGCGTAACTTCAAATATTTCTTTAAATAATAAGAAAAATGAAAATAACTTTGAAATAGGCGATGTCAATAAATTGAATAATTTTCAATCGCAGAAAATCTCATAAAGACGAAACATCACAACTTTAAACATAACTAAAAATTTAAATCCTCAACAATAAAATCTTTTCTTAACAAACTGATTCAACCAAATCTTTCGAATGATGTAGTTAAGCACTCAAGTAGAAAAGAATCATTTTTTAACAAAAAGTGACATTTTAAAAAAAAAAGACATGAACATTTTAATGAAAGAGATAAAGTTTTGAATAAAAAAAAATAGTTGGATTTTTTACTAACAAAGATTTTAGTTGACTTTTTACGATCAAAATATGAATTTTTAAGCAAGAAATAAGTTTCATTGAATTTTCTATTCAAGAAAACGAATTTTTAACCGAAGCGGAGGACTTTTTAACGAAACTTTTGAATTCTGTACCAAACCGTAGCACTTTTGTAAAAAAAATCTTAAAACAAATGAATTTTTATTTTGTTTTTAAATTTGCTTAATCGTTGAGTTTTCGTTTATAAAAGATTGCAGTTGAATTTTCAAAATAAAAATATAAATTTTTTTAATAAAAAAGGAGTTAAATTGGAATGAATAAGAAGTTAAAGTTGAAATTAAATTTTTAATTGAAAATGATGAATTCCCAATTAAAAAAATATTTAAAAATAGTGCCATTTCGAGCCATAATACATTTAAATTCTCTTTCTGTCCGCAAAAAATTAAATTGAAACAAAAAGTAAATTTTGTACGATAAAGTTCAAATTTCAATAAGGCAGCAGTTATCCAATAAAGATATAATTTTTATTAAAGCAGGTGAATTTAAAAATAAAAAAATAAAAAATTTCGAAAAAGAGTTGAATTTTAAAACGAACAATTGCATTTTTATTTAAGAGAGACAACATTTATTCTAAAACATATAAATTATAAAAAAAAAACTTTTGAAAAAACAGTTCAATTTTCATCCAAAGAAAATTCCATTTCCATTTTTGCATTTTTTGTTTAAGCTGAATCTTTTTTGTGTGGAAATTTGACATTTAGGTTAAAAATTAATATTTGTAGGTTGAGAACCAAACTTTTTGATTAAAAGTTAAAGTAATTTATTCTAAATGCAACTCATTCAACGAGAAAACAAATTTTTAGCAAAATAATTTAATTAAAAACAAAAAAAATTTAATTAAATAGTACAATTTTTATAATATATAAATAAATAACAACTTATTTCAAAAATCCATTGATATAGATGATTGTTAAACAAAAAATTTCGATTTGTAAAGATTGGAAAATCAAAACAAAGCAAAAACTTAAGTAAATTCAAGAAATCTTATGCAGAATTAAAGAGATCAAAAAAGAATTTTTAACCCTAAAAGATTTCTAGAAATGTAGATTCTTAACGATATTAAAAATCAAATTTAGGAGCTTTAAAAGAATTTCGAAAGGTTTAAAAAAAATAAGGAAATTTCCTTAAAATTCCTAAAGTAAGTCAGAAGATTAGAAGCAAAACAATTTAGATTGCATTTTAGATATTTTTTCAAAATTAAAAGAAAAGTTAAGTCATTAAAAATTACTTTTTCTCCGACCCCCCTTAAAAACGAATTATTGCATGAAACTGAAGCAGGCGTAATGTAGCCACTTCCTGCATAGTGACGTTTGCACATGCGATCCCCTATGCCGGGTCGTCATGAAACTTTACGCCCGGTACATTAAACTTTACGCCCGATGAAGAAAATTATATTTATCTTTTAAAAAACTGTGTCGCTGGCACAACAGTTTTCCTCCTGATAAGTAGGCTACTTCTTCCTCTTAATTATAATTAAAAATTTCAAGACTGCCATGAGCGGTCATGATCCTGATCAAGAATTTCCTAAAAGTGGTGAGCTCAGAATATGGTATCAGAGACTGATAATTGATGGAGAATTCAAACCTTACTATTCCGCTACCCAAATTATTTTTTGGCTTGGAGTAGAATATATCATTTGGCATAATTTTTTATCATCATTTATGTGCTTCACGTGCTTGTTTACAAGAAGGGCTGGCCAGAAGGTGTTATCTATATCAAGGGCGTAACACTATTTTGCGTCGTGTGACTGCCGCCCTCACTTTGCTCGGGCGACAAATTGACCCTCATCAAAATAGCCTTCTTTACGCCCTCGATAAAAAATGTATTATTTAAAAATTTAAAACGTATCAAATTTATTATAAGTATTTACAAATTTGGAATCATTTCCGAAAATGTATCGGATAAACATCTTTTAAAAATACTAAAATTTTTCCTAAAATTTTGTCAAATCCTATGAGGTAATCTTTTTTTAATTTTCACAAGAATCTTTTAAAAATTATATTGCCGTTAGATTGTTGCCGCATTTTTCCTGAGCCATAACATTTGCTGAAATCGCGTTAGACATTTTGAGAAACTTTTAATTGATCAAAATTATTTAATCTTTAATTTACTATTGTCCAAAAACTTCATAGTTTGTCTTTTTTTTGTCAAATTAGGTGCTGAAGCGGCAAATACCTTTAATGTAGAAATGTCCAATAACCACAATGTATCCGGCGCGTTCCTCCCCTTTAAGGAAGAATTCATAGTACCATATTGGATAAGACCAAGGACACCCCCACCGTTCTATGAATACTATGAAGTTTTAGTATGTACAAGTACAGGCGCTCGATTTTATTCTGGTGCCCACGAGCCCAAACAACCAAAGCCCGGACATGATCCTGTTAAGGAAAAACCAACAGGTGCTGAGCTATCGATATGGCATCAGAGAGTGATTATTAATGGAGAAATTAAACCTTACAATCCCAATATCCGTAATATGTTTGAGCTTGGAGTAGACTACATCTTTATCACAATACCAAAAACCACAAATATTTATTTTGCAGCGTTAAAAAAGAACAAACCAATCAATTTTATATTGCCACTTAAATATGTTAATGCAATGCGAAGGGATATGATTGCCTCGAAAATTTCCAACAAGCGGATACGCCATGTATAGAAAGCTGGTACACATAGGATAATAAATTCCTGGCGGATCTTTATAAATTCCTGATTGTAAACCAAAATTTTAGTATATTATTTATTTTTAACCATGAAATAAATCGACCATTACAAGTGTGTCAATTCTAATTCCAGTTATATAGTCTCCTAATTTCTGTAAACGCACAAATGTTTCCTGAAAATTTTTACACTAATTGGAATATAAAAATCTGAGTTAGACAAAACTAGAAGAAATTTGAAAATTACAGGGAAAAATACATGAAACCTTATCTTTAATTTTAGCCTTTTTTAGCCTTAATTTTAGTTTATCGTAGTGAAAAATTTTTTTCGGTGGAAAAATTACTTCCCGTTGAAAATTTAGAGTTTTGGTAGAAAGTTAATTGTTTTAGATAAAAAGGTATTTGTTTATGTGAAAGTTGAACTATTTAATTAAATATGCGCAAAAACTACTCACTTTGGGAACTCTATCAGTATTATTTTAGTTTATATTTGGCGCGGTGAAACGTAACATTATTTTTAATAAAACGTCCACAGTCGTGTTTTTACAATAAATAGAAATGACCATTCTTCTACATTTGCAGTCAATTGTATAAATTTACATAATTATTATCACGCTGGGATTTTATTTCACACAATAAACCGTTAAATTGAATCGAAAGAGACGAATTTTCCACATTATAAATTAATTTTCAACTATAACTATGAATCGGCAAATTTCCACCGAAGCAATGGAATCTTTATTCTGAAATTACGAATTAAAAAAAAAACATTGAGAAAATTGTAGAATTTCGTACAAAGTAGATAAGTCTTCAACAAAATAATTGAATTTTTAGCATAAGGGTCATTCCACGCGAGAATTGCTCCCACAATTTTTTGGGTTGAGATTTTTTTCCGTACTTTGTTGAAAAATGTTTAACGCGTATTTTTTTATTTCAATATGATATGCAAAATTTCTGAGAAATGAAATTTTAAATATTATAGTTTTAATATAAGTGATGGCCTTAACCTGTTTATAATAGAAAAATTATTAATAAAAGAATTTTTATCTAATTTGCGTTTAATTTGCGTTACACACGTGCGCGCGGGAATCTTTATTCTGAAATTATGAATTAAAAAAAAATACATTGAAAAAATTGTAGAATTTCGTACGAAGTAGATAAGTCTTCAACAAAATAATTGAATTTTTAGCATAAGGGTCATTCCACGCGAGAATTGCTGCCACAATTTTTTTTGGGTTAAGATTTTTTTTCGTACTTTGTTGAGAAATGTTTAATACGTATTTTTTATTTCAATATGATATACAAAATTTTTGAGAAATAAAATTCTAAATATTATAGTTTTAATATAAGTGATCGCCTCAAACATTTTATAATGGAAAAAGTATTTATAAAAAAAATTTTATCTAATTTGCGTTTAATTTTCGCTAGACGCGTTCCCCAGTGAATCTTTATTCTGAAATTATGAATTAAAAAAAAATACATTGAGAAAATTGTAGAATTTCGTACAAAGTAGATAAGTCTTCAACAAAATAATTGAATTTTTAGCATAGGGGTCATTCCACGCGAGAATTGCTGCCACAATTTTTTTGGGTTAAGATTTTTTTTCGTACTTTGTTGAAAAATGTTTAATACGTATTTTTTTATTTCAATATGATATACAAAATTTTTGAGAAATAATATTCTAAATATTATAGTTTTAATATAAGTGATCGCCTCAAACTTTTTATAATGGAAAAAGTATTTATAAAAAAAATTTTATCTAATTTTCGTTTAATTTGCATTACACGCGCGTTTTCTTGAATCCTGTAGCGGCTTCAACTAAAAATAGATCATTTAATAACTATTTTTTTCTCGACATTGAAATTTATACAGTATATTCTGGAATGTGATACGAATATTAATTTGAAAAAAGTGTAACAATTAGGTCCTTTTAAGCAATCTCTATTTGCTTTTATAAATGGTGTAGTAGGTTTGATGAAACTTAAAAAAAAGTGATATGCGAAATTTCTTATGGGGCGTTAAAATTTAACTTTAGCGTCGAAAATTAATTTTCGGTAATTATTCATTACACCGCGATAATAAAACACAACCCAGAAAATACTTTGACCTTGGCCCTCACCTGGCGGCCGTTTGAAGGTCACGGTCGCTCTGATCGGGTGAGTGAGGTCTATTTTTTGCGTTTACGAAAAGCATTATCCAACGGGTTTTCGAAGTCACTTGGACAAAAGCATTGAGGATAAATAACGTTCTTTCGATTGCTGGTGCCAAAAAGGAGGCCTTGCTACGGGAATGACTTTGACCTTTGTGAAAAAGAGGTCGCTCAAGAAAATACATGCGTGTTCCGATACTTTTGTGATACTCTGTATGCTACTTTGAGGTATTTTTATTTTGCCCTTTTCGGGCACGGCCGGATAAACAGCCTAAAAGAAGTTTTGTTGATCAGAGAAAAATCAATTTAAGATCGAAATGAAGTCTGCTTCCTTATAAATATTATTATTATTGAATTTTGCTTTGGCATACTTTTAGGTATCTAAAAAGAAAACATGAGTTCGTTAGCTAAATATTTTTGATAAAAATTCGAAAAGTTAAAGCATTTTGAAAATCATTGAGACAATATTATGTTTAATATTTTAAAATGCCATGTATGGCTGTTCTTGGTAGTCAAAAAGTACAACAAAATATATCTCAACGATTTTTTCTGATGAAAAGAAAGTTACCGGAGTTGATGATAATTATTCATGAAAATAGAATCCAGAATCTTACGACCAAATTTGGACAACCACCACAAAATGTTCCCACTGCAATCCGAAAAGAAAAAAAAGGAACATCCTCCCCTCTCTCATCCCCCTAAAAAAGAAGAAAAGAAACAGAGAGAAAATTATTCGTTTTCAATTCGGACACAAAATAAAAAGGAGGAAAGATAAATGAGATAAGCAAAAAATCGAAACTCAAAATGAAATAAAATTAAAATAAACATAAAATCAAAAATCAAATAAAAATAAAAATAAAATAAAATTTGTTGCCAGCAGGAACAGCACCACTGCCACGAATGCTTTCTCACTGACAACTGAGAATCAAGTGAAAGTTTAAAAGGCAAACCAACCATAAACAAAACCTGACATAAAAAAGGGCCTCAAATCCAAGCCAGCTAAATTAAAATTTAGGATATTTAAATGAGATTAAAATCCAACTTAAAACCCTTTTTCAACGTCCAATAATCAAATTGATGATAATAATTCTTGAAAATAGAATCAAGAATCTAACGACCAAATTGTATTTGGTCTGCAATCTGAACAAAAAAAAGGAACTTCCTTCCCCTCCTCCTCCTTTTTATTTTTTGTCCAAATTGGAAACGAATAATTTTCTCTCTGTTTCTTTTTTAGGGGGAGGAAAGAGGGGAAGGATGTTACTTTTTTCCCCTTTTCCCCTTTTGTCTTTTTTAGTTGTACGAACTAAATTAACAGAAGCCAAGAAAAAATGCAACTATTTTTCGTTAAAAGTTAATCAGTTTCAATTGAAAAGGCTAGTATTATATATTTGGTTCAGAATTTCTAATTAAAACTTTATTTTTTAAACTCAAAATTTTCGTTTGTATTACTTGCAAATTAATTTCTTTATCCTAAAATATGAACGTTCTATTTGTTCTTAAGATTTTATCTTTTTAATTTTAAAACCTTAGAAATTATATTTCATATTCGTCTATCTGGTAGACGATTGAACTATTAGGTTTAAATTTTTTTTTGAATTTCTGAAGAGAAGCTATTTTCAAAACATGAGGAGCCATTGCGAGAGGTTTTTCTATTTGGTAAAAAAAAACGAGATCATTTCGTGCAGCAGAAGTCGACTTTTCAAGAGTTTAGTTCAAGAACTCATTGATAAACGCACGAAGAACATTTTTGGTTTTTAATTTATAATAACAAAATTATCAATTTTATAAAAAAAATTTCTGAATTAGAGTTGTGCCGCCTTTTTCTATAATTCATATTTAAAAAAAAATGTTAAGAAAAATTCGAATAATCTATGAACATAGTCAGAAGTTATAAAAAAGCAAGTTTTTTTTTAATTTGGAAAGATCTTTGAAAACGTTAGAAATAATTCGACTTAGTTTAAAAAATTTCTGAAATTTACTTAAGTGGAAATTAAAAAAAAAGTAGTTATCCACTTCGCAAACTGTTTCATAACAAATATGAAAAAATTGAAATTTATATAATAATTTACAGCGAAATAATTGCAAAATGTAAAAAACTGACCAAAATTTAATTAAGGTTTAAATTCATTTAAAATTAATTTAACGGCGAAGCAGCCGCCACAGGGTCACAGTAGGAGAAACCACCATCTAAAAATGAAGTTGGATCTCAGTCATCATTTTTTAACAGTCCCCTCTTATGTTGAAAATCCGTATTTGGTGGTTAAATATTCAAGTAGAAAATTTAACTATTTTAGTTAATAAATCAACTAATAAATCTGTCCTGGTTCAAAATTTAACTCTTTTGTAAAAAATTTGTCTTTTTTTTAATGAAAGTGCAACTACTTTGTCGAAAGTTGAATTTCTTTAGTAAAAGACAATTTATATATTTTTGTAATTTTTTTGTATATTTTTGTTTTCGAATTTAGATTGAAAATTGATTGTTGAATGTTGATTGTGTTTAAAGATATTTGAAAAATTGATTAGTGATTCCTAGCACATATTAAATGATTCTTTATTTTGACAAAATAAGTTTTAAACAACATTTACACACATTTGAAAATATTTAAAAAAATTAAAAATTGGTCGTTTTTTAATTTTGACAGTTTAATAAAAATTTATAGATAAATTCAATTACCTTAAAAAATAAAAATATTCAAACAAAATTTGTAAGAATATCAAGTTTGCAAAAAAACTTCAAGATTTCCGGTAAAATATTTTTTTTTAATTTTCCGTATCAATTTATATCGAATATTTTAAAATATTTTTTTTATTTTACAATAAGAAAACCTCGGCCGGTGTACCCTCATGTTTTAAAAAAAGCTTCATTCCGATATTAACAACATAAATATTATTGCAAACCATTACCGTCAGCAAATTCAAATTAAAAAAAAATTAAAATTTTTCTTAAATGTTTTGTATGTAATAAACTTAAGTACTATCTCATTTTGTTTATTACTGAATTTTCAACTAAAGGTATATTATTGTAAATTTTTTTTAATTTCCAATTTTGTGGGTTCTTGGTGTAAATTATTAGAAACAGTAATTTTTACTTTAGCTTAGTTCAAATTTATACCTGCTAAATTTCGAATTTTGATTTAATTATTACTGCATGAATTTTTTTTAATCGATAGGCAGCGAATTTACAAGTATTTTTCAAATAATTTAGAATACTTTGAACAATCATGTTCATTGCAAGAATTTTTCCTTCCCAGTAAATTGTGAACTGAATGTTAAGAGAAATATATTTTTAAAATTTGGTCACCATTTCCAGAAAAAGAGCTTTTTACGATTTATGGGAGAAGAATTATTTATAAAATAAAGATGTTTCAAAAATAATTTACGACGAAATCACAATAATAACCCTTTGGGTGAAAATTAGGTATGAATCTCCCGCGAAAATTTCGTTTGAAAAAATCATTCACGAGGACTATCCGTCAAAGTCTGAGAAATGTTTTCAAAGATCAATATAAAGACTATTTTAAAAACATGAGGGGTCATCGGTCGCGATTTTCCTATTTTTAAAAAAAATTGAGATGATTTCATTGCTTGATTTTCGAAATATTTGAAATTTTTTTAAATGTATGAAATATTCTATAATAATAATTGATGTCAAAATAAAAAATTATTTTTCCGGAACTCTTAAGAAACTTTTGTTGCCATCTTGAATCATTTAAAATTTTTTTAAATATATTTAAAAATGTTTTTAAATATTGTATAAAAATTAATTTTCCAAAGTAGAAAATCTTTTAGATTTTTCCACGTACCATTTAACAGATATTAAATATTTTGAAACCTTTTAAAAAATGTATTCCTAAAATTCTTTAAAAGCGAAAGAGCATCATTATTTTTCAAAATTGTTTGATAATTGCTACACCTTAGATTAATAATATAAGTTTCGATAAATGATTTTTCATTTTGTTTTTGTCTGGTTAGAAATATATTGAATCCCAGAAAAAAGTATTTTTGACCAAAGAAGCTGATCAAATTAAGACACTGTTGGCAAAGATCCGGGTGGTTTATATTATTTTAATGACATTCATATTCACACAATGAGAAGGCAATGCAAAGATTAAGGTTAACGAGAAAATAAAAATCTCATGGATAAATACCGTACTTATTTGGTATTTACAGATAGTTTTTTCGACACATTCTTAAAGTGATTTCGTTATTATAGCACTGAAGAAACATTCATGCCTGAAAATAATGACATGATGATTTTTCAACTCAGAAATAGAACATTTTAACGGAAATGTTGATTTTAAACTTAATAGGTTAATCTTTCATAAAGTAGTTAATCTTTATAACATATTCTTGACTTTTTAAACATAACATATAAAAATATATTTTTAACCAAATTTTTGAATTGTCAGCCAAATATTCAATTTTTTACAATTAGCAGAATTCTTAATTGAAGTTGGATTTTCTTTTTGGGCTCTATCATTTCAGTTCGTATGAAAGCAGAAAAAAATATAAAGTAGAAGTTTATTGACGATAGGAGGAAAAAGTATTTCTTTATAAAAGAGGCGAAGAGGTGACAATAAGGATTAAGTTAAATCTGCATTTAGATGCTTTGACTGTGCAATAAAATCATTAATTTTTATTTTTTTAAATATTTCAAACAAAATTGATTCGCACCTTTATTTTCCGCGTGTTAAATTTCTGCTTCACACTCATTTAACTTCAGTTTTATTCACTTACAACCAAAGCAGTTAAGAAATTAGAGTAAATCTTAAGTTGAGAACTGAAAATATAAAATACAAGTGGTACGATTTTTCACGAAAACGCAAAAAGTTGTTATAATTATTTTTCTGTACTTTTAAAAATCAAAGTTTTTGTTTTCTTGACGTTTTTCAAATCGTAGATTGTTTGGTTTGAAAAATTCATTTTCGTTTCTTTTTGTTCGAATTTTGAAAATGCTATAGCTCGGACAAACTTGTTTTAGTCGGAAAAAGTCGTAGGAATATATTGTTCAACATTTAAATTAATATGAATGAAAATCTTAGATATTACAAAAAAATGTTCTTAAAAATGTTAAAAATGCTATAACTTTTTGATTCTTAATCAAAATTACCGGGAAAATAAAATCGTCGTTTATTTTTACATCCCTAAAAGTATTTTAGAGCACAATCCAACCTTAGTAGTGGACATGTAAAGAAATAATAAATCTAATATTTATTTGTAAATTTAATTTATGTTCTAATTTCGGTTTATAATAATATTAATGCGGAAGCAGTCTTAACTTCAATATTTAATTAATTTTTCTCTGTTGAACACAACTTTTTTCTGGGTTTTTTCCGGTTTCTAAAGTAGCAAGGTGAAAAACGCTTGAAGCATTGATAATTGAATAAATAACATGATGTTGGCTAAAATTTGTCATCTGACTTAATCCTACCAATCAGAACCATCTAGGTTAGGGTCTATGTCTGGAAAGGGGAAAATACAAATATCAGAGAATAGTATATCTACGGAAGACATCAGAATATTCATCAATCAAGATGATTTCAAATTTCTTTGATAATAAATTCTTTCTGCTTCTGATAAAAGTCAGAAAGCTCTCTGTGTTTTTAACCATCCTGCTGGTGTTTAGTTCGTTTGGTAAGTGCAAAATAAATTAATACAAGTATCATGAATTCGATAAAAAAATTATTGGTAATTACTGCATTCTTTATCCCCGCGCCCCGTTTTATTCTAAAATACGAGGAAATAAAACGAGGAAAGTACTTTATTTAGTGAAAACGTAACTTTCCCAATTTTAGTTTAAAATTTTACCCTGATAAAAAAATTAATCTTATTATTGAACATTTGTCTGTTTCTAACTTTCATGTCCTTTGAAAGCATCGTTATTTGCTGAAATATGGACTATTATATTTTCTGTTGAAATATGTACTATCTGGTTAAAAATTGAACTAATTTTTTTTAAAATTAAATAATTTTTAGGAAATTCTACTCTGGTTAAAAGTTAATGTTTTTCGTTGAAAATTTATATTTTTATATTGAAAATGCAACAATTAGGTTGAAACTTTACCTCATTGGTTCAATGATAAGCAATTCGATACCTGTAACATGCATCATTGCATGATGCGTTTAATTTTACTGCCTAGGTGCATAATCTACTATTTCTCAATCAGGCGTAAAGTTTTATGTAGCGAGTGTAAAGTTTTATTAAGGCCCGGCGGAGAGCGCATGTGCGAACGTCACTGGAC
>NC_046658.1:152043886-152068181 GCF_010883055.1 Belonocnema kinseyi
TGAATCCAGTGACGTTCGCACATGCGCTCTCCGCCGGGCCCTAATAAAACTTTACGCTCGCTATATGAAACTTTACGCCCGATTAAGAAATAGTGGATTATGCAACTAGGCAGTAAAATTGAACTTTATACAATGATGCAGAATTTAACGTCCGAGCCGAAGGCGAGGTCGATGAAACTTCATCCGAGTATACAATAACTTTACTGCCTTGGTGCATACGATATTTTATCTGAAACAGCTAGAATAAATGCCCTTTTTCTGTAAAATGGCTCTAGATTGTACCATGTACGCACGCGCGGGTGAAGACATTATTAGCCCAAAATCTACTTCTTAGTTTAAAGTAGCTTTCAAATAAATTCTTCTCACTCTTTTCCTTCACATTTTTTTTTATTTTTCTATACAAAATGTACTATTTAGAAATTTAAGACATCTTAAAGAGCTTAAAAATATTTACAAACTTGAAACATTTTTGCAAATGTATCAGATATTTCTTGATTTCTTCTAAACCTCTAAAATTCTCAAAATCTTCTGAAAAGACTTTCATTTTTTTGGATATTTTGCCTTCTTTACGCCCTCGATAAAAAATGTACTATTTAAAAATTGAAGACGTTTTAAATAGATTATAAATATTCATTTCCTAATATTATCTCTAATCCTATGAGGTAATCTTTTTTCTCAAAAATTTTATAAAAATTATTTTGCCGTTAGATTGTTGCAGAATTTTTTCTAAGCCCTAGCAGTTTCTGAACTCGAGTTAGAAATTTTGAGAAATTTTTATTGATAAAAGTGGCTCAATTTTCAAATTACTATTTTACGAAACCTTCATAATTTTTCTTTTTTTTCTGTCAAATTAGGTGCTGTAGTGGCAGATAGCTTTAATATACAAATTTTTAGAAACCGCAATCTTAACGGCGAATTCCTTCCCTTTACCGAGGATTTCAGAGAACCCCATTGGACGGGTCCACGTAGAGACATTCCGATCTTTACACACTATGAAGTTTTAATACGTACGGGTACAGGCGCTAACTTGTATTCTGGTCCCGTCGAACCGAAACCAGTACCGCCCCGTCATAAACCTGCCGAAGAAAAACCGACTGGTGGTGAGCTAAATATATGGTTTCAGGAAATGAAAATTACTGGAGAAATTAAACTTTACGAGCTCAATGCCCAAACTATGTTTATATCTGGAGTAGACTACGTCTTTGTCACAATACCAAAAACCAAAAATGTTTATTATGCGGCGTTAATACGGAAAATGCCAATCACTTGTATAATGCCACTTAAAATTGCTATTGAAATCCGCAGGGATATGTTTGAAGCGATAAATACCCGTAGACGTTTACGCCATGCATAGAAAACTTGTACACATAACATAATAAATTCCTTAAGGATATTTAATAAATTCCTTATTGTAAACCAAAATTTTAGTATTTCATTTATTTTTAACCTTGAAAGAATTCAATTATTCCAAGTTTTTTAGTTCTAATTTCCATTATATAATCTTGTCGTTACTGTAAACGTATACATTTTCCCGAAAAAATTGTTACACTCATTGAAATATAAAAATCTATGAAATGGACCAAAACTGGAAGAAATTTGGAAATTACGGTGCAAAATACGTGAAACCTTATTTTTAATTTTAGCCAAAAGAATGTCAAGAATCTTATTGTGATTCTTGAACAAACAACTAATTTGTTAAATTAATGCAAAATCCTGTTAAAAAAAAAAATAAGAATCCAACGACCAAATTTGGACCACAACGAGTAAACGAAAACCAAAAATCCTATTGTAATCTGAAAGAAAAAAATAAAATAAAATTTTCGGACAAAAATAAAAAAGGGGAAAGAAAAATGAGAAGGCAGCCAACCACAAGAAGTCTGCCAGTTTGTCGCACGTAATTCATCTTACAGATCCTGCAAGTATTAAACGAACTATATTCCTTTAACTTTTTCTGATTATCTACAAGCAAATTATTAATCTCTTTGTTTTTGATTTTTTGAACTCTAATTGCAATATGTTTCTCAATTAACTTTTTTGGATAATGATTCAGAAAAAGGATATTCCTAACAATATTCAAATGTCTTGTGTGAAATGAATAATGGGACAAACCTAGAGCTCTGTCAACTAAGTTTTTAATTACTGCAATTTTGTTTTGAAAGGGATGAGCAGAAAGGAAATTTAAAATTCTACCTGAATATGTACTTTTTCTGTACCAATTGGTAATAATATTACCATTCCAACCCTTAATTACTTCTATGTCCAAAAAACTGATTTTATAATCCTGTTCTATTTCATGAGTAAATTGAAGTTTTGGATGAAAACTGTTAAAAGTATCAATGAAGATCTGTAGCTTTTCCAGAGGAACACATAATAAGGTATCGTCGACAAACCGAAAATAAAAAGGCAAAACAAAATCTAATTTCCCAAAACCAAAAACATCAAAATCTTCCATCAATAGTTCTGCCAAAATCGAAGAAATGACTGAACCTATGGGAGTACCAGACTTCTGTCTATAGAAAGGTCCATTAAATTTAAAATAAGTTGACTCCATAATAAAAACTATCCCTTCAATAAAATCTTCTTGACATAAACGAGTACGGGTTTTTATATTAGTGCATTCGAGGGGTATACGCGGAAATTTTGCAATAACATCCAAAGAAATCATTACATGGTCATCCGAAAAATTTATTTTATTGATTTGTTTTTTTCAGATTACAATAGAATTTTTGGTTTTTGTTTATTCGTTGTGGTCCAAATTTGGTCGTTAGATTCTTGTTTTTTTTTTTAAACAGGATTTTGCGTCAATTTCATTATTGGACGTTAAATGGGATTTTTAATTTGCATTATGGTCTAATTTAAATTTCGTAAATTTTAATTTGTTAAAATAAGATTTATTAGTTCCGGGTACATCATCTTAGTGGAAAATTCATTTCCTTAGTAAAAAATTTACTTCTCAGTTATAAAATTTGGAATTCTTGTACAAGATTAATTGTTTTAGATGTAAATGTCTTTCTTCACATAAAACTTGAACTACATAATTAAATTGTGCTAAAACTACTCACTTTGGGCAATGAGGTACCCACAAGATCGCCATTAGGATGTAAAATTTTTGTCAGTAACTGAACGTCTTACTAATTTAAATATTTAAATTATTACAAAAATGAATATTTTCAATTTGAGAAAATGTAATGTATCAATTTTTCATGTTTGTGTGTTAAAAATTTAAACAATGATAAGTGCAAAATGAAGGGAGATAAAGCTGAATTTTTGTTGGAACAAAAAAACAATTTCTTTGAACTAAAGACCTTTCGTCAACAGAGAGCCAAGGAATATTTTTCTTTTATTTAAAGAAATTTACTTTTGTCAAATGAATCTCATTTCAGAACTGTAAATTATATTTTTAATCACAAATCTTGGAACTTTTCAATTTATAACAGTTTGAAGCTTAACATTATAAAAGTGAAGAGTATTTAATTTTCATTTGTACTGGGAAAGTGTTAAGAGCTTCCATTTCATACATTAAAATGGAAAATTTTCCTACTAAAAGTTTTTAAGGTTCAACTTTAAAATTTAACATTCTAAGAACTTCCACTTTGAGTGCTTCAATGTGAAGTTCAGCCACACCTATTTCAAACGACAAACATTTTTTATTTCAATCACCGTCAACAAGATATATAAACTTAGAAAAACTGGGAAAAATAGACTACATATCACCTCCAAAAAATGAGTTATTTACGAAATACTGCATCTAAATGAGAAAACAAGAACTATTTACAAAACTAATCTACTTGAAACCTTACTTTATTCAGGTCGAAAATAATGTTTTTGAAATTTGTGTGTGTGTGTGCGTGTGTGTGTCAAAATAAATTAATTTCGTGAAGCAATGAGCTTCATAATCTTAAAACTGTAAAATAATAGTTTTTTTAAATCTAATTTTTCTAGGTCATTTAGTTACACAAAAAATTAACATGAGGCTAAATTTAAAATAATAATTTTTAGCAATTATTATTTATTTAATTGAGAGGATCATTCTTTGAAACTTGTATCTTCAGTTGCACGCCACGTGCGGTTTTAATTTTTGGAATTTTGTGGAAAATAATTTTAAATGCAAAATAAAAATTCGCAATACCAATTTTTTTTCAGTTTACTTGTTTACAAAATTTATCAGAATTTTTAGAAAAAAATTCGGTTTGGACTAAAATTATTCCGAAAATTGCATTCAAATCTTTCAAAATTGTTGTTGATGATTTTGTCGATCTTTCCAATTGTTTTAGAAACGTTTTGCATGTTTGTTGGGATAAATGTTTAAAAATAAGTGTCACTTTAAATTTTCCCAGGAAATGTCAAAAAAATATTTTTAATATCTTAAAACCCTTAAAAATTCTAAACAAACTGCTGAATTCTTTTTGGAAAAATCTCGAAAAATACCATTGTTCTACAAATATTTATAGAATTAATCTATTTCATGAAAAATTCGAAAATTTTACGAAAGTAATATTTTTTGCTGAAAATTCTTTATTGTAGGATAAAAATTTAACTCCGTTGGTAGATGATTTAACTATTTGGTTTTAAAATAAACTTCTTTTCTTAATTCATCATTTTATTTGAAAATCAATCTCTTTGATTACAAAAATAATTGAAAATTCGTATTTTTTCGTATTAATTCATTCTTCTGGATTAAAAATTCATAATTTTTATTAACATTTTTATTAATTGGTTACAAATTTATCTGCTTTGCTTAAAATTAAACAATTTTTCTAAAAAGTATTTTTTCATAATTAATTTGAATATTTTAAAATTAATGCGCTTTTCGATAAAAATTTTTTTTAAAAATTATCCTTCTTGGTTGAAAAGATAACATTTTTTTAAATTCGTCATTTGCTATTGACTTTAACATTTTTTTATAGAAAGTAAAATCTTGTTTAATCGAAATATCCAATGTTACATATGCTGCTAAAAATTATTCTCGTTTCCTTGAAAATATTTCTACTTTGTTGAAAACTATGAAAATCAGTTAAACATTAATTTCTGTACTAAAAATTTCAATTTAATTTTCGGTACAGAAATAATCTATTTTGGTTGAAAATGCAACAATTTAGTTGAAAACTTGATCTTTTTAGTTTTCAAATTCAAATAATTCTTTCATATTCCGGAAGAAAAACTTGTTAACTCTTCCTAAGATGCATTTCTCATAAAATGCATAGAAAATAAAAACATTGAAAATGAAAATCCATCTGTCTTGTATACAAATCGCCTTTCAACTTTATTCTATAGCAAATTGGCAGAAAATTCCACTATTCAGTCGGAAATTAATTTTGGCTAAAAATCCAATTGTTTCGTAGGAAACCCAACAGTTAGAAAAACGAATTTAATTCTTTTTAACCTAGCTGTTATGTATAAAATTTGTATGTTCCGGTTCAAAGTTTTAATTTTTCTGTGCAAGATTGATACTTTACTATGTCAATTCAACAATTAAAAAAAATTGAACTATATGGTAAACCCGTGTAAAAGTAGCCTGAGTTAGCCTTAGTCCAACAAAGTTTCTGGTCGGAGACTGGCCGGGCTATGTTTGTTCTTTAAGAGCCTAGTCGTGCGCTGGTCGGAGACACGCTAGGCAAAATTTAGTGAAGAGCCCCAGTCGGGGGCTGACTGGATTCAAATCGGGCAAATCTTATGATCGAATGCCCAGATGGTAGCTGACCGGGCCCTGACTAGCAATAATAAAATTGTTAAACTTTGATTATAACTTAATTACTTTTTCCGATTTTATTAAGAAATGTATGTGTATAGAAATCGCAAATCGTGATCAATTTATAGTAAATATTTTCAAATAAAGATTATAATAAAAATATAAGTTAGTGGGACGATGGTCGTGGGGACTAAAGCGTAGGCTTTGGACCCACTCCTTTGGCTTGCGGGTTCGATTCCCGCCTCGCACTCTGGAAGAGTCTCGGTGGCCCATGCAGTGAACACTAGCCGAGCAAGGGAGTTGTTCATCTCCGGAGAGTCGTGGGACCGGTACCTCTAGAGAAAAAGGTTTTCTCTAAGTACTTAAGGCTGATGTTCTTGGTGGTTCGGAACCCACCTTAAACTGTAGGTCCCCCTTCCACCACCAAGTAAGTGTTTTGAGGGTGTGTAAAGGAATAGAGAAGGTGTAAGAAAAATGTAAACCCTTAGGGGACACAGTAGAAGCTTCCATTCCAGAAAATAAATAAAACTATAAGTTAATGACAGCAAAAGACATGTGAAGTCTGGATAAATATTACATTCACGTGACTTACCTAATATTCCTAAATAATTCCTCGTTTTTTGTTCGACGATTATCTGAGCAGACAATGTTAATTGATTGCTCAGATTTGGCCGATACAGGGAGTTGAGGAAAACTGAGAGAGAGAGAGAGAGAGAGAGAGGTTTAGAAATTTAATAGATTGATCATAAGTTAAATGAATTGCATATTTATTTATCTTTTTCAATTGCACGAGTTCAGTTGTTGCATTGAGAGAAAGAGAGAGAGTCCAATTGCTCCAATGAAAAGGGCAGGTTGAAAGGAAAATTAGGAGTTGATTTACTTGGTACTGAATAAAACTTAAAAGAAGGGTAATTAATTAATTTTTTTCTACTCACCGAATTTTGTCCAAGTTTCAAGAATAGTGCTCTACAGCTGAGGGGAGTCAGAGGCCTTTAGCTTTTCCTAAATTCTCCAGCGATTCCTAAGATTTTATTGGTTGACCTTCCGCCTGCACGCCAAGGTGTGGGAAGTGTGAGTGGGAAGCCTTATCAGCAATTCCTTAGATTTTATTCGTTGACCTTCCGGTTGCTCGTCAAAATTTCCTTGGTCCGTTTACTGAGCGGAAAGGCTCTTTAGTGAATCGGCTTCTAATGAGATTCTTTCTTTACATTGATTTGACAATGACAGACTGGAGGACGACAGGATTACTGACACGATGGAATTTTTACTGAAGATGGGTTTACGACTGACAGAAAAATTAGGCAGTGTCTACGGTGGATAAACAGAAAAGACTGAACCGGACTACGATTTTTAGGGGTTTATATAGTGAAAAGCTACCCTTAATTGGTGACTATTAAAGTCATGAATGCGCTGCCTAATATGCAATATATTTTCATTTCACTACCATTGATTAAGTATAAAGTTCCGAAAATTACATTGTGATATTTTGAGAATCTTGCCGGAAATCTTTCAGTTTCGAGATTTTCGTTTACTCTTGTCGACTGCTCTTCATCAATTTTAATTATCTGTATTTTATTAGTGAATATTCAACGTACTTTATTTCAAAATAACTACAAATTAATAAACCCGTGTGGAACAAGCCCCGCTGAGCCCTCTTAGGGTGAGGCCCAGTGATACCAAATCTGAAACGACATGTGGTCCAATACTATGACAGGGCTATGTCCGTGTGAATATAGTAGGAGACGATGTAAATGACTGGGTTGCGCGCGCAACCCATTTTTCCTCTTCTGAATTTGAAAACTCGAAGGTACACGATTGCCGGTCGGAACACTTCGGCGGTTCTATTTATATCTCTATCTGCTTTGAAATAAAATGAAGAGATTGGGATTTTAATATTTCCAGATTTCGATGCTGGCGATTCTTATGATTCGAATACTTCGCGCGCCTCCTTATATGCGTATATTTTGAGGTTATGTTATTTCAAGTATTAAATATGAATTATGTAAATATTATTACTATAATATATATAAATATATACATACATTAATAATGATAATATTATAAGTATGTTATATTATAATAGTCTTATTTATATCTTGATCCGCATTTAAAAGAAATTAAAGAAATTGGCGATTTTGGAATTCATCTCGTTTGGATAAAAACTCAATTATTTGATTGAAAAATTAATTATTTTGTTGAAAATGTAACTATTTTGTAAAAGAGTCCCCTATTCTATTAAAAGTTAAACTACTTTGTTAAAATTTATATTTCTTTTATTTGGAGGTTCATCTCTTGCGTTGAAAATACATTTTTGAAACTGACAATTAATCCATACCATTTTTGTTTAAAGAATCATGTATTTTGTTACAAATTCGTCTTTCTTTGTATACATTAAATTGTTTTGTGGAAAATTTATACTTTTTAATTAAAAATTACAATTTTCGGTTGAATTGTCAACTGTAAGTATTTTTGGGTTGCAAAGTCGTTTTGTTTTAATTGCAGCTATATGGTTAAAAATTAAAATCATAATTTTTGGGTGGAAAAGTCTATTATTCACTGAAAGTTGAATTACTTAGTAAAAAAATTAATTCTTTCTTATTAAGGATTCATAAGTATAGTTGAAAATTCAACTATTTGCCTTTAAATTGGGTTCAATATTCAGCTTTATTTTGTAGATAATACTCTTTTTGATTTTCAAATAAAATAATTTCGTTGAAAGTTCATGTATTTTGTTCAAAATTGACATTGTAACTATTACATTGTACACTGTATCAGTTAAAACACCAATTATTTGATATAAAATTAATTTATTTTGTTAAAGAGTAAACTTTTGGGTTTAAACTTTTTTTATTTTGTTAATTAGATTTTTCCCTAACATTAAAAAAACCACAAAATAAAAAAATTGCCTTAAAATCGTCCTGATTTTTTTTTAATTTTTAAAATCTTCACGAATTCTCACTTAAAATTAATTTTTCAAAATAATTTTCAATTTTCTTAGCAATTACAACAATTTTTGTTATTCTTCTTAAATTTTTACATTATAAACTAATATCTATTAATACTTTAATTTTCAAGGGATTGAGGATCATCTTGTAAAATCAATTATTTTTCAATTTTCAATACCTTAAATTAAATTTAAAACATTTTATTTTCAAATTACTTCTCTTAAAAAAAATCATAATCGAAGAAAGTAAATTAAGTCTCTATCAAATAATTGGTGTTTTAACTAATACAAAGTACAGGATAAAGATTCAACCAAGAATGGAATAGTTCAATTTCCAGATAAACACTGTGATAAAAAATTGAATTGAACAAGAAAAAAAAACGAATTTTCAACAAAATTGTTAAATTTTCAAGGGAAAAGGTGAATTTTTCACCAAGAAGATTAATGTTCTATAAAAAAAACGATTTTTTAGTATAACCAATATATACGATTAATTTTTAATCAATCCTATGATAGTTACATTTTTAGATAAAGATAAATAATTTTTATCACAAAAAATTTAATTTTAAACAAAGTAGTTAAATTTTCAACGAAATTATTTAATTTTCAAGTCAAAAAGACGAATTATCTACAAAAAGTTGAATTTTTCAAGCGAAAAATATGAGTTTTCAATCAAAGAGTTAAACTTCCAACCAAATAGTTAAATTTTCAACCATAATTAAAAAAACCTTGTTAAAAAAAACGTAATTTTTTATGATGTAGTTCAACTTTCAGTGAAATAATCGACTTTTAAACCCAAGAAGATGTACCAAACAAGGTCAATTTCGAACAAAATACATGAACTTTCAACGAAATTATTTAATTTTAAAGTTAAAAAGAGTATTCTCTACAAAAATGCTGAAATTTTAACCCCATTTAAACTTATTTATTTAAATTATGATTTTAATTTTTAACCATATAGCTGCATTTACAACAAAACGACTTTGCAACCGAAAAATACTTACAGTTGATAATTCAACCGAAAATTGTAATTTTTAATTAAAAAATATAAATTTTCCATAGAACAATTAAATGTATACAAAGAAAGACGAATTTGTAACAAGACATATGATTTTTCAACCAAAAATGGTATAGATTAATTGTCAGTTTAAAAAATGTATTTTCAACGAAAGAGATGAACCTTCAAATAAAAAAATATAAATCTTAACAAAGTAGTTTAACTTTTGATAGAATAGGAGATTTTTTACAAAATAGTTACATTTTCAACAAAATAATGAATTTTTCAATCAAATAATTGAGTTTTTATCTAAACGAGATGAATTCCAAAATCGCCAATTTCTTTAATTTCTTTCAAATGCGGATCAAGATATAAATAAGACTATTATAATATAACATAATTATAATATTATCATTATTAATATACGTATACATTTATATACATAATAGTATTATTATTTATATAATTTATATTTTATACATGAAATAACATAACCTCAAAATATACGCATATAAAGAGGTGCGCGAAGTACACAAATCATGAGAATAGCCAGCATCGAAATCTGGTAATATTAAAATCCCAATCTCTTCATTTTATTTCAAAGCAGACAGAGATATAAATAGAACCACCGAAGTCCTTCGACCGGCAATCGTGCACCTTCGAGTTTTCAAATTCAGAAGAGGAGAAATGGGTTGCGCGCGCAACTGAGTCATTTACATCGTCTCCTACTATATTCACACGTACATAGCCCTTCCATAGTATTGGACCACATCTCGTTTCAGATCTGGGATCACTGGTGAGGCCACCGGCGGGGGCCCGCATATATGTTCCATGCGTGGAAATATTGGAAATATATAGGCCGAATATATTTATGACACCACAAATTTTAAGATTTCATGAGTTCAGATTTACAAACAATGAATTTTGTCTAATTTATTTTCTCTTGTTTTATTTTTCCATTTGACTTGATCTTCTATTTTGTAAATTGGATAGGTTTTTACTATATTTTTGTCTAAATGTTTCTTTATCTTTTCTTCTTCAACTACGATGCTTGCTTTAGCTTTCCTGATGATGTTATCAAAGCTGTATACCTGGTTAATCTATCCTGTATGCTTAAAATATATTTATTTCCTAATTATAACTCTGGCGAAGAATCAAAGATGTTCAATGCAATTTTTTTATTGAGACCAGTAGGCATCCATTTTTCAAATTCAATAACTTCTCTTGTCTTTTGAATTGTGTTTGTCTCTTCAAGATGGTTGCCGTGAGCTTCAATAATAATGATTTTTCTTTTTACTTAAGTTAATACTCTGGTTTTATTTAAACATATTAGGTATTCTATTTCGGGGTAATAATTTAATATATATTGTAAGATGTCCAAAAGTGTTTCTTTTTCTAATGGTGAGAGGTTTAGATCATCAGAAATCAATCTTACCATTGCAAATCTTCTATCTCTAAATTGTATGATCAATAATTCTAAGTAATGTATCCAACTTTACTCTTCCTCTTCTACTTCTTTTTCTGCTTCTTCCCCTTCGTCTTTTTATTGTTCTGAGGAAAGTTTTTCTTTGGGTAAAGGTTCTTTTAAAGGTTCTTTAATTTTCCTGTCAGCTATTCAAAGTTTATTCTTTAATATTTTTTTCGATAGTCCTTGGTTTCTTACCAACAGTTTCCGATTTTTAACTTTCTGTATCAGAATCACTGCTATACAATGGTACCGTAGTATCTGAATCATTAACTTTTTCTTGATCTAGAAGTGAGAATAATCTGGATAAACAGTCGGCTGCTCAGTTTTCTTTTCCATTTACATATACGACCTCGTACTTCTATTCTTCAAGTCGTAATCTCCATAGAAGTAACCTGGAACGGGGGCCGTTCATTTTTCGGAACGGTAAAAATTAAGAAAGATAAAATTTCAGAATGGGTTATAATACATAATCGTAAAACTTAGGAATAGCAAAAAGTAGGAAAGAGCAATAAGTCGGAAATCCAAAACTCTGAAAGGTATTTCTTCGGAAACCAAAGAAGCGGAATGGGTGAAAATTCAGAAGCGTTAAAAGTAGGAGGGTGAAAAATTAAGAATACGTACATATACGGAGAGGAAAAATTTGGAAAGTAGAAAAATTCGGAATTGTTAATAAATATACCTATTAGCATGTGTATAATTGCTTATTTATGGTAGCAAACAAATGTTTATCGCAGTGAATTTAAATGTCATATCATAATAAATTTATGTTGTACGTTGCAAATTATTTTTAAATTATATAATGATACAAAATAATTATTTTTTCGTGAAAAATTTAAAATGACGGATATCATAAATTTATTATGATATGCTATTTAAATTTACTGTGATAAATATTTGTATGCTACCATAAATAAAAAACTATAGACCTGCTAATAGCAACATTTATTTACTATTCCGAATTTTTCTACTTTCCGAACTTTTCCTCTCCGTATTTTTACTTATTCCTTATTGTTCACCCACCTAATTTTAACGTTTCAGAATTTTTACCCATTCCGCTTCTTTGGTTTCCGAATAAATACTATTCAGAGTTTTGGATTTCTGATTTATTCCTTTTTCCGAATTTTTGGTATTCCTAAGTTTTATCATTATGTATTATAACTCATTCTGAAATTTTACCTTTCTTAAATTTTATCCGTTCCGAAAAATAAACGGGTCCCCCTGGAACTAGGGTCTTCTACATCGTGAAGCCAAACTAAAGCTTGATGATCCGTTTGATTTTTAAAATAATTTTCTAGTAGATACTGTCTCAAACTTTTACTGCCCAGACAATTGCTAAAAGCTCTTTTTCGCTAGTGCTATAATTTTTTTCTGCTGTGTTAAGTATTCTATACACGAAAAGGCATAGATGTCCTTTTTGTGACAATACAGCTCCTAAACCAAGATTAGATGCATGTGTTGTTAAAGTGAATTCTTCATTAAAATTTGGAATTCGGAATACTGGTGCATTGCATAGAAGTTCTTTTATT
This sequence comes from Belonocnema kinseyi, assembly GCF_010883055.1. Taxonomy (NCBI): domain Eukaryota; kingdom Metazoa; phylum Arthropoda; class Insecta; order Hymenoptera; family Cynipidae; genus Belonocnema; species Belonocnema kinseyi. The sequence goes on from NC_046658.1 coordinate 152,056,511, forward strand.
TTGTCAAAACTTTTTCGATATCTGTATGTCCCATCGAATATTACTTTTTTATTAGGTTGGTCAGCGGTTTTGCTATTGTAGATAAGTTTTTTTACATACATTTTCTATAGTATCCAGCTACGCCTAGTAATGATTGAAATTTTTTAACTGTAGTTTGGGTTTTAAAAATGGTTACTGCTTCTATTTTTGCTATATTAGGTTTAACTGCATTGACTGTGATCAAATGCCGTAAATATTCGAATTCCTGTCTAAGGTAGTCGCATTTAGATTTTTGTAAACGTAATCGAATTTTTTTATTCTTTTAAGAACTTCAATGTAATTCTTGTTACGTTCATCTAGTGTCTTACCGAATGCTACTATATCATCGATATAAAAAAAAACATATATACTTTTTATCTATTAGTGTTTGGTGGAATCATGTGCTTGTATCAAAATCTGAATAGGATTCCGCTTGTCCTAATTAATCGAGTATCTCATCTAATACTGGGAAAGGGTATGCATCATGATCGATGTTTTTATTGATTTGCCTATAATTGACTACCAACTTAAGTTTGTTTCTCTTTTTAGGAAATACCCATAATAGTGAATGAAAGGTGATTGTGTTGTGTTATTCCTTTATCTAATAACTTTTGTGTTTCTTCTAAAGTAAATTCTGTATGTATCTCAGGATATTTGTGTGATCCAAGGCTGGTGATTTTGCCTGAATTTAAAGCAATATTATGCTAAGTTAACGTTGTAGATCGTAGTCAGTCTGTGTCTATAGTGATTATTTTTCTCTGTTTTAATTTGACAAACTAAACTTGAATATTGTGGGCTGTATTCCCCATCATTGCAATGAGAAAACTATATCGCATGAATTACGCCGTGGCAGGCGACAGCAAACAAATTTAACTTAATTTTTTCTGTGATATTAGTGCATCATAATATCGTATAAAGATTCGGGTCCTCCTTTCACGTTATAATATTGCTCTTTCTTGCAATATACAGGTTTTGCGATATCATTGTGCGATATCTTTTTCTTCGTGTGTATAGCGATATTTTTTGTTTTCTAAAATTTGGTAGTTAGAACTTAATGAACATTTACTAAATTTCCTGAAGAATGGTAAACCAAGTACACCTTCTTCTGGTAGATGCAAGTCATTACCGATTTTGTGAAAGAGGTGGTCCTTCCTAGCTAACCAGGGTTATTTTCTCTATTTGATTGACGTTTGTCATAGCTTCATCATATACCAATTACCGTATTGAGTTGTACCATTTCAGTTCGAATTATCTTTTTTTTAAATCCAGGAATTTTCCAATTTTCACAAGGCAAATAAAAAGTTTTTGCAGGTAAATTCTTTTCACAGTTCGAAAATACGTTCATTGAGATATAACAGAAACTGCAGGTTCGGCGATATTTCCTTGTTCCAAAAATTCGGTATGTTATCAAAAATATGTCACTCCGTATTTTTCAAGGATTTATTTTTCAAAAATGACGATTAATTCATAGTTTCTTGACTTAAATAGGAGAAAATTATTATTTCTATCTTGCGAAAATGTTAAGATATAACTCGGAAAATCGACGGCCTTTTTGAATTGAAATCTCGGGAAATATATTCAGATCGACGATGTTAAATTGACTGTTTTGTGGAATTAATCATTTTCAGACTCATTTAATTACCCATTTATTTTGTGGATTTAATAATTTTCTAGATTCATTTCATTAAAAAATTGTTGCTTAATTTTTTTATTTAAAATAAGCAATTGGAAAAATCCTTTTAAGGAGCGCGCCCCTGGGAATATCGATAGTCCGATAGATATCGAAGTATCGGTAGTCAATTATTAATGGAGGATTTTAGCGTTCTTTATGACACTTTCATACAATTTTTCATGCAGGCGGACAATGCAATAAATGGTAAAAAATATATGTTTTTCATCTCAAATTCTCCACTTCAAACGCTTTTAATTTTTAATTGTTCATGACTTCAAGTCTTCATTCAAAGAATCTTTAAATTAACCATATCATCTTAAAGTGAATGGTATCATAATTGAAAAAGATAACAATTCAACTCATTATTATAAAAGCTGTTAAAATCGAACTTGGACAGATTTCTCTCACGAAAATATGTAAATTTCCCGGTAAAAAAATAAATTCTGCAAAATCGATCGTCTTAAGACACCCGATTTTACTTCATCTAAAAACTTTTATGTTTCTTAGAAAGATAAACGTTTTTCTGTTGATTTCCTTCGATACTTTTGTAATGCCCGGTTACACGTGGTTATGCAATATCCCAGCAAACATGTTTACAGAACAGATCTGTAACTGTTCTAGAACACAAAAAAACGTGTTCTAGAACAGGATAGTAACAGCTTACGAACATGCGAGTAACTTTCTCAATCTTGCATACGCTAAAACAATTCTGTGGCAGTTCTAGAACGCTTTGACAACCGATCTGTAACATTTCTAGAACAATTCTAGAACTCAATTAAAAATATAGTATAACAAATCTTTAACAGATTTAGAACGCTATGACCACCGATCTGTAAAAATTCAAGAACTTTGGTACACTGCATTGTAAAAATTCTAGGACAATTCTATAACAGTTCTAGAACTGTTATTTATCAAATATGGAACAGTGTTATGTATCCCTCAAAGGAATAGGATATCCCAGTATTTTCGTTTGACTCCATTTATGTCCCGGGTTATTCCAAAGATAACCCGTCGGAATACTCTGCGAGCCGGAAATTTGGATATTCCCGTGGACAAAATTTTGATCCGGGATAGCGCGTACGCAGTCCCGACTAACAAAAATTATACGTCCGAGATATCCACATTAGGGATATTTGCAAGGGTCAGCTCGACCACAGTGTTAGCGAATAAATCTGAACAAAGATTTGTTCTAGAACACACTTGTAACAGGGTTCTAAAACTTCGATATATCACTGTTACGGCACAGTTCTAAGATAAACTTGAAAAAAATATAATAGAGCGTCTATGATCAGTATGTTCTAGAATAATTCCATAGCAACTGTTACAGAATCATGCTGTGACATAGTTCGAGAACAGTTCTGTCTTAATTTTGTCACTGTGTTCTAAAACACTGTGACATTTTTGTTTCAGAACAGTTCTGTCACCATCGTCATTCTTTCATTCATCAATAATGAAAAATCAAGTTTCTATTTTGCGGTCAAACAATACCAGATAAAAAACACGGTTCCTTTTTTGATCTGGAACCGTTACAGAACGTGTTTGCTGTGATATGACCTAAACACTGATTGACTGAAAACGAACGGAAGGGATTGTCCTGCCCAATTTTCACCACTGACTGAATATGACTAAAGCTGACGACAGAATCAACCGACGAGGATACTGTCCGCTTTTATTTATACACTCCTGCGTTGTTGCGGTGCTGCTCCGCTGACCAGCAGCCTCACTCTCTCGCCCCCTTGCACCACCATTTCCTCTATAACGGGAACTTTTCTTACGGGACTCCAGAGTATAATTTTATGGCTCGGTCCCCACCTAGAAAAGTAAGCTCATTCACTTCTGTGATTAATATTTTAATTTTTTAAATGAAAAGCAGTGCAATTGACCCACAAATTATTAATTCAGAAGAAAAATAGTTAATAAAATTCTGACCTACAGCACATTTATTTTGACGCAAGCAGTTGTATTTAAAACAAATAAAGAATCAACAAAAAAGGTAGACAAAGATAGGCAAAAAAAATCGCAGAAAGTTGAGCTAAAGACAGAAACATTTTTCAGCGTTATGATTGTAAAGCGATGTCAGTTTGATTGTCTTACTAAATTTCTGGTCTTCTCAATGGCAGAAAATGTGTGAAAAAACAGGAAAAGTCAGCCTCAACTTTCAATACGTCGACTTTATAATTCCTGCGCACGTTTAACAAATTTTACCAAAAATTTGAAAAAATTCATGGATATTCTGTAACAAGTATTTAACAAATGGCAATTTGTTATACTTTAATTAAATGATTATTTTAATTAGCAGAGTTAAAAATGCTAAAAATAAATATCTCGGCTGTGGATACAGATTTGAAGTTAAACTCGAGCTTAAAAAGCGATTAAAAAACGTTCGTTCAATGCAGCTTTTACAGTTTATCTTGTTTAAACTTCTAAGTGAAAAAATGATAAAACCTGAATACAGTGAATTTCTTTGACTTTTTGTGATTGATGTGATTGCTTATGAAAAATCATGAAATATGACTAATAGTAGAACTTCCTTTTTAACATATTTGGTCACTTCTTAAACAATTTTCTGTTTGCAAAATCATTTTCAATTGTTCCAAGAATCATCATTTGCCTGAAAAATTTCGTTCTTTATTCAAATTATAAAAATTTTTTATTTGTCGGTATAAATTACAAAAATTTGATAAATACTGAGAGCCCAACTTGTTGCTTAACATATTTGGTCATTTATAAACAATTTTTCCTTCCTTCAATCATATAAATATATTAGTATATTATATATTATTATAATATTATATGTGCGCGTTTACCAGTGAAACTCATTAACGCTTTTCATTCAGTCCATTAATAATTTTTATTGGCGGTTCAAGTTTTAAGATGAAACCAGTAAATCGATAAGCTTCTTTTAAGCTAGAATTCAGCCTATAATCTCTATCCACAGACGAGATTTTTTTTTAACAATAAATCGTCCCAGTCGGCACATTCCACTTATGCAGTCAGCATTTACGACAGTACTCACCCCCTGCATCCCATACGCTCTCTACGCCTCTGGCAATATCCGAATAGAGCTGTAACAAAAGAGAATTCACAATCATTAAATTGCAGCTGTCCATTTGTTAAATTTTCACTTTAAAAGGCCTGCGCTTAAATGTGGGGGAAATACAATTTAGAGCGCGAAACGGGATAAGCAACAGTAGCGCGCTAGGCGCGTTCAAACTTGCGTATTTTGAATAAAATATATTAATTTTCAACAACAAAATATAAGAGCGAAAGATTATTTTAATTTTTTAAAAATGAATGTTCAATACAATAATTCAATCTTCAATAAAACTTTTAATTTTGCTGCTAAAGAGCTGAAACTCACATTTCAGTCACAGGAAGATAAACTTTTCTTTTTGGAAGCCCTAAATGATAATTATAACCACGTTTTAAATTTTCGTGAAAAATAAAAAATTTTAATTTTGATCGCACAATAAATAATGAAAAATCAAGTTTCTATTTTGCGGTCAAACAATACCAGATAAAAATTTGATTTTTGTTATTAAATATTAGACTGTATTTAAATCGTATAAACTTTTACTTTTTTCCCTCTTTCCCGTTTTTCGCTTTTCTACGAACTGAAGGCTACTATTATTTATTTGGTCCAGGATTTTGGTGGAAAATGTATTTCTTGATCTCAAGATTTTTTTGTTTCAGTTGAATACTAATTTCTCTAACTATAAATATGAATGTTCTATTTTGAGTTGAAAATTCATCTTTTTAATTTCAGAACTGAACATTTTTTCTTAATATTCGTCTTTTAGGTTGACAATTCAACTATTTGACTAAAAAATTAATACAGTTTGTTAAAAATTCCTTACATCAGTTTAAAATTTAATACAAAGTTCCATATTAGATTAAAAATGATTTTTTTCTTAGTTTAATATAAATGTTTTCAGTCGCAAATTTCACACTTCTTCTTTAGCTAAACATTAATGATTTTTAGTTTTTAGTTGAAGTGCTGCTAAAAAATATATTTTTTGTTAAAAATTCAACTATTTTGTTAAAATATGAATTATTTTGTCAAATATTCAAATATTTTGTTATAAAGTAATCTTTCTTTCATCGAAAATTCGTATTTTTAGATTGAATATTCACCTCTTTTGATAGCAAAGCTTCAGAATTAACATATCTATTATTCCTACTACACAATTTTCTAAATTTTCTAAATTCCAAAAAAATAATCCTTATTTTTCAAATTTTCATCATCAGCGCTGTTTTTCTTAAAAATAATTTTTCCTGGAACATAAAACATTTTTAGTAAAATAAAAAAATAATGCTCCATTTATTAAAAATGCTATTATAAATTTATAAATGATAATTAAATAACAATTTTGGAAAATAATTATGTTCTTAAGATTTTAAAGAATTTTAGAAGCAAATGTTTCCAAATTTTCAAGATATTAAAAATTTTTGAAATTTTTTTCTTGTGAAAACTCCTGTACTATCTTCAAAAAAATAATCCGTTTTTTATCAAATTCATACTATAGACAGTATTTTTGGTAATTTTATCAGCTTGAAATATTTTTATCGATAAGCAACTAGTTTGCAAGTATTTTTCAAATTATTTAAAATAGTTTAAATAATTATTATTTGTTAAAAGAATTTACCTCCCCCTGTCAATCGCGAAAAGTTTAAATTTTTCGGAATTAATTATACAAATTTGATGAATTCCGAGTGTTGTAGTTCTTGTTTGAAAAATTTGATCATTATTAAAAAAATTTCCATTGTTTTAGAGAGAAGAGAATGAAGAGAATGAATTTTAACGATTTACAGCAAAAAAAAAGTTGTTTACAAAATTGCTAAATGGCCTTGAGAAAAAAAATGTTTCTCGCAATATCCGTCAATTGTTTCATTGATACGAAAAAATACTAACTTTTCTGACTTAGCAGGTGAAAAAATGGTTTAAAAACAATGTTTAAATAATTACCAAAAATCCTTTAAAAATATATTGCTCTAAAAATTCTTAATTTTGTCATTATTTCAAAAAAAAACTTTTTATGATTTGAAGAAGAAAGAATTGTTTAAAAAATCCAGATTCATCAATATTGTAAGATTTATCTCGTATGATAATAGCTTTTTACGATTTGCAGGGGAAAAAATTCTTTAAAGAATTTAGCATCATTAAAAAAAAATTTGCTACTCGTCACTTGTCGATTAAAAATGATTCACATTAAAAAGTTTCCAATCAGTACCGTTTTTAGAATGGATTTGATAGAAAACTGCTACTTTGCATTTTTAGACGCATTTCTGGGCACAACAACAGGGGGATTACTGGCGAAAAAAATTAAATGATATTGGTTGAAAATTATTCCTTAAATCATCCGTAAATCATCCCTCAATTTTTACATTATTTAAAATCTTCGGAAATGTTTTTATGTATTGTATAAAAATCGGTTTTAAAATAAAAACTAATTTTCCCGGAAATCTCGAGAGGGAACTTTTAACTAATTTCTGCGTTGAATAAAATTGTGGTACAATTTTTTGATCAGACTTGCAAAATTGAAAAATGGCTAATTTTGTAACCTTTTAACATATTCAAAAATATTTTAAATATTGTTTAAAATTTAATATTTCGAAATTGAATTTAGTATATTATTTTCGATATATAAGTTTAAATTTTTTTGTCTTTCTAAAAATAGGTCAGATTTTAATTAAAATTATTTTAAACGAAAGCAGCTGATCAAATGAGACATATTCCACGCAGATTTGGTTGGTCCATATTAATGTGATGAAATGCATATTCACCCAGTAACAAGGAAACACAAAAATTAAAGTAAACGAGGAAATGTAAATCTCATGGACAAATTTCGTACTTGTTTAAAAATAAATTAATTAAAAATGAAAAGGATGAACCTACAACCAAAACACGACTTCTCTATAAGAAACAGATGATTTTTCAAATAGAAAATATTAAATTGTAACGCAAATGTTGATTTTTAACTCAGTAGGTTAATTCTCGACAATACAGTTAACCTTTACACCATATGGTTGACTTTGTAACCTTCAGGAATATGAATATGAATCTACAACTAAATTTTTTAATTGTCAACCAAATATTAAGATTTTCTATCAAACTACTGAATTTTAAAGTTGTATTTTCACGTCGAGTGTACTAAAAAGACAAATGTGCAATAAAATTTTAGATTTTTTAAATTAGAAACATCCAGTTTTAACCCAAGATAGAACATTCATATTTTTATTTGAAAAAGTAATTGTTTAATAAAAACGTTGAGTTTAGGAAATGAATTTTCAACCAAAATTCGAAACCAGATATTTATAATTAAATTTGTTAATTAAATAATTATCTAAATTATTAATTTGGATGTTTTATTTGTACAATAAAATCATTAATTTTGATTGTTTTGAACACTTGAAAAAACTTTTATTCACACCTATATTTTTCGAGTGCGATATTGCTGCTCTACACTAATTTCACTTCACTTTTATTCGCTTAAAACCAAAGCAGTTTTTAAAAAAATTATTTCTTGTGTTGAGAAGGAAAAATATTAAATACAAGTGGTGAAATCTCATAATATTTACATAGCTACATGAATCTTAAGCAACAAGAAATATATTTTGGAAACATAATTTCTTATATTTTAACTTTTTTTAGAAATAAGATAATTTAGGCAAATATTAATTTTTAATGTTTCAAGCAAATTCAATTTGCTTAACTACTTTTCTATTAAAAATTATTAATATTTCTTTAGTTCAATATTTATCAAGAATTAATTAAAAAATATTTTTAAATAAATTCATGTCATTAATGATAACAAAATCCCAGTTCGACGAAATATTGCGAATTTTTTTTTTTAATGCAATTTTTTTACATATTTAAAAATTAATAAATCAAAATCGATAAATATTCCAGTAGACCCACAGTAATAATGTCTATTAAAAAGAAGTTTGGAACAAAATTATTTAATCAAATTCCATTTGTTCAAATAATTGAAATTCAATGAACTAATGTTATCAAATATTCCACTAGACCAATAGTAATCAATTTTAGGGAAAAACAAATTTTCTAACAAAAATTAATGACACAAATTCAATCTGTTCTAACAATAAAAAATGAATCGCCAATGTTATTAAATATTCTACGAAACTAATAGTAATATTTAAAGGGAATAAAAAACAAGTTTTCGAAAAGAAAATTATTTAAACAAACTCTATTTGCCTGAATAATTAAAAATTAATTAACCAGTGATAATAAATATTTTACTGAACCAATATTAATAATTTCAAGTAAAAAATATCAAAATACAGTTTTTTAAAAGGTCGATTTAATGAAGAATTGACATTTTTTGTTAAGCCGCTACCATTTTCTAAAGTGTAAATCCTTTTCTATCTTCCGGCTAATTACTAAAGAAGGCAATGAACGCTATAAGATTAAGAAAAAGATAAATATATGAATTGGGTCAAAATGTATAAAGTTTAAATTAGGAAATTGGATTTTTGTAAAAACAAACCAAAATTCAAATACGCATAACTTTCAATATTTTTTTACATTCTCATTTGAAAAAATTTTATCAATGTGTCTGTCTGTATGAATAATAAATTTAAAAAAATTAATTTTTCAGATTGGCCTCTGTGAAAATTTTTCAGTGTTGATAACTGAAGATTAAATTCGAAGGCCAGCGATTATAGATAAAAATTCAAAAATTGAGTGCATCCAGATCAACCATTGTCAGACTATTGTTTACAGTTGTTGCGAAACTTTTATATAGCATTAATAACATCATTTGTTGTTCATAATTTCTGTTAATCAATTGTTTATAACAATGGATATAAATAATGAGCTTCAAGAACCATAATTGAGTTGCATTTTTTTTATTAATCCTTGAGACAAGATTGAACTTTTCACTCATGTGATATTTACTCGCACGACGAGTCATTATTTATTCACATCCTTATAAACAATGTATTTTTTATAAATATACGCTTCCTTAAAAGCCAATCATTCGTCGTACGAAAGAAGTGCAAGATGGACAAAACTGATATATTTGCTCATCTATGCTTAAATGATTTTATAAATTTTTCTGTGCATAAATAATGAAATTGTTGGAAAAAAATGTTAACAAAAATGGACCTAGATATCTAAAACCTACCCAAGATGTTCCTAATAAGGGGCCTTTTTTCACCTTTTGAAAAAGAGTAATCTCGGTGACCCGGGTGGAAATTTAAGTCGGGGGCTGGCCAGTCTACGGCTGGAGAGCCCGGCTTTAAGTCGGGATCTGGCTGGAGTTACTGGTCGGAATCCGACCAGCATCGTCACGCTGCGCTGGCCAGCGTCCGGCCATAGAGCATGGCCGGGAGCTGATCGGGAGCAGGTCGGGAACTGGCCGGGAGCTGGCCGGGGATTTCGACCGTGGCCCGGACAAGATTAATTGCTGCTTTACTAGATTGAAATAATTCGTGTTTCAATTTTATGAAGAGCATCTGTCACTGATTTAGGGGATCAATTTGATTCTTTTTTACTATAGAATTGGAGCATATTAATATATAAATTTCCACACGCCCAGCACGCAGGGAACATTAACTATTTTCACGTAGTCTTTGAGAGACAAAAAAAATTTTTAAAATAAATGTTAAATGATTGCGAGTATGTTGACTTTAAATATTAATAGTCCTGTTTAGAATAAATACATATATTACATTTTTAAACATTATCTTAAAAATAAGATTTCTAATGCTACGGAGTATCGAACCTACATATATCTATACCTAAATCTAACGTCTAGCAATCCGGAGTGCTAACCACTGCGCTAAACTGACAAGTTGAAACTCGTTGAGAAGCCATCCTCATAAGCTACAGTTCAGAAAAGTTAAAGTACCAACTTTTAAGTACTCTTTTTCTAATTATTTATTATTATGCGGCGTTTTGTAAATATAAAATACACGAACTTTTAATAGGAATATCAGTAAAATACTTTTTGAATAAATAATTTAAATCGATTACAATTTTTATTCGCGTGATATTTTGTTTTTCCTCGTTTTAAGCTATTTTACAACTTTTTTGAATGACAGGAATGTAATTTTTGATGAACATTTAAAATTTTCAACGACGGGACTCAAAAATTCAATAGTGAAAGTTGAAAATTTCTTAATGAGAGAAGTTTTCTAACTTTCATGTAAGGTTTGGTTTTTAGGTGTTTAGTACTCTTTTACAACGTTTAAAATTGATATAGAATGTAATTTTTTTCCGAACATTTTCAATTTTTCATGATGATAGAACTTAGAATTAAAAAAAAGCAGTTCGAATCCATTCGGGTATACGCATTCAATTTTTTAATGAAATCAGAGAAAGTAATTAAGTTATAAACAAAGTTCAACAATTTTATTATTGCCAATCAACGCCCGGCCAGCTACCGTCTGAACATACGATCATAAGATTTGTCCGATCAGAGCCCAGTCAGCCCCCATTTGACATAAATTTTGTCCAGCGAGTCCCCGACCAGCGCAGGGCTAGACTCTTAAAAAACAAACATAGCCCGGTCAGTCTCCGACCAGAAACCTTGTTGTACCAGGGCTAACCCGGGCTATTTCCACACGGGGACCTGTTAAAGCATTCAGAAGTCTTAGTAGTCGTAATTAATCGACTGACGTTTACTCCACTTCGTTAATTACGAGGGTAGTTCAATAAGTCCTTAGAATGAAGTGTAAAAACAATTTTTTTTGGGTAAATTTTTTTTTTATTTTTCAACATAATCTCCTTGGAGCTCTATACACTTGGTCAATCGCTTTTCAAGTTTTTTTAATTCTTCAGAAAAGTGCATTTTCGGAAGTTCCTCAAAATAAGCACTTACAGAGGCAATGACGTCTTCGTTGTCTGGAAATCTTTGTCCACCGAGCCCTTTTTTCAAGTTTGGAAATAAGAAAAAGTCACTGGGGGCTAAATCTGGTGAATACGGTGGGTGTTCGACCAATTCGAATTTTAGTTCT
>NC_046658.1:152068281-152078174 GCF_010883055.1 Belonocnema kinseyi
TTGATGATTTCGGGAGTACTTGCTTCTACGGGCCTTCCTGAACGTGGTTCGTCACTCATTGATGTACGACCACGCTTAAATTCATTTACCCAGTTATAAACCATTGCTAATGCAGGGGCAGATGTGCCATGAACTGAGTCCAATTCATTTTTTATCTCATATAGAGTTAAACCCTTTAAATGAAAATGTTTGATTACCGCTCTGAACTCGTTTTTTTCCATTTTTCTTAACGAACAATTTTTTTTTTCAATTGGTTATAAAAACACGTAAACTCAGAAAATGTGGACTGTGACTGCACCATATATCTAGTCGGGAGTGGTGCTGACTGAAAACAGATGATTTGGAGCGATTCGCGCGCCATCTGTTGGTCATTCTAAGGACTTATTGAACTACCCTCTTACCTGTAATATCTCATGCACCTAGTTTTTCTTTTGGAGGCAGTATAATATCATAACTAGAAAAATTAAGATGTCAGTAGGAAGTGTGCAAAAGACCCGTTATTAGAAGCTCGATTAGGTATTGTTTGCGCTTCATTTCAGCGTTGCTGTCATTTTTATTTTGCCCTCGCAAAAATCAAATCGAATAGGCCGATCGGCAGTTTCGGGTTCCTTTTCATAACCCTAATAAAGAGTTTAATACGTCTTTCGAATAAAAAATACCTTTTTGCAAATTTTATTCAGAATCGCTAATATTAGCTAAATCTAGTTGGAGACAAACATTCCATTTCACAGTTACTTACATAATACAAATGAATAATTACTCCTCAAATGTCAACCCAATGACTTAAAGTTATAAGGACCCAAAGAGGGACCCGATTCTTATAGCGGTATAAAGTCACGGTTTTTAAAACTTTGCGAACTAATTTGAAAATTTTCTGTCCGAGTTGGGTTATAATGAATTGAATTAAGTGCTATTATTTTTTTAATAAATTATGACTACTTATAACAATAGTAATTTAGAATATTGCAAAAAAGTGCACTCTTTTCTCACATGTTTCACTCTTGTTCTACTTGTTTCTTATAGAGTGAGTGTGGTAATAAAAATTAATGAATTATAACAAACATAATTGTTTAAGGAAATTCTTATTGTATATTGAAAAATTTCTCTTATTTTAATGATGGGTATTTGTACCAACTTTGTTATAAATGAAAGAAACTATTATAGTACTTCGGATTCTAAAATATTTTTTTACAAAATTAATGGTACTTAATGAAAGGCAAAACTGACAAAATGTGCATTGAGAGATTCAGTTTAATTTTAAAAAATGTATTTATTTCATTTTCGAAAACTTTAATAAAAATTCTTCTTTCAGGGAAATTGGAATGACAATTCTTCTTGTTGCCCTACATTCGTTTAAAGTAATAAGTAAAATAATATCTTCATACAAAGCCTTTAGGAGAAACTGACAATGTAGTAAAAAATTGTATATTTGAATCCGTAGTTAAAAAAAAATGTAGTTGAGAATTATCTATCGCGCGATCGTTGTCTACAATACTGTTTACAAAAAATTTATAAATTACAACGAATGGAAGTGAAGCAATAGTTGTATAATTTAACCAGATCAATAAATTATCATTATCTAAACAATTTGTAAAATTCCAGGAGTCCAAATTAATTAAAAATCTTTTTAAAAAAGTGATTCGTAACAAAATATTGAACAAAGGATCGACGTGCATTGTCGAGCCAACTGCACAATAAGAATTTTCAAAGAAAAAAATCATTGCCAACCAAGTAGCTGAATTTATAACAAAAAAGGATTGTTTTTTCACTGCATTCTTAAATTTTCGAGCCAAGAACATGAGACTTCTTTAGAACACATGAATTTTCAAATTACAAATGTTAAGACAAATTAGAAAAATAATAATAATTTTCAGAAAAGGAGGTACATTATGCTGAAAATAGTTATATCTTTAACTGAAAAATACAAATTGCCAACAAAAAATTGAATAGTTAAATTTCCAGTCAAAAATATTCTCAAAGAATATCAAAAAGAATATCAAACTGAATAATCAAATCCATATGCGCCATGGGATATCGTAAAGATGTGTGCGTAGAGGGGACAAAAACAATGTTTAAACTACCCTTTTTGCATTATTTAAAATTTTTCTTATCCATGACACTTCAAGGTATGTTATTTTTCACTTATCTACTCTGAATTGTTTACCGGAATTGTTGAATAAATTCTTAAAAATTCTGAACAATATAATTGTTTAAATAATTTATTAAAAAAAATTTTTTAACACCTGTAGATACTGCCGAGAAGAATGCAGAACTATCTTCACTTTTTCTATAGAACTTTTATTTTATGATAAAGACTGAATAATCAAATCTATATACGCACTGCACCACAGGATATCGTAAAGATTTGTGCGTAGAGGGGGAAAAAACAATGTTTAAACTAATTTCTTTGCATTGTTAAAACATTTTCTTTATTTATGAACTTTAAATTATGTTACTTTTCACTTACTGACTCTCAAATGTTTTCCAGAATTGTTAAATAGATTCTCAAAAATTATAAACAATATAATTGTTTGAATAATTAATTTTTTGAACAAATGTAAAAAACACATGGAGATGTTTCCGGGAAGAATCCCCAATTGTCTTGACTTTTTCTTAAGGACTTTTGGTTTTTTACATTCTCATCAAGAGAAAGTATTAGATTTGTGTAAAATTTGACACCCCCCCCCCGTTTTTGTCAAATGTTTTAAAGCTGCATTTTTATTGGAACAACAAATCTTTTATTTGAACCAAAGACTTTTCTTAAGCAGAGATCTGGGAAGAGGATATCTGAGAAGGTCACCTTTGTATTTACGAAATCCAAAATTTTATATCCAAAGTAGTTTTTAGATGCGATTTTAAATTAGAAATTGAAGATAATTTAAATAAATTTCACTAGATTTAAAAGAAGTCAATATAAATGGTTTTTCCATTTCAATCTTTTTTCTTTTTGTAAAAATGATTATAAATGACTTTCAAATTGATTGAATTACTTGAAAGTGGCAATACATTGTTGAGTCAGGGTGTCAAGCGTCTCTTTAAAAATGCAGGAACTTAATTTTTGCTAATTGTTCATTATACCGCGGTGAAAAAACATGACACAGCAAAAACTTTGACCTTGACCCTGACCTGGCGGCCGTTGGAAGGTCACGGCCACTCAGGCCGGGTAAGTGAGGCCTATTTTCCGCGTTAACGAAAAACGTTACCTAAGGGGTTTTTGAAGTTGCTAAGGCTGAATCTCTATGTGATGAATTTGATTTTTTTTTGACCTTGGGGATATTCTTGATGATCTTCATAGTTATTTTATTTTCCATTTTTTTATAGTGAAAAGCTTTATTTTGTCACCGGATATCGAAATGAAGGGAAATCGTAAAATGAAATATGTATCAAGGTCGTAAGTCAAATTCGACGATGAAGGTCAAAAACATTACAAAAACATTGTACAAAAATATCGTTCTTTCGATTGCTGTTGCCAAAAAGGGGGCGTTGCTACGGGAATAACATTGACCTTCGTGAAAAATAGGTCGCTTGAGAAGATACGGGCATGTTCCTATAATTCCGTGATACCCTGTATGCTACTTTTCAATATTTTTATTTGCCCCTTTCCGGGCACAGCCGGATAAACAGCCTGAAACAAGTTTAATTGATTAGAGAAAAATTAATTTAAGACTGAAATGAAATCTGCTTCCTTAAAAATAATATAATTATTCAATTTTGCTTTGGCATACTTTTTAGTACCTAAAAAACCATGAATTTCTTAGCTAGCTATTTTTGATAAAAATTTAAAAAGTTCAATCATTTTGAAAATTAATGATACAATATTTTGTTTAATATTTGAAATTCCATGCATGGCTGTTCTTTTTACTCAAAAAGTACAAGAAAATATATCTCAAATACTTTCTTCGATGCAAATAAAGTTATCAGAGTTATAGCAGTTTAAAATAAAAAATTTTAATAAACGGAAATGAACATTTTAAGCCAAACAACGTAAGATTATTTTGCGGTCAAACAATACAAGATTCAATAAAATATGAACACCCAAAAAGTTAATACACAAAAAAATCTACAAATTTATCAATTATATTTAATAGGACGTCTGCGTTGTTTTATTTCTGAAAACAATAAAAAAATATAAACAAATAATTTGTTTAAGATTTATTTTATTTTTTAAAATTTTATCGTTATGTAAATAGTAAGTAATTTCACCAAATGCATTTGACATTTTCTCTTCTTAAATCAACACTTATATTATTTTTTTTAACTGTTTAGGTTTTTAGCAAATAAACTTTCCCCCTTTTCTCTTTTTACTTTTTCTACGAACTAAATTAACAGAAGCCACAAAAAAAATGCAACTATTTTTCGATAAAAGTTAATCAGTTTCATTTTAAAAGGCTAGTATTATATATTTGTTTCAGAATTTTTAATTAAAATTTATTTTCTGAACTCAAAATTTTCTTTTGCATTAATTGCAAATTCTTTCCTTTAACTTAAAATATGAACTTTCTATTTTTACTTGAGATTTTAACTTTTTAATTTTAAGACTGAGAAATTTTATTTCATATTCGTCTTTTGGGTAGACAATTAAACTATTAGGTTCAAAATTGAAATAGTTTGTTAAAAATTTATTTCGTCAGTCCAAGATTTAATAGAAAATGTCACTATGAAATTGAAAATCCTGTTTTTTCCTATTACACAAGTTAGGCATTTCTCCATAAGAGTTCCATTTCCTCGTTTATTTTAATTTTTGTATTGCCTTGTTCTTGAGAGAATATGCATATCATCACATTAATATGAACCAACTGGATCTGTGTGAAATGTGTCTTATTTGATCAGCATTTCTAATAAAATTTTGGAAAATAGCAATGTTCTTCCGATTGTAAAAAATTTTAAAAACACATTTTTCGAAAGGTTTCAAGATATGAGAAACTTTTTCTTAATTATTGATAGAAAATTCCTGAGTAGTTTTGGAAACAATAATTTGAAAAGCGGTTGAAAAATACGATGTATCTTAAAGTTTTCCTCAAAAATCAAGGAAGAACTTTGCCACTGACCACTGACGGAAACGTTTTTCTATAATTTTTATTTTGCAAATATCGAAAGACCGAAATTATTTGGTTTTTAATTAATAACAAAAAACCTATCAATGTTCTGAAACAATTTTCTGAACAAGAGTTATGCGGCCTTTTTCTATTTTCCAGGGGAAAAAATTCAATCGCTGCGCTAGGTCGAAAATTAATCTCTTCTTTTTAAGAATTCAACTGTATTGTTAAAAAATCGCCTTTTTTAAAGTTCAAATATTATACTGGAAACTAACTTTTTCATAATTTTTATTATAAATGTCGGAAAATTTGATAATTTCTTTGGAATTTCCTCAAGAAACTTAAGAAAATTATTTATTCAAGTGAAAATTAAAAAATGTGTAGTTATCAATTTCGCAAACTGTTTTATAAAAATATGAAAAAAATGAAATCCATATAATAATTTACAAAGAAATAATTGAGAAATGTAAAAAATTGACCAAAATTTTAATCAAGGTTGAAAAATAATTAAAAATTAATTTAACTGTAAAATAACCACCAGAGGGTCACACTGGGAGAAACCAACTTCTAAAGATGACACTGGATCTCAGTCATCATTTTTTTCAACATTACCCTCTCATGTCTAAAATTTTTTATTTGTTGGTTTAATATTCAAGTATTTGGTACAAAATTTTTGTTTTGCCTTTTGGCTTGAAAATTAAACAATTTTGTAGAAAATTCAACTATTTTATTAAATACATCAACTAATAAATCTGTCCTGGTTAAAAATGTAACTCTTTTGTAGAAAGTTCGTATTTTTTTTGAGGAAAGTGCAACCATTTGATTAAAAGCTGAATTTCTTCGGAAAAACACATTTTATATATTTTTGTAATTTTCGGTATATTTTTTTTCAAATTTAGATTGAAAATTTATTGTTCAAACTCAAAATTCGATTTTGTGTGGAATGATATTTAATTTTTTTAACTCTCAATATAAATTCTCTACTTTGGATTGAACATTCATCTTTTTAATTTAAAAATTTAAAAATTTAATTGAAAAGTCGACGTTCTGGACTGTAACCCTCATTAAGTTCGTAGCTAATCCAACGACTTAGTTCCAAATTAATTTTTTAGTCTTGAAATAAGAACAGCAAATGTTCTTTAAAAACCCTTTTCTTTCTCTTAAAAATTCAACAACATTTCAAAATTAATTTTTCCTTATTGAAAATTCAACTCATTTTGCAGAAAGTGTCACAATTTTTTTAAAAGAACATGCTCTTTCATTAAAAATTAATATTTCCTTGTTAAAAATTTAACTATTTTGTATAAAATTCATATGTTAGATTATAAGTTCAACAATTGGATAGAAGTTTAAGTATTTGGTTGAGAATTTACTTATTTGCTAAACAAATCAACTTTTTTTTAATGAATATTTATTTTCTGAATTGCCTCACAATAAAAAGATAAAATCCTTTCCTTAGATGTTCTTCTATGCCTCGCGTTGTTATACTGAAAACAGGATTTTTTTATATTATTGTTTATAGAAAAAAAACTCTAATACAAGTCTAGTTTTAGACTTTTTACGATTTTGTCAAAAACCCACCTTTAAAGAGAACAATCGGGTCTTTTGAAAAATAAAGCACAACATTCAAACACGCATAACTTTTTAGCAAAAATTCAGTTTGCAGATTGGAAAAGTACGTATCGCCCAATTTTTTCTAAAAACCAACATATTTCGAGTAAGAAAAAAAATACAACTTTATTTACTAAAAATAATAGTATAAATGTCGGCTTAGCAATTACAATACAATTGTGAAAAATAATTATGTTCTGAAGATATTTCAGAATTTTCCAAACTTATTTTCTTAGAGTTTTAAAGATATTAATAAAAAATTGATTAATTATTTCTAGCAAATTTTAAATGATTCTTTATTTTGAAAAAAAAACAAGATTTGAACAACATTTACACACATTTGCGAATATCTTTAAAGATTAAAAATGAACCTTTTTTTAAATTTTGACAGTTTAATTAAAAACTTCGAGAGAAATTTAATTAACTTAAAAAAATAAAAGCATTAAAAATTTTTTGCAATAATTTCAAATTTGCAAAAAACCTTAAAAAAGTAAAATGCATATTTGTGATGATTTTTATGTTTTGCAAGAAGACATTAATATTGCTTCAAGATTTCGGGCAAAAAAAAATTAATTGTTATGTTCCCATATCAATTTTGATTGAATATTTTAAAATATTTTTTATTGTAACATAAGAAAACCTCGGTTGTACATTTTTTTCACATTTTAAATTTAGTAGGATGTTGGTGTAAGATATTAGAACCAGTAATTTTTACTTTAGGTTGGTCCAAATTTATACTTGCAAAATTTTGAGTTAATTTTTTCTGCGTGAATTATTTGTAATCGATAGGTAGAGATTTTACAAGTATTATTAAAATAATTTTAAGTAGTTCAAACAGTTATTTTCATTAAAAGAATTTTTTTCTCCCAGTAAATCGTGAAATGGTTTAAGTTTTTAGGATTATTTATACAAAGTTGATTGTTGCCAATGTGGTAGTTCTTAACGTATTTGGTAATTATTTAAACAAGTTTTATTGCTTTAAACATTTTTTCTCCATAAATTTCAAAATTTTATAATTTTCTGGAAATAATGAGACAATTAAAGAATGTTGAGAGCAATTTATTTTTAAAGAATATTTGAAGTTAAGAAACAAATATTGTTGTTTGAATAATATAATATGTTTTCGATATCCGTCAATTGTGTCATTAATGCCAGAAAATATTAACTTTTCTGGCTTAACAGGAGAAAAAATGGTTTCAAAAAATGAAAAATGTTTAAATAATTATCAAATATCCTCTAAAAATATGTTGCTCTCAAAATTCTTAATTTTGCTATTATTTTCAAAGAAAAAAATAACCTCTTTAAATTTTAGTGAGAGTAATTGTTAAAAAAATAAAGAGTCTTTAATTTGGTATAATTTATCCCGAATAATAATAGTTTTTCATGATTTCCAAGGAGAAGAAATTGTTCAGAGAAATTATTTTTATCAAAAGCAGCTGATCAAATTAAATGACAGTTGGCTAAGGTCCGGGAGGGTCATATTATTTCAATGACATTTATATTCACGAAATAAGAAGGCAATAACAAAAATTAGAGCTAAAGAGGAAATAAAAATCTAATGAATTAATACCGTACTTGTTTGGTATTTACAGAGCTTTTTCGACAAGTTCTCAAAGTCATTGCCTTATTATAGCGTCGATGAAACATTCACGCCTGAAAATGATTGAAAAAATATTGAAATAAAGCTCGGAATCTATTAGAATTATTTTTTTAATTTAAGTGTGAAAATACAAATTTGCAAACAAAGGAAAATTAGTTTTCCACGAAACATTGGAAAGTTTAACAAGATAATTCAATTTCCATTAATATAGTTTAACTTTTAACAATTATAATTATAAAAAAAGATATTTTTTCAACCCGAAAATAGAACATTTTAACAAAATTATCGATTTTCAACTAAATAGGTTAATCTTTGACTAAGTATTCAACCCTCCCGAGTAAAAATGCTTCGACTTGAGTTCGACTCCGTTATGTCTTGTGTTCGTCTCCAGGACATCGATGTCGGTCTGCGTCTCAAAACTGAGTCGAGACAATTTATTTCTAAATGTAATTTATGTTCTAATTTCGGTTTACAACTATATTTCTGCGTCAGCAGTCTTAACTTCAATACGAAATTAATTTTTCTATGATCAACAAAACTTTTTAATGGGGATTTTCCGGTTTCTAAAGTAGCAAGGTGAAAAACGCTTGAGCCATTGATAATTGAATAAATAACATGATGTTTTCTAAAATTTGTCATCTCACTCAACCCTACCAATCAGAACCATCTAGGTTACGGTATATGTGTGGAAAGGGTAAAATCCAAATATCTCAGAATAGTATATGTAAGCAAAACATCAGAATATTCATCAGTCAAGATGATTTCTAATTTCTTTGATAATAAATTCTTTCTGCTTCTGATAAAAGTCAGAATGCTCTCTGTGTTTTCCACCATCCTGCTGATGTTTAATTCGTTTGGTAAGTGCAAAATAAATTAATACAAGTATCATGAATTCGATAAAAAACTTATTGGTAATTACCGCATTCTCCCCCCCCCCCCCTTTCCCCGCGGGTCCTAGCCATCATCTCTGCGCCATCTCTGCACCAGTTTTAAAAACCTTCTGAGTCACTTTGACCTGCATGGAAAAACTAAAAAAATCTTTTTCAATTAACTTTTCAGATTAAAAAACCAATTTTTTGGCTAAGGGTTCATCTTCCGACAAAAAATTCCTTGATCATAGTCGTAACCTGAATGTGACTTGCATGAACCGTGACTTGCAAATAAGCACTAAGAGAAAAGATTGAGTTGATTCAACAAATCAGTTTGTTCAACCTACTTGGTTTGTTGAAACTTAAAAATTTTGTTAGCGCAAATGAACCTTTGGTTATTTTTCAGAAACACGACGAATTAATTCAGTCAATTCAAAAAAATTATTTATTGCCTGCTGTGTAATCAGGTATAGACATTGACATCTGTGAACGCGAAAACTGAGCTATAAGTTTATTCGTAATCGGGTTTGTTACTCTATTTTTATTTTTCCCCTTAATCCATATTTCTGCCTCTAATCCTTTTTGCAAAGTTTCATTTAAATTTTCAGGTTTCATGAGTTTTAATTGGCTAAAAATTTCGTAGCGTTAATTAATTTTTTGTTTTTCAAAAAAATGTAATTGTTCTAAAGCAGACAAATTTCAAACAAAATTATAGTGGAATTTTTAATAAAATCCGACAATTTGTTTAAGATAAATTTTCAATCAAACAGTTGCATT
>NC_046658.1:152078274-152091093 GCF_010883055.1 Belonocnema kinseyi
TTGAGAAATAGTAGATTATGTACCTAGGCAGTAAAGTTGATCTTAAACACTTCTCACTCTTTTCTTTCACTTTTTTCACTTCTCACTCACTTCTTCCTTCTTTCCGTTACTTTACCACTCAACGTGGTACAATAAAGTGCTATTTTACTGCCGCTCCGCGCGTAGGCTTCACTTGTTTTCAAGGAGAGATGTACAAAAAGCATTACGCTCGATACAAAATTTACTATTAAGAAATTTAAGACATCTTAAATAGCTTAGAAATATTTACAAACTTGGAAACATTTTTGAAAATTTATGAGATATTTCTTGATTTCTTCCAAACCTCTAAAATTCGAGAAATCTTTTGAAAAGACTTAAATTTTTTTGGATATTTTTTGAAATCCTATGAGATAATCTTTTATTGATTTTCTTAAGAATCTTATAAAAAATATTTTGCCATTATATTGTTGCAGCATTTTTCTTAAGCCCTAGAATTTTCTGAACTCAATTTGCTCAGTCTTCAAGTTCCTATTTTACGAAAACTTCATAATTTGTTTTCTTTTTCCGTTGAATTAGGTGCTGTCGTGGCAGATAGCTTTAGTCTACAGATGTTAAATAACCACAATCTTGAAGGCCAATTCCTCCCCTTTACTGAAAGATTCAAAGAGCCCTATTGGATGACTCGAGGGATAAACTATCCGCCCTTTACTCAATATGAAGTTTTAGTACGAACGGGTACCGGCGCTCACTTGTATTCTGGTGGCGTCGAACAAGCAGTGCCAATGCCCGGTCATAATCCTGCTGAAGAAAAACCGACAGGTGGTGAACTAAATATATGGTATCAAGAAATTAAATTGACTGGAGAAGTTAAGCCTTACAACCCCAATGTCCGGAATGTATTTGTAGCTGGAGTAGACTACATGTTTATCACAATACCAAGAACCAAGAATATTTATCATGTGGCGTTAACACGAAAAGTACCAATCACTTATCTACTGCCACTCAGAATTGCTATTGCAATCCGCGAGGACATGTTTCAAGCGATAAATGATAAAAAACGTTTACGCCATATATAGCAAACTTGTACACATAACATAATAAATTACTTAAGGATGTTTATAAATTCCTTATTGTAAACTAAAATTTTAGTATCTCATTTTTTTAACCTGGAAACAATTCAACTATCCCAAGTTTGTTAATTATAATTCCAGTTATATAATCTTTTAGTTAATATTATTGTATACACTTCTCCTGAAAAAATTTTATACTCATTGAAACATAAAAATCTATGATTTAAACAATAACTGGAAGAAATTTAAAAACGACGTTGCGAAATACATCAAACCTTATTTTTAATTTCAGCCAAAAGAATTTCAAGAATCTTTATGTGATTCTTTAAAAGTCAACTACTTTGTTATAATATGACTTATCGGTTCAGGATACATCATCTTAGTAGAAAATCCATTTCCTCAGTAAAAAATTACTTCCCAGTTATGAAATTTAGAATTTGTGGAGAAGATTAATTGTTTCAAATAAAAAAATATATTCCCTGAAAAAATTTACATTTAATCAATTAGGCTAATTTACTTTCCTGATCTTACTTGAAAGAAGCAAGTATTTTCCTTTTACAAGGGACCGAATTTCTTGAATCAAGAAAATAATAGAATCAGGACAACTATTTGAATCAAGAATATATTTACTCTAAGCAAAAAAACTATTGAGTTATTTTGATTCATTATACTTATTTGCGTGAAGTTTAATAAAATATTGAATTAAGAATATAATATTCTCGTGATAAGTAACTAAAATTCTAACAAAATTCTTGATACAACTAAATTCGTCCACTTATTTTGACTAATATTTTAAATGAAACAATGTTCATGTTCTTGAGAGGAGAAAATGAATGTATTTAGCGAAGAAATAATTTCTCTTAGAATAATGCTTGAATATTTTCTTTCAAATAATTATTTATTTGAAATGAATGTCAGATTTACTTTGAAGATACCTATGTTATCAAGATAGAATCCCATCAGTTTTTTCAATATAAAAACTGTAGACTTGATACAATAGACATCGCGCATATATTAACAATTATTTCGAAATTCAATATTATTTATAAAATTCAAAACATTGGTGCACATAATCAATTTTATTTATGCGAATGTAGATAGGAATTTGCACCTTTCATAAACTACGAACTTTACGCTTACACACAAATCAAATCACTCATAAAACTATTTAAAAAGTTATAAGTTTATTGCGTCGGTAAGTTTTTTTTTGGTAAGAATTTAAGATTTTAAAATAGATAAAAAAAATGTTTTTCATTTTGAAATAATTATGCAAGACTCAAAAGTAATTTCATTCCTAAAATTATTAAAAGGTTATGAATGTACTGCGTCTATAATTTTTTCGCTGATCATTTGTATGTATTAATCTACTTAAAATTAAACCATTTCGAATTTTTTTAACAGTGAAAAATTCTTGTAAATAATAAAACATAAATATATGACAGCATAAAACAAAGTTATAAGCTTTAATAAATGCTTGAAAATACAATTATTACATTTTCTTGATAATTTAAAAAAAAAGTTATGCGTTTATGAAGAAAAATATTTAGGGAAAAAGAGTTTAATAACATTTTCAATAAGTTTATTAAGCATGAATTCCATTTTATGGAAGTATGATTAGAAAATTTCCAATTAAAAATTTTTCAAATAAAATAATTAAGAATGGAATCAGGAAGCAAATAAATTTTTTTCATCCGACCGCCGTTAGACCCTATCACTTTTAACCTGCAAGTTCTTGCACCAAACGTTTTTTTACAGAATTCTTTTTTCATCTGATTTCGAAGTATTTTATGCTTGAAATAAAAATAAAATATCAAACACTTTTTTAAATGAGTAATATTTAAACCAGCGATCAATTTTTTTACATATTTAAAATTTTTTTTTGAAAATTGTTATTTTAAATTAAAAAATGAAGTAAAAGGTACTACAAAAGAATTAAATAAATCTAAAACTTTGCATTTTATAGCGGATTTTAAAAATCAGAAAATATTTATTTTTCACTGAAGTTATTAAAGCATTTTTCAACTCAAAATTGATTAATTTTTTATAAGCTTTAGATCGTCTTTAAGCGGATTACATTTTGAAAGAAAAAAGTATTGAGCCCTTTGCAAAATAAGTGTAGTTCAATTATTTTTTGCATATTTTAATTGTTGTTTTAGGAAAGCAATTCCATATTAAAATCTTAGTAAACAATGTATGATAAAAGAATTCCATAAATTAAAAACTTTGCCGTTTGTGAAAATATTCGTATAGCAGAACATTATTTTTTGTCATCGACGTTATTAAAGAAATTTTGTATATGCAACTTTTCTTCATTATTCATTACGTTCGGGTCGTTTTAAGCGTTTTAAATATTTAGAAACAACAAGCATTAAGTCCCTTGTTAAATAAGTGAAACTTACTTCGGTTTTTCACATATTTTATATTATTGTTTAAGAAATTTTATTTTTCATTAAAAATTGAGTAAGAGAGTTTCATATAAATAAAAGAGTTGTATAAATTGAAAACTGCGCATTTTATGGAGAATTGTTGTGTATTGTTTATTACTTTTAGATATTTTATAAAATTTTCAAATATATTAAGAAAACAAAAGTATTAAGCCTTTTTTGAAATAAGTAAAATTCAACTCTAAAATTTTTATAAATACAAAATGGTATATTAAAGTCTCCCGAAAATTTTCAAGTATCATGAGAAAGATGTTTTCTTAATAGAAACATTGAGTTCCACAGGGTTTAGTTTGCAGATGGTTGAGGCTCACCATGCCACTTTGTACGACACTGCCTCGAAATTCTTACTCGAGACTTTGTCACCGAGATCCAAGTGCTTCGATAGCGAAGTCGGTAGAGCGCGCGGTTAGGACACTAGTTTAGTAGGTAGTTTAGGTAGGGTTCGAATCCTCGTGGATTGCGATTTTTCAAAGCGATTAAGCCTGCGATTATATTTGTAAGGAACAGTGTGTGAGAACTACGTGTTTTAATAATTTAAAAAAGGAAGATTATATAACAATATTTTCGAAACTAACTTTTTTTCCTTGAGACATAGTGTTTAGTTGCAGCTAATTCTATTGATCCGATACTTCATATTCTTATATTAAGAAAATATATTCTTGAAGTGTATCAGAAATGATTTCTTGGAAGTGAACTATGTTCTGCATTTGAATGCATCTCTATATAAAGTAACACAATAAGGTTTTAGAATAATAAACTGCGATATTCTATCTAAGAATACATTTTCAGAAAATTGTGCGTCTCATGCTAAATGCAATGGATATCAAGCATCTAACTGATGACTCAGATATAAAACTAATTGATTATCATGACTGTTTAGAGTTTTTTCCATGTAAAACATTTATTATCTTAAATACGAAAACTTTCTATTAGATGAAACTGATAAATTTTTTAAATTTGTGATATTATACATTCCGAAATGATGAATTTTCAACAACAAAAATACTTTCACAGAGTCGTAGAGTTTTGTACAAACAAGATTAATCTTCAACAAAATTATAAAATTTTTACCATAAACTTTAATGTTTGACCCAAAGCATAAGTTTTTAACAGAAAATATTAATTTTTTACCAATAAATAAATGTTTTACCAGAAATATTATTTATCAAACATAATAAACAAATTTTTGACCAAACAGGTGAATTTTTTAACTGGAAAAGATACATTATCAACCAATAATTTATTATTTGTATTCTCATTTCAAAAATTAATTTGTCACTAAACACAAACTTTTAAAAAGGTAATCAAATGTTTAATTAAAATTATAAATATGCTTGAACCAAAGATTGCCATCAGAATGCGAAATTTTCTTCTATAACTGAACGTTTTACGAATTTAAATTATTACAAAAATGATTATGTTCAATTTCAGAAAATGTAATCCAACAATTCTTCATGTTTGTACGTTAAATATTTTACGAAAAATAACTACCAAAAAAAGGAAGATAAAGCTGAATTTTTATTGCAAAAATACCCCATTTATTTTTAGTGAAGCCCTTTCTTCAACAGCGAGCCAAGGAATATTTTCCTTTTATTTAAAGAAATTTGCTTTGGACAAATGAATCTTATTTCAGAACTGTAAATTATATTTTCAATCACAAAACTTGATACTTTTAATTTATAACGGCTTGAATCTACCTTTGGAGACTCCTGGTTAACGGTTTCCTAGAGATGTCAAATATTTTGAAAAGATTTTGCTCTTTATTGCACTGAATAATTAACATATGTATTTTTTGTAAAAATGATAGAAGAATTAAATTGAAGTAAAACATGCCAAAAAATGTATTATCTATGAAATCAGGGAAGGGTGTCAACAATTGAGGTCATGGAAGGCAAGAATTAGTACTCTTGCCTCAGATTTTAGGTAGAATTTGGAAACATTCAAACGAAATTTTTCTGGAAAAAGATATACTCAAGTCGCTGCACTGGCAATCGAAACACAGAACTTTTGATTGTGGATCAGGTGTTTTTCCAATTAAGCTATTGGAGAGATCAAGAGAAAAATCTCTTGAAAATTCTTTTGATCCCTCTCGTATCATATTTTTCATCAGAGATATTTAATTTTAAGAATTTATAAAATTATTTTCCATCTTGTCAAAAATGACGTGAAGTATTATTTGTTATTTAAAGAGTGAACTTGATCGATAACTAAGATTTCCGAATCTAGAAATTGTGAATGACATCTACACTATTCGATAGTAGCTAGTACTGATGATCATACAGATTCCTAAATATGATTAAGTCATGATTTTTTTTTTCGAGAGTAGGTGGAAATGCAATTACGCACTGAGTGTAGGGCTCGGCCTAAAAAACGGCATTACCCACTAAAACCACCAAGTTAGCCTGAATTAGCGATAAATCTACCGTAAATTCAGCCGTAATCAGCGTATATGAGCCGGAAAAATTGGCGATATTTAGCTGTTAAGCAGTGATATTTCACTAACAAATGGGTCAATTGCATTGATAAAACCGAGTACATAGACAGATTTGAATAAGTGATAGACTTATTGCTGATTCAGAATTAGAAAGTACCGAAATACAATCTCTTCTCTAGCGTGCTCTAATAAATCTGACTCAGCGATTGGCATACAGTAAATTCAAATCAGCCGAAAGAAGCTGACAAATCAGCGAAATTTATCTGTTAAACAGTGAAATTACACTGATTAATGGTTAATTATCGCTGATTCGGCAGCTTGAATATGCTAATTTAAATCAGTGATAGACTTTTTGCTCATTCAAACTTAGAGAGTACCAAACTACAATATCTCCTTTCGCATCCGCTTATTACTTACGGGCTGCAACTTACATCGCTGAAGGAACTCCTGGTAAATCCTCAAATAAGTTTGCTTAAATGGAGAACATGGTGAATCCAACTGCTTTCTTATTTGTGGGTAAATAAATTTGTTGTTGAACTGACCCCTAAAACCATTTAAGTTAAATAGGATGAATAAATTAGGGCCTTAGGGGATTGAAACGAGTAGATGGAGTAACTTGTTACATATTTACTACTAATCTTTGTTAGATTGCACGAGGATTTAGTTGAAATAATTAATTTCTAAGTTTATTCTATTAATAAGGTAGTTAAAAGTTATTCCGAATTTTCAGTCATTTTAACTACTTATCTTAGTACCATACGGCCCTATATTATAAATAATAATATACAATATAAAGGATATATACATTTAAATATAAAGAATAATAAGTTGTTACATTTTTTTCCACAAAAAAAACAGAAATATACTCATTTCTCCTAATTGGCATGCTTCCTTGAATTGCTCGGCGACTTTATCCTTCTGTTTGCTTTAGTCGTCCTCTGGGAAACGGCATGGATAGTCGGCGCACATCTAATCTTTTAACACTAGCATTCTTTTGCTCTCGATTTCATGATCCTCATCATCCGATTCGTTCTTATTAAGCATATCACTATTGCACCTTATCAGGAGAATGGCGTCAAGAATATCAGCCTTTAAGTTAACCCATAACGTTGAAAATATGTATCGCATCCCCGAAAACAGTCTATCCACGCTGACTTGGGTTGCGGGGGTGGTCAGTGCAATTATGGCTAGTTTATATAATTCTGGCCATGTGTGCTTTTTCTCTTTCCAATGGACAAGCACATTGCAGAACTCAGGCTGAGGTTCTTGCTCTTGAAAATTCCTGAGTTGAAGTCTTAAGTCGTCTGCTTGAACGCATTCGTTCGAGGTATCCTTTTTCTGACGGCATTTTTCCGCTATTCTCCTTGCAATTACAACAGCTGCAGAATCGTCTGATTCACTAAGTGGAGCTTGAAAGGTATTGCAGTTGTCTGTTTCCATGTTGCATTGCTTCTCTGACACCAGACGATTATGCAGAACCTGCAAGTGATGCGCTACTTTTTTTTTCCTCACATTGACCTTCTAAAAGGATCGAGAACCTTGGATCTAGATACATTGCTGCCAGCAGTATCTCGTTTCCTAGAAGAGAATCCTCCCTCTGCAACATATTTTCATAAATGTTTGCAGCCAGAGGCGAGCCTACTTTTTTGTGTCAACTTTGCATTTCTCCCAAATAAGATACAAGTCAGTCATAAGTAAAGCCTCTGCCTGGAACAATTTTGTTGCTACTTTTGCAGACAGCAGTGACGATTTAACCCCGATGCAAGTGCAACCAAACGTTCTTTTCTTAAAGTTTTTTCTACCCTAAATTGCACTGCAGCCTTGCGAGCTTTATCGATTAATTCTTTGTGCATCGATGTGCTATCATTCAGAGCAAGCTGCAAAGTGTGGACTGCACATCGAACGCTCTTCACCTTCAGCCCACTCGAACAGATTTCGCAGTTATCGAGTAAAGCGGTAGTTTCCTCTTCTATATAGAGGTCTTTCACGACTTTCTGATATTCTGCATCTGTAGCATTGTCTCCATCGATGATTTCTTCATCGAAATCATCTGGTACGTGCAGACTAATCGACTCTTCATCGCTTTCAACCTCCGTTTCGAGCAAGTTGAAAGTCGTTTCGTTTTAACAAAATAACTAAAGGTTTGATTAAAAAAATAAATATACTTAAATTGAAATTTGCCAGTAGAATCCCAAATTTTCGCAAATTACTGAACCCCTGAATAACTTACATATTTAAATAATTACAAAAATGAATATGTTTAGTTTAAAAAAGCGTAATCCATTAATTGTTCATGTTCCTATGTTAAAAATCTAGCCAAAAATAACCTCGAATTTAATGAAGATAAAGCGGCATTTTTGTTGGAACAACAAACCTTTTATTTCAACCAAAGACTTTTCTTAAGCAGAGATCTGGGAAGAGGATATCTGAGAAGGTCACGTTTGTATTTACGAAATCCAAAATTTTATATCCAAAGTAGTTTTTAGATGCGATTATAAATGAAAAATTGAAAATAATTTGAATAAATTTCACTAGATTTAAAACAAGGCAATGCAAATTGTTTTTTGCATTTCAATCTTCTTTCTATTTATAAAAATTATTATAAATGGCCTGCAAAGAGGTTTAATTATTTAAAAATGACAATAAAAACATTTGTGAGTCAGGGTGTCAAGCGTTTCTTTAAAAATGCAGGAACTTTCCAATTTTGAAAAAACATATATGAATTTTTCCAGGTATCTTCTTTTCACAATAGAGAAAATTTTTATTTGGGCATTATGGAATCTGTAGGTTTGGTGAAACTTGAAAAAAAAGTGATATGCGAAATTTCTTATACGGCGTTAAAATTGGACTTTAGCGTCGAATATTATTTTTCGGTAATTGTTAATTATATCGTGGCTATAAAACACAACACAGCAAAAAACTTAGGGTGACACATAGGCCTTCAGCTTACATTTATGGCGCATAAATGAGATTAAAATTGATGAATCCAAAATTTGTAATTATTAAATTAGTTATTTTTAATTTAAAATGTCAGAATAGGTGGGTCTGAAAGAGTATAATAATCCTTACAAATTTTTTTAAGTTTCTACTAATAAAAGAAAAGCATCTTAGCAGTATAATGCGGGCCAAACGATTTTTAACATCGAGACAATTTTATTCCCCCAACAATGTAGTTTTTTTTCAACTATGAAAAATATCGCAAAAGCACAAGAAACATTTTTCTTACAACTTTTTCAGACATGCAATCTCAAAAATAAAATAATGAATATCTTAACTATGCCGAAAGTTATAGAAAATTGAATTTTTAATTTTAATTTAATTTAATTTAATTTAATTTTA
Organism: Belonocnema kinseyi; assembly: GCF_010883055.1. Classification (NCBI taxonomy): domain Eukaryota; kingdom Metazoa; phylum Arthropoda; class Insecta; order Hymenoptera; family Cynipidae; genus Belonocnema; species Belonocnema kinseyi. The sequence goes on from NC_046658.1 coordinate 152,087,541, forward strand.
ATTTATTTATTTTTAATTTAATTTATTATTTAAAGAGAAAAATCGGGTCTTTTGAAAAATAAAGTTCTACATTCAAATACGCATAACTTTTTAGAAAAAGTTCAGTTTGCAAATTGGAAAGTACATATCGCCTAAATTTCTCTAAATACCAACATATTTCGAGTAAGAAGAAAAATAAAACTTTATTTACTAAAAATAATATTATAAATTTCGGCTTAGCAATTATAATGCAATTGTGAAAAATAATTATGTTCGGAAGATATTACAGAATTTTTCAAACTTATTTTTCTCGAGGTTTAAAGATAAGATAAAAAATAATTGATTAATGATTTCTAGCAAATTTTAAATGATTCTTTATTTTGAAAAAATAAGTTTTAAACAACATTTACAAACATTTGGGAATATATTTAGAGATTAAAAATAAGGTATTTAAAAAATTTTAAAAGTTTAATTAAAAACTTCGAGAAAAATGCAATTAACTTAAAAAAAAAGTATTAAAATTTTTTTTCAATAACTTCAAATTTGAAAAAAACCTGGAAAAAGTAAAATGCATATTTGCGATTATTTTTATATTTTGCAAGAAGACATTCATATTGCTTCAAGATTTCCGGCAAACTAAAAACTTAACTATTATGTTCCCATATCAATTTTGATTAAAAATTTTTTAATATTTTTTATTGTAACGTAAGAAGACCTCGGTTGATGTGCTGCTCTCAACATTCTTAATTTTGCTATTATTTTCGAAGAAAAAAATATTTTTTTAAGATTTTAGTGAGAGTAATTGTTCAAAAAATAAAGAGTCTTTAATTTGGTGTGATTTATCCGGAATAATAGTAACTTTTCACGATTTGCAAGGGGAACATATTGTCCAAAGAATTTAGGATTCTTTAAAAAGTATTCAGTAACTCCTTAACTTATCATTCTTTGGTTACAAAACTGAGATAGTACTTGAGTCTTATCACATATCAAACTTTTTTCATTACTAATTTTTTTTTAATTTCCCGCCAAATTTTTTTTTTTAAATAATGAACATGAGTATCCGTCAAAGTGAGAGGAAGCAATTCTTGAGATAATGGTATGCAATAATTTTAATTTTGTAAATATCAAGATAAAATCTATTTTAAAAGTATGAGGGGTCATCGACTGAGAATTTTCTATTTGACAAAAAAACCGAGATAATTTAAACGCTAAATTTTTGGAATATTTAAAATGTTTCAAAATGTTTTGAAATATTCTAAAATAATTTTGTCGACTAAATTATGAATTAGTTTTAAAAAATTTAAGAAACTTACAAATATTTTGTGGGTTGATTAAAATTGTTTTTAAAATTTTTTATTAGACTTTCAAAATTGGAAAATAGCTGATTTTCGTCATCTTTCTATTTATTTAAAAATGTTTTTGAATATTGTTTAAAAATCAATCTTTCAAAGTAAAAATTAATTAGAATTAGTCAAATACCATTAAACGGATTTTAAAACCTTTCGAAAAATGTATTCCTGAAATTCTTTGAAATCGAGAAAGCGTCATAATTTTCCAAAATTTTTCTATAATCGATAAACCTTAAGTTTATAATATTAATAATAATAAACGTTTTTCCGATTTTCTTATCTTGTTAGAAATATTTAGAATTTCAGGAAAAATTATTTTTATCAAAAGCAGCTGATCAAATTAAATGACAGTTGGCTAAGGTCCGGGTGGTTCATATTATTTCAATGATATTTATATTTACGAAATAAGAAGGCAATAACAAAAATTAGAGTTAAACAGGAAATGAAAATCTAATGGATGAATGCCGTACTTGTTTGGTATTTACAGAGTTTTTTCGACAAATTCTAAAAGTGATTGCGTTATTATAGCGGTGAAGAAACTATTACGCCTGAAAATAATGATTGAAAAAATATTGAAATAAAGCTCGGAATCTATTCGAATTAATTTTTTAATTTAAATAATTTAGACCATTCGACACTGGGTATGATAGATTTGTTAAATTATAAGACTTCTACCTCAAAAAAAAAGAGTTTTTAGTCTGAAAATACAAGTTTGCGAGCAAAGGAAAATTAGTTTTCCGCAAAATATTGGAAAGTTTAACAAGATAACTTAATTTCCATTAATATAGTTTAACTTTTGATAATAATAATAAAAAACAGATATTTTTAAACTCGAAAATAGAACATTTTAACGAAAATGTCGATTTTCAACTAAATAGGTTAATCTTTGACTAAGTATTGAACCCTCCCGAGTGAAAACGTTTCGACTTGAGTTCGACTTCATTATGTTTTGAGTTCGTCTCCAGGACATCGATGTCGTTCTGCTCCTCAAAACTGAGTCGAGACAATTAATTTATTTCTAAATGTAATTTATGTTCTAATTTCGGTTTATAATAATATTACTGCGTTAGGAGTCTTAACTTCAATACGAAATTAATTTTTCTATGATCAACAAAACTTTTTCCTGTGGTTTTTTCGTTTTCTAAAGTAGCAAGGTGAAAAACGCTTGAGGGATTGATAATTGAATAAATAACATAATGTTGGCTAAAATTTGTCATCTGACTTAACCCTACCAATCAGCACCATCTAGGTGACGGTCTGCGCCTGGAAAGGGTAAAATAAAAATATCTCAGAATTGTATATATACGCAAGACATCAGAATATTCATCAGTCAAGATGATTTCTAATTTCTTTGATAATAAGTTCTTTCTGCTTCTGATAAAAGTCAGAATGCTCTCTGTGTTTTCCACCATCCTGCTGGTGTTTAATTCGTTTGGTAAGTGCAAAATAAATTAATACAAGTATCATGAATTCGATGAAAAACTTATTGGTAATTACTGCATTCTTTATTCCCGCCCCCTTTCCCCGCGGGTACTAGCCTTCATCGCTGCGCCATCACTGCGCCAGTTTTAAAAACCCGGTGAGTCATTTTGACCTTCATGGAAAAACTAAAAAAATCTTTTTCAATTAACTTTTCAGATTAAAAAACCAATTTTTTGGCTAAGGGTTCATCTTCCGACAAAAAATTCCGTGATCATAGTCGTAACCTGAATGTGACTTGCATGAACCGTGAATGGCAAATACGCACTAAGAGAAAAGATTGAGTTGATTCAACAAAGCAGTTTGTTCAACCTATTTCGTTTGTTGAAACTTAAAAATTTTGTTAGCGCAAATGAACCTTTGGTTATTTTTAAGAAACACGACGAATCAATTCGGTCAATTCAACAAAATTATTTATTGCCTGCTGTGTAATCAGGTATAGACATTAACATCTGTGAACGCGAAAACTGGGGTATAAGTTTATTCGTAATCGGTTTTGTTACTCTATTTTTATTTTTCTCCTTAATCCATATTTCTGCCTCTAATCCTTTTTGCAAAGCTTCATTTAAATTTTCAGGTTTCACGAGTTTTACTTGGCTCAAAATTTCGTAGCCTTAATTAATTTTTTGTTTTTCAAAAAGATTTAATTGTTCTAAAGCAGACAAATTTCAAACAAAATTATAGTGGAATTTTTAATAAAATCCGACAATTTGTTTAAGATAAATTTTCAATCAAACAGTTGCATT
>NC_046658.1:152091193-152092325 GCF_010883055.1 Belonocnema kinseyi
AATTGTTCTAAAGCAGACAAATTTCAAACAAAATTATAGTGGAATTTTTAATAAAATCCGACAATTTGTTTAAGATAAATTTTCAATCAAACAGTTGCATTTCTATCCAGGAAATATGAAACTTCTCTCAAAACAGCTGAAACTTTTTTCTTACTTAAATGACGATTCTTTATTTGTTGGATACTCATACTTCCAGTTGAAAATTTATCATTTTAGTTTGAAGTATATCTCTCTAGTAAAAATATCCAACTACTTTGCTGAAAATTCTTTTTCTATATTGGAAATTACTTTATTCAGTGAAAATAAAACTTTCCCAATTGTAGTTTGAAATTTGACTTTGGTAACAAATGAATCTTTATGACTAAACATTTGTTTGTTTTTAAATTTCATCTCTTTTGATAGCATCTTATTATTATGATAATATATAAATAAATAACTACTTATTTCAACAATCTGTCAATATGGAAGATTTCAATACGGAAAGTTTCGATTCGGTAAGATTTAGAATGATCGGAAGGGTCTTTTTTTTACATTTTGAATAATTTTTCAGGAGTGACGCCAAAGACAGCCAATATTTTGGATATCCCTAGCAAACTACAGAAAAAAATATAGAAATATTTTACAGGGATCAAATTGCTCTTCATTGAAAATCAAAAGAAGCATCGCTCTTTTTAATTTAAAAAAATTACCCATATTAAGGGTTTGAGAAGACCCAAAAAACATTGAAAAATAGAAAATACCACTGACTGTAAAATCATTTTTCATTGTATTTTTTCTATAAAATAAACCCAAGCCCGCTAGCAAGGTCCAAAAAATATGCTTCGAAACAAGATATTTTGGCGTCATTCGTTTAAGAAAATTTCGACTCAGTGAAAACTACTTTTTGTATAAACCCTTGAAACACGCCTCATTTCATGCACGTGATGGAGGCTTAATACGACCACTTCCAGTCCAGTGACGTTCGCACATGCGCTGTCCGCTGTCGGTCCTTTGTAAAACTTTACGCTCGCTAACTGAAACTTTCCGCCCGATTGAGAAATAGTAGATTATGTACCTAGGCAGTAAAGTTGATCTTAAACACTTCTCACTCTTTTCTTTCACTTTTTTCACTTCTCACTCACTTCTTCCTTCT
>NC_046658.1:152092425-152100227 GCF_010883055.1 Belonocnema kinseyi
TTGAGAAATAGTAGATTATGTACCTAGGCAGTAAAGTTGATCTTAAACACTTCTCACTCTTTTCTTTCACTTTTTTCACTTCTCACTCACTTCTTCCTTCTTCCCGTTACTTTACCACTCAACGTGGTACAATAAAGTGCTATTTTACTGCCGCTCCGCGCGTAGGCAAACAGGGCTTGTTCTGTCTATTCCAGACAAATGAGATTCATCTTTTTTGAAATTGCATTGCTGATCTCCAAAGTTTCCCTTATGCTAGGCACTTTAGTGCTTCCTTTTCGTACAATTAAAAATTATCAAGAACATGAAGCACTACTTACCTGCTTCACATGCTTGTTTTCAAGGAGAGATAAACAAAAAGCATCACGCTCGATACAAAATGTACTATTTAGGAATTTAAAAAATCTTAAATAGCTTAGAAATATTCACAAACTTGGAAACATTTTTTAAAATGTATAAGATATTTCTTGCAAACCTCTTTAAATTCTAAGAATCTTTTGAAAAGACTTAATTTTTTTTGGATATTCTGTGAAATCCTATGAGATAATCTTTTATTGATTTTCTTAAGAATCTTATAAAAATTATTTTGCCATTATATTGTTGCAGCATTTTTCCTAAGCCCTAGCATTTTCTGTACTTAATTTGCTCAATTTTCAAGTTCCTATTTTACGAAAACTTCATAATCTGTTTTCTTTTTCTGTTAAATTAGGTGATGTAGTGGCAGATAGCTTTAATATAAAGATGTCAAATAACCACAATCTGGAAGGCCAATTCCTCCCCTTTACTGAAAGATTCAAAGAGTTCTATTGGATGAGTCCAGGGCTGAACTATCCGCCCTTTACATACTACGAATTTTTAATACGTATGGGTACAGGCGTTTACTTGCATTCTGGTGGCGTCGAACCGGCAGTACCAATGCCCGGTCATAATCCTGCTGAAGAAAAACCGACAAGTGGTGAGCTAAGTATATGGTATCAGGAAATGAAAATGACTGGAGAAGTTAAACCTTACAATCCCAATATCCGAAATGTGTTTATATCTGGAGTAGACTATATGTTTATCACAATACCAAAAACCAAGAATATTTATTATGTGGCGTTAACACGGAAAGTACCAATCACTTATTTACTGCCACTTAGAATTGGTATTGCAATCCACCAGGACATGATTCAATCGATTAACGATAAAAAACGCTTACGCCATGTATAGCAAACTTGCACACATAACATAATAAATTCCTCAAGGATGTTTATAAATTCCTTATTGTAAACTAAAATTTCAGTATTTCATTTATTTTTAACCTTGAAACAATTCAACTATCCCTAGTTTGTTAATTATAATTCCAGTTATAAGAGCGCTACAAAAGTTTTTTTAAATAAAACAAAAACGGTTTCGGATATACACGAAATTCTTTATTCATGTGAAAGTACATTCGATGCCATTATGTATGGAACTCGATTTCTTTTGCATGGCCACCACGGGCAAGCTTGCAGAAGTCCAGACGCTGAACCCAATTTTCGACGGTTTTCAAGCATAATTCGGCCGATACTGCTGCAATCTCACGTTCGATATTCGTACGAAGTTTATCAATCGTCGCTGGCTTGTTGGCGTAGACCATAGACTTGACGTAGTCCAACAGGGAATAGTCTAACGGCGTCAAGTCGCACGACCGAGGCGGCCAATTGACTAGGCCATTTCGTGAGATAACACGCTCACCAAACTTGGTTTTCAATAAATCGATTGTGACATTCGCTATGTGGCTTGTGGCACCGTCCTGTTGAAACCACATATTGTCCAAGTCCATATCATCCAATTCGGGCCAAAAATATTCGGTTATCATTGAGCGGTAGGGATTTCCATTCACAGTAACGTGCCAGTCTTGATCATCACGGAAGAAGTACGGCCCAATGACGCCGCCGGCTCATAAACCGCACCAAACCGTAATTTTTTCGGGATGTAATGTTGACTCATGGATTTCGTGTGGATTGCTGCCTGACCAATAACGCGTATTTTGCTTATTGATGAAGCCATTCAGCCAGAAATGAGCCTCGTCGCTGAAGATGATTTTTCGATGAAAATCCGGATAATTTCAAGTTGTTGCTCAGCCCAATTCACGAACATACGTCGCTTCTGGTGGTCAAACGGCGTTACTTCTTGCGTCAATTTAATCTTGTAAGGATGTAGACCAAGATCTTTTCGCATAATACGCCACAACGACGTCACAGATAAGCCCAACGTATAGCCTTGAGTTCTTTCAGCGATGCAGTTTTTATCTCCTCAATCGTTGAAAATCGATGTCCTTTCATGGGTCTCTTCAGCTTTGGAAAAAGAAAAAAGTCACTGGGAGCCAAATCCGGTGAATATGGAGGCTGAGGCATGACTGTGGTGCTGTTTTTGCTCAGAAAGTCTTTCACAAGCAACGATGAATGAGCAGGTGGATTATCGTGATGCAAAAGCAACGAATTATTTTTCCAAAGTTTCAGATCTTTTTTGCAACCTTGTGGTAAAAATTCCTGGTGCACTACGTCACGGTAATCAAAGAAGACAGTGAGCAAAACCTTCACATTTGACCGAACTTGACGTGCTTTTTTCGGCCTTGGAGACTCAGGATGCTTCCACTGAGACGATTGGGCTTTAGTTTCGACATCATAACCATATACCCACGATTCATCCAACATCCAACATCTTCAGCAACTTCTCTGATGGTAATTCGGCGATTTTCCAACACCATTTCTGCCACTGCTTGAACGTTTTCAGCTGTTGTTGACGTGCTGGGACGTCCAGGGCGAGGTTCGTCTTCGACATCTTCTCGGCCTTCTTGGAACAGCTTGTACCACTTATACACATTTTTCTTACGCTGAGTAGACTCACCGTATGAAACTGTCAACATTTCATGAGTTTTAGAGCACTGGATTCCATTTTTCACACAAAATTTAATGCAAACTCTTTGCTCCATTTTTTTCGAATGAAGAAAATCGCCAAGCACACCAAACCCTTCTAACCTTTTACGCCTCTGCCAGAAAAACAACACGAGCTATATAGTCAAAACTGTGAATACATAATCGTGACGAGTGTACCAAGTTGGTACACTCGTCACGATTTCTTCAACAGCGAGCCAAGGGATATTTTTCTTTTATTCAAAGAAATTTGCTTTGGACCAATGAATCTTATTTCAGAACGGGAATTTCTATTTTCAATCACAAAACTTGAAAATTTTTAATTCATAACAGTTCGAAGTTAAACATTATAAACGTAAAAAGGGTTTAATTTTAATATGTGATGGGAAAATGTTAAAAGCTTTCATTTCATGTATTAAAAAAAAAATTTTCCCACCAAAATTTTTTCAAGATTCAAGTTTAAAATTAAAAAAAAAAATTTTTGATTTCAATCACCGTGAACAAGATATGTGAACGCAGAAAAACTGGGACGATAATAATCTCTTTGAAATGCATATGTGTGTATGTGCATGTATATGTGTCAAAATATATTAATTTTGTGAAGCAATGAGCTTCATAATTTTGAAACTGTAGAATAATATTTTTTTTTAATCTAATTTTCCCAGCTCATTTAGTTACCCAAAAAATTGAAATGAGGCTAAAGTTGAAATAATAATTTTAGGACATTATTATTCAATTAATTGAGAGGATGATTCTTTTAAACTTGTATATTCAGTCGCACGCCACGTGTGGTTGTAATTTTTTAAATTTTGTGTTTTTTTACATTTAAATTTTTTTTACATTTTTAATTTTGAGGATAAAAATTCTACTCCTTTGTAAGATAATTTAACTATTTAGTTAAAAATAAACTTCTTGTCTTCATTCATCATTTCAGTTGAAAATCAATCTCTTTGATTAAAAATATAACTTTATATTTGAATATTCTTCTTTTTTCGTAGTAATTGATTCTTTTGAATAAAAAATTAATGATTTTTGTTAAAATGATTATCAATTGGTTGAAAATGTATCTGCTTTGCTTTGCCTCGTCTGTTTGAAGGTGTTTTAACCTTTTGTGCTCCAAAATGCGAATTGAGAATAACACGCTATTGTTTGGACAATGCTAAGCAGATACTGTGCCACTTGTTTCTCCAAATTAAATATAAGAAATTCTATATGTATATAAATTTTTTTTTTAATCTGCCCGCTACGCGGGAACAGTCTTATAGCGCGTGGCTCGCTTCGCTCGCATGTTTGAGCGCGCCTAGCATTTGCGACTGTTAGTTTGCGCGCTTCGCGCTCGATTGTAGATTTATCTCACGCTTTGGGCTCGATTATGTATTTAACTCGCGCTACGCGCTCGGTCTTTATATTTTCGCACATTCTTGCGCAAACATTTTAAAATTAAGTCTCAAAACATCCACCACTGTAATGTTGTGATTGTGAATTCTCTTTCGTTAAAAAAGTTTAGCTCGTGCTTTTGAGCGCACTTACGGCACGCGATTAAGGGCAATCGCACTCCGTGCTTAGCCTTTGTACTTCTGCCGCATGCGGGCACAGACCTTTTAAAATCAAAGGTGAACGGACCGACAACTGTAATTTTGTGATTTTGGCTCTCTTTTGTCAAAGCTCTTTTGGCTCTAACGAATAAAGAAATTAGGCGCGAAACAGCTATAAAATGAGAATAAATCAGAGAAAGACTGAAAAAGGGATGAAGATCCTCGAGCTCAGATTAGAAAAGTAGAAAAAGCCTAATAGATAGATAAACGTTTATTTTTCGGTCTGCTGACCTTAAAAAATTGACTAGCTAACACTTTTATCTTTTACAGTATTTTCTTACAACTATGTCTTACATAATACCATCCATCCGCTCCTCATAACTAATCCGCTCGCTTTTATACCCTAACCTTCCTCGCCGCGCCTCGCGTCGCCTCGCACTCATTTCGCCTATCTTTCTTTATCTTTTACTCCATTTCACCCAACACCCCCTTTACCCATCTTACTGCCCTTGTGTCCCCCCTTTTCATGCAACAATACCACCATGCTCATCTCACTCCCTTCCATATCTTCACACTCCTCTAACCAATGCTCAACTTTTGCATCCCCTTTCCCACACAGTTCACACATTCTCTTCTCTCTAGAAAGCCAGAGCCTATTATAATTCTCCATTCAACCACATCGCATTCTCGCTATAAGTTCCTGACTTTCTTGCTTTCCTTTCTCAAACAAATATTACGCTCTGTTCGTTGGCATAATCTATACATAGTTGCCGTTAAACCTTGACTCTCTTATGCTCGCCTCTCCTTCTGCCTCCTGATACATCTCTATCGCCTCTATCGTCCATGACACCCTCTCTTCTAACGACTCTTCTTCCGCACTCTGCCTTTCGCCAGCCACCCTCTATATCCAAAAGCTTCATGGCTAATGGTCTCATTCCACCCTCCCTTCCACTGCGAATTTCTCTGCCTACTCCGGCCCTTGCATATTCATAATCGCATAGTCTATCACAGGTACACCCCTCTCACTTACGTACGTGTATTCTCCCTCTTCGTCATCCTTTACCATACCATGTGCCACCGCTCACCCTCTATCCTCCATTTAGTCTCTTAGAACCTCACCCTCTTTATTTATTATCTTATCCTTCCATTTTCTCTCAAAGCTCTCCCCCCTCCCATTACGACCATACCCCCATCTCTCTCTTCTAGTAAGTTTTACATCCTCTCTTTAATCCTTTCCATTTCATCCTTATTGTACAGTCACAAACATGTATGTCACCCCTCCTACCTTTACAGCCCTCATTTGCACTCCCTCCCGCTTTCCCTAGCCATGAACTTCTTACTCTAATCCATCTCTAACCCCTGCTATAATTCCCCACTAGCCCTTCCTTTTGTCTTTACTTTGACCGCCGCCTGTAGTCTCCACCAGTCCGATCACATCAAATTACCGAATATACCTCCATAGACCCTCATCTTTCCTCTTTGTCACTGCTACATTCCAGTACAGCACCTTTAACACTTCCACCCTGCTTTACTCCTACCTCCCTACTTCCTGCGAAAAGAGTTTCACTTCACTTCCTTCAACACCTCCTTCTTCTCTTCCCATACCCACATTTTCTCGTCTATTTTTATTTTCCGATACCCTACCTACTCCGCTCTTACTTCACTCCTCTGCTTCCTAGCCCTGTCATTTAGCATTATCTGCACATCGGTTTCCTTCCTCGTCAGATCTTGATTGACGAAAACCTTCTTGTCCTTTATCCTATTTTTGTTATTCATTACTCCCAATTTTTCTTCCCAGCTCTCCAATTCCATCACTGCCACTTCATTCCCCTTTCTTCCCTTCATCCTAACTTTCCCTAACTTTTCTTTAACCCACCCTATGATCTACAGCAACGTTTTTACTCTCCACCTTCTCCTAAATACCTTGCGTTTCGCTCTTTTACTTCCCTTTCAAATCTCTCATCTCTGACCCTCAGATCCTCCCTCCTACATTCCATCTGCTCTATGCTCCTTACGTCATCGCTTAACCCTCTGATTTAGCCTATCAGCAGCACCCCGATAGCCTACTTCTCCGTCTATCCTTCCATTTTTAGGGGGGTGGGTGACCTACGTATTCGTAAGCTTTTTTAAAGAGACTCTCTAGCCGCGCTTTTCTGCGGACTCTCTTTGCTTCCCCTTTTCCTCTTCAACAGATCCTCCCTTCACTTGCGCTGGTCGCTATCTCCCTTGCCTCATCGCTTTCGTCGCTCCCATTCTTGCCCTCCCTGCTGCGCCACTAGAAACTGGTCCACGCACAGCTGGGTGTCGTGTACTTCTGGAAATTTTCTTCCCGTCTAATTCGCTACCAGCATTGCCAGTACTCTCGCTACCCACCTCCCGCTCTTTCGTCTGTAACTGTAACCCATCCATACACACAATTACGCACTGCCGCCAACAGATGTCTCTTAAGTCTGCTGTAGCTTACCTCCCTAAAATTTCAGTTTCTCTGCCCTATTTAACCCCTCACATCCCCTTTAGACACCCTTTTCTCACCCCTAACATCTCCTCGCACTACGAGAACCACCCTTGTCCGATCTAAAGGGCCAAACTCCTGACAACAAAACTACTTCAACCCTCACACTCCACTCACACCTTCCACACAATCTTTGTAAAAACTTCTCACGCCTGTCACTCACTGCACACTTTCTCACTACCGCCACCAACATGCAAGTCCAGAAAAAGCCTAATAAAAGGCAGGGGGTCTAAGCGGAGAAGTCAGAGAGTTTGAGAGAACCTATGGAAGAAAATAATCAAGGGATTTGGGGAAGGGGAATACACGTTCAGGAGCAAAAATGGAAACGGTTAATTATTTTGTGGCAGTGAAAGACGAGTTACGAGAGATGGTTATAAAACTAGAGTCAGATAATTTTATAGATTCGCATCATTTTCCCATAATAGGGACATCAGAGGGAAAAAAGAGTAGTAACAATAAGGCCAAAAATAAAGTAAAAATAAAAAAGCAGGGAGTGGCGATTATTCAATGGAAGGTAAAGAACAATTTGAGTTAAATGTCAGGAATATCAAAATGAGGAATGGAAATGTAAAGAATGTAGAATGTAGAAAGTCACCTGGTATGTATGAGATTTCAACTAAAGTATGGAAGCATGGGGGGGGGCAATTAAAGGGATGGGCATGGATAATGAGCAATAGAGTATACAGAGAGGAGGGGTGGCCGTATTTAAGGGAAGGAAGAAGTACTCGTGTCCTTAGTGAAGAAAGGCAAAGGGAAAGAAGTTTAAGATTATACAGGAGTGATACTAATGCCAACATTGGATAAAGTATATATGACTGTTTTATCAGAGAGGTTAAAGAAAGAAGTTAACAAAAAATATAG
>NC_046658.1:152100327-152105883 GCF_010883055.1 Belonocnema kinseyi
TAGTTATCTTTAAAAAATGTATATTTTTGAGGTAATAGTATAACTGTTTTGAAGAAAACGCGTCACCTTTACCTAAAAATCTAACCGTTTGGTTGAAATAGTTTGCCTTTTTTGACTGGAAAATCTTTTTTTCATTAATTTTTGAACTGCGTGCTGAAAAATTCGTTGCTTTGGTTCGAAAATGTATCTTTCTAATTATTAATTTCATCTTTACCGGGCAAAAATGCAACTGTGTTTGAAAAGAACTCTGTTTCGGTTAATAATGGCTAATATTGTACAAAAAAAATAAGTTCTCATAAAAAAATATATTAGTTGATATTTCCAACAAAAAAATATTTCTATTATAAAGTACAAGCAATTAAACTCATTTCAATAATTCGAATTTTGCGTAGTTAGTAATTTGATTGAAAAATTAAATTTATGAGTTACTATTAAATTACTTACCTAAGCAGTTGGCAAAATTTGAGGTCAGAATTTGAGGTTTCAATCAACTACTTTGAACAACATTTTCAGAATAAATAATTAATTAATCTGCAAGCTTGGGACATATAAATAAGATTTTAAAATTTAATAATGTAATTTATTAATATCTACATATGTTTTTAAGCAAAATGTTAACTTGTCAATACCAGTTTTATTTAATAATTAAAAAAAAAATTCCTTATGATTTATCACAATCAATTCTTGATTTTTAATGTATTCTATAATTTTATGTAAATTCTACTAATTCAGTTTGATAAATCCCAATGGATTTTTCCTCGTCTCAGTATTGGCTTTTTTGCGTTCCACATAAGGATATACCTGAAATTTTTTTTCCCTTTAATGGGCGATCAAACTAGCTTAAAAAAGATACATTCATCAGTCAACTACAGAATTAAAAATGTATTCTTTGCTTTAATTTATCAACTTACGTATTACCCATGTATTATAACAGTTTTTGAACACAAAATTCCAATTTACCATTTTAAAATTGTGTTAATGTGGGTTAGCTTTTTGTAACTGTCCCACTAATGGTCGGTTTACCTTATTAATGCTTAAAATATATCATCTTCATCTAAGCGACACGTTTTTTTTTATTTTCGGAAGAACACTTTGAGGGGATGAAACAGCCCCTCAAAGGTAGGGGTTTCAACTGCAGATAATTTAATTTAATAATATCTTGTTCTTTTTTGAAGAAAAATATTTTGTGTATAAAAACCAAGTTGATTTCGATCAAAATTATTGAAAAAGTTTCCTGGTGATAAAAGATGATTAACTTAATTTTCTCTACTAAAAAATCAATGGGATTGACCGATCCTAAAACCTTTTACTTTTTGTCTCTGATAAAATTGCTAAATTCATAAGAAAAAATTTTTAAGAAATATATATTGCACTTGAGCAAAACATAATGTTCGGTTTCGAAAAATAAATTAATGGGGGTAGCTACCCCTAAACTCTTTTTATTTTGTATCTATGACAATAAATACTTTGCATACACAAAAACAATTAGGTAGATAGTTTGATAATAAAGAAAGGAAAATAAAGTTCATCCAATATAAATAAAAAAATACTGAGGGGTGAACCATTCCCTCATTATGCATAGAATTGGAAAATAGGTCTAAAATTGAGCAAAAAATCCAAAGAAAATACGTGTTGCACACAAAAAATAGGATGAAAGTTTTTTTATCTATTTTTAAGAAAAAAAAGAGAATTAAAGAGGGTTAATACCCCTAAATTATTTCAGATTATTAACGTTTAAAATTAAATCTAGTGCGCAGTTTTTTAAAAGTTTGTTTAATTTTAAGGTATGCGATTTCTTCTCTATTTTCTAAGAAATTATGTACCAATTTAAAATAAGTTACATTTAAGCTGGTTTAGAGTTTTAAGTTCAATTTTCAATTCTTTTAATTATCATATTCTTAGTTTCAAAATCATAATTCTAAAATCTTCTATTGCAAAATTTTCCATTTTTAAGCATAGTTTTTTTAAATGCAGATCTCACTACTTAAACAACAAAAAATTAGAAGGGGTTGGAATTAAAAATTTGGAACAAAAAGCGTTTTTAGTTGATCAAATTTGTATGACGTAATATTTTTAATCGAACTTTACATTTAGGAATATGATATTAATAGTAATTAATTTTCCAATCAGACTCTGCAACCGTCTAAAAACTGTAGTGTCTAAGTGATTAAATATCAAATTTTATTCAAATACAGTTTTAGTCCTAAGTATTTCATTTTCAACCCACAAAAACCACAAATTAATTAATGAGAGAAAATAACCATTATTTAATTAGTAGCAATATTTGAAATTTAATAAGAAAAGTTGAGAAAAATAATTCGTTTTTTATCAAATTAATGCTAAAGACAGTATTTTTTGTAATTTCATCAGCATGAAATATTTTTTATCGATAAGAAACGAGTTTTCAAGTATTTTTCAAATTATTTAAAATAGCTTAAAAGATTATTATTCGTTAAGAGAATCCCCCCCCTTGCCCGCCGTGAAAAGTTTAAATTTTTCGGAATTATTATTGTACAAAGTTGATAATTCCCAGTGTTGTACTTCTTATTTGAAATATTTGGTCACCATGAAGAAAATTTGCATTGCTTTAAAATCTTTTTTTTCCTTAGATTGTAAAATATTATTATTTTCTGGTAATAATGACACAATTAAAGAATGTTGAAATTGAAATTATTTATTTGTTATTTTTTTTTATTATTCAAAATTGAAGGATGTTGAGATCAATATATTTTTAAAGATTATTTTCATTTTTTAAACAAATCATTATTCTTCAAATAATATAATGTTACCCTCAACGTTCTTTAATTGCATCAATAGTTGCTGAAAAGAATGAATTTTCACGATTTACAAGCGAAAAAAAAAGTTGCTTACAAAATTGCTAAATGTTCTTGAGAAAAAAAATATTGCGCGCAGTATCCGTCAATTGTGTCATGGCTTCTAGAAAATACTAACTTTTTTGGCTTAGCAGGCGAAAAAATAGTATAAAAAAATGTTTAAATAATGATCAAATGTCCTCCAAAAATATATTGATCTAAACATTCTTGATTTTGTCACTATTTCAAAAAAAACTTTTTGCGATTTAAAGAAGAAAGAAAGAATTGTTTAAAAAATCAAGATTTATCATTTTTGTATGATTTATCTCGTATGATAACAGCTTTTTACGATTTGCACGGGGAAAAATTCGTGCGAAGAACTTAGAATGATTAAAAAAATATTTTGCAACACGTCACTTGTCGATTAAAAATAATTCACATAAAAAGTTACCAATCAATGCTGTCTTTGGCATGCATTTGATAGAAATCTGCTTTTTTGAATTTTTAGCGGTATTTCTGGGCACAGTAACAGGGGATAAGTGGCGTAAAAAATTAAATCTTATTAGGCGCAAATTATTCCTTAAATACTGCTTTAGAGGTGACTATATTGGTAATAGTTTTCATTTTTACAACATACAGAGAAAAGCCATTCATTTCCTCCCTCAATTTTTGCAATATCTAAAATGTTCTGAAATGTTTTTAAATATTCTATAAAAATTGGTTTAAAATAAAAACTAATTTTCCCGGAAATCTTGAAAAAATTTTGTTGAAATATTTTACAATTCTTAAAAAGCTTAAAAAATCATCGGAATCAGAATTTCGTTTATAATTATTTGTAAATTTATTGCAAATTATGAATTATACTAACAATTTTTATGTAACTTTTAACCATTTTTTCAGGTGATTAAAATTGTGACCGAAATTTCTGATCAGACTTTCCAAATAGAAAAATGGCTAATTTTTGTAATCTTTAGCATATTCAAACATGTTTTAAATATTGTTTAAAAGTTAATATTTTCGAATTGAATTTAATATATTATTTTCGATAGATAATTTCCAATTTTTTCCTGAAATTAGAAATTTATCGGATTTTAAGAAAAATTATTTTTAACGAAAGCAGCTGATCAAATAAGACACAATGCACGCAGATCCGGGTCGTTGATATTAATTTGATGACATGCGAATTCACTCAATTAGAAGCAAACACAAAAATTAAAGTAAACGATGAAATGTAAATCTGATAGAGAAATTTCGTACTTGTTTTAAAATAAATTAATTAGAAATGAAAGGGGTGAACCTACAAACAAAACGCGACTTCTCATAAAAAACAGATGATTTTTCAAATCGAAAATATTACATTTTAACGGAAATGTTGACTTTCAACTAAGTAGTTTAATACTTGACAATACAATTAACCTTTGCACCATATGGTTGACTTTTTAACCTTTAGGAATATGAAAATGAATCTGAAACCAACTTTTTTAATTGTCAACCAAATATTTAAATTTTCTGTCTAACTACTGAATTTTGAAGTTGAAGGCCTATAAAATATAATTGATAAATTTGTAGATCTTTTTTAGGTAAAAAATTATCGTATATTCAACTTTTTTTCGTGCCTTTTACAGTTTTACCACCAAATGAAAATTTTATTTTTTGTCAGATAAAAACCAAAATTTTCGATTTTCAACAAAAATTTCAAAACGCTATTTTTTTATCTTGTAGTGCATTTAAAAATCAATGTTTTTTTTTTCTTTACTTTTTCATATTGAGCGTTGTTCGAATGAAAAATTTCATTTTCATTTTTTTAAATTTTGGAAATGCTTTAACTCTAATAACTTTTTTTTGTGTCAAAAGTCATGGAAAACCAATTACAACGCTTGAAAGTGAAGCAACAATTGTATAATTTAACCAGTTCAATGAGTTCTTATTTTCTAAACAATTTGTAAAATTGCAAGAGTCCGAATTAATTCGAAGAGTCGAATTTAAATAAGCAATGTGCATTGTCTAGCCAACCGCACAATAAGAATTTTCAATGAAAAAATTCATTGTCAATCAAGCATTTGAATTTATACCAAAAAGGATTATTTTTTCACAGAATTCTTTAATTTTCGAGCCATAAACATGAGACTTCTTCAGGACACATGAATTTTAAAATTAAAAATTTTAAGACAAACTAAAAAAAAAAAATAATTTTCAGAAAAGTTGGTACATTATGCAGAAAATAGGTATATTTTTAACTAAAAATGCAAACTGTCAACAAAAACTTAAATAGTAAAATTTCTAGTCAAAAAATACTCTTAAAGGATATCAAAAAGAATATCAAAATGAATAATCAAATCTATATCCGTCATAGGATATTGTAAAGGTTTGTGCGTATAGGTGGCAAAAACTATGTTTAAACTAACTTTTTTGCATTGTTTAAAAATTTTTTTATTCGCGATACTTCAAAGTATGTTATTTTTCACTTACTAACTCTGAATTGTTTACCAGAATTGTTAGATAAATTCTGAAAATTATAAACATGAAAATAATTTAAATAATTAAAAAAAAAATTTTTTAACACCTGGAGATATTGCCGAGAAGAATCCAGAACTATCTTCACTTTTTCTATTAGGACTTTCAGTTTATTTTATAATAAAGGATGAATAATCAAATCTATATGCGTCATGGGATATTGTAAAGGTGTGTGCGTAGAGGGGGCAAAAATAATGTTTAAACTAACTTTTTTGCATTGTCTAAAATT
>NC_046658.1:152105983-152142181 GCF_010883055.1 Belonocnema kinseyi
GTTTTCGGGGTCGCCGAATACAAATCTGGCGTCCTTTGACTTTTATCGCGTCAGGTTCAAGGTCATTGGAAGGTCAAATCGAGAGGAAACGGTAAAAAAATCAAAAAGAATACGTTATAGGGTTTTGGAGTCGTTAATTACGAATCTGGCATCCGTTGAACTCTATCGCTTAAGGTTCAAGGTCATTTGAAGGTCAACTCGAGAAAAACGGTAAAAAAATTTTAGAAAAATATGTTATAGGTTTTTGGGGTCGCTGATTACGAACCTGGTGACCTTGAACCTGACGCGATAAAGGTCAGCCGACACCAGATTTGTATTCGGCGACCCCGAAAACCATAGTAAACCCGAGCTAACCTCAGAATACATGTTTAAGAGTGTCAAATCTCTCGAAAATACAGTTGGTGGGTAGTGGTGTTTCCTATATTTGTAGGGGTGGCTGGGGGGTGGAGGGTAGTCCGTTTAGCGTGCAATCGACTCGGGATACTTATAAGATACTACCATGATTTTTTCAGATTTTTGGTCCAAAAATAAATTAGGCCAAAAACCGGCCTTACCGACCCTCCCCCTTTCACTAGATTTAAAACAAGTCAATGCAAATTGTTTTTTGCATTTCAATCTTCTTTCTATTTATACAAATTATTATAAATGACCTGCAAAGAGGTTTAATTATTAAAAAATGACAATAAAAACATTTGTGAGTCAGGGTGTCAGGCGTTTCTTTAAAAATGCAGGAACTTTCCAAATTTCAAAAAAAATATATAAATTTTTCCAGATATCTTCTTTTCACAATAGAGAAAATTATTATTGGGACATTGTGGAAACTGTAGGTTTGGTGAAACTTGAAAAAAAGTGATATGCGAAATTTCATAAAAATGTAAAAAGTTAAAGCATTTCGAAAATTATTGAGACTATATTTTGTTTACTATTTAAAAATGCCATTCATGGCTGTTCTTAGTAGTCAAAATTTACAAAAAATATATCTTAACGACTTTTTTTGATGAAAATAAAGTTATCAGTGTTATAGCAGTTCAAAATAAAAAAATAAAATAAACGAAAATAAACATTTTAAGCCAAACAACGTAAGATCCCGAGTAAAAATGCTTCGACTTGACATTTTCTCTTCTTAACTCAAAATTTATATTATTTTTTTGACTGCTTAAGTTTTGAGTGTATAAACTTTCCCATTTTACCCCTTTTCTCATTTTTAGTTTTTCTAAGAACTAAATTAACAGAATCCAAAAAGAAAATGCAACTATTTTTAGTTAAAAAAGAAGCAGTTTTAATTTAGAAGGCTAGTATTATGTATTCTGTTCAGAATTTTCAATCAAAATTTATTTTCTGAACTCAAAATTTTCCTTTGTATTAACTGCAAATTAATTTCTTCACCTTAAAATATGAACGTTCTATGTTTTGTAGAGATTTTATCTTTTTAATTTTAAAGCATCGAAATTTTATTTCATATTCATCTATTTGGTAGACAATTGAACTATTAGGTTTTAAATTAAAATACTTAAATTAAAATACTATTCCAGTTTTTGTTAAAAATTAATGATCATATTTTTGGTAGTTCAGTCATAGAATTAACATATTTATAATAAATCGGTTTAAATTTTCTTCATTTTCTAAATTTCAAAAATAATAACTATTTTGTTAATCTTTATTATCAGGTGTGAATATCTTCAATTCTATATTAACGCAATCACTATGATTTTGTTAAAAAATCAATATAAATATCACACAAGTAAGGAGTTTCTCCATAAGAGTTCCATTTCCTAGTTTATTTTAATTTTTTATAGTCTTGTTCTTGAGAGAATATGCATGTCATCACATTAATATAAACCAACAGGATTTGCGTGAAATGTGTCTTATTTGATTAGCTGATTTTGTTAAAAATAATTTTTCGTGGAATGTAATTTTTTTTAACAAGAAAAAAATTTTTAATCCATTTATCGAAAATAATATTATAAATTTAAGATTCCGCGTTTATAATAAAATTTTGGAAAATAGAAATGTTCTTCTGATTGTAAAACATTTTTTTAAATTAAAAAAATTGAAATTTATATAATAATTTACAAAGAAATAATAAAAATATGTAAAAAACCGCCCAAAATTTTAATTAAGTTAGAAATTAACTTAAAATTAATTCAAAGGTAAAATAACCACCACAGGCTCACACTGGGAGAAACCATCATCTAATAATGACACTGGATCTCAGTCATCATTTTCTTTCAATTTTCTCCTCTTATGTTGAAAATTCGTATTTGTTGGTTAAATATTCAAGTATTTGGTACAAAATTTCTAGTTTGCCTTTTGGCCTGATAATTAAACAATTTTGTAGAAAATTCAACTATTTTATTAAATATGTCAACTAATAAATCTGCCCGGGCTAAAGATTTAACTCTTTTGTAGAAAGTACGTCTTTTTTTTAAAGAAGTGAAACTATTGGGTTAAAAGTTGAATTTCTTCGGTAAAAAAAATTTTATATATTTTTGTAATTTATTTGTATATTTTTGTTTTCAAATTTAGATTGCAATTTATTAATCAAACTTAAAATTCCATTTTGTGTCGAATAAAATTGGTTTTTTTTCACTTAAAATATATTTAACAAGATATATTCATAAAAATTTCAAAATTACTGTTTTTGTATTAAAAATTCAAACCATTTTGTACAAAACGTCACAATTTTGTTAAAAAGACATGCTATTTTATTAAAAATTAATATTTCCTGGTTCAAAATTCAACTATTTCGCAGAAAATTCGTCTCCTAAATTATAGATTCAACAATTCGGTAGAAGTTTAAGTATTTAGTTGAGAATTCACCTATTTGTTTCACAAATCAACTTTTTGTAATGTATATTTATTTTCTGAATTTCCTTACAATAAAAAGCTAAAATCCTTCCTTTAGGCGTTCTTCTACGACTCGCGCTGCTATGCTGGAAATATGATTTTTATGTTTACATTATTGTTTGTGGAAAAAACAAAAACTACAATACAAGTCTCGTTTTAGACTTTTTACATAACTTGTGTCTTTAGGCGTAATATGGATATTTTTTATTTTTGCATGTCAATTTTAAAAAATAAATTAAAACCAAGAGTTTTTTCTAAAAAGTGGTTTAAAGGAATGATGTATACATTTGAAACGCTAAAATTTCTCTATAAACAAATCCCCATATTTCGCGTCGTTTGGCTCAAAACTTAAATTCTCGATTTTTTAAAATAATATTTTCGGTAAATAAAGACAAAATGACAAGCCCTATTAAAAAATACTAAATTTTCCCGATTTGCAAACGGAATTGTAAGCTTGATGTCTGCTAAGTAATATTTGTAGTCAAGAGAATTCTCTTTTCTTACAAACAAATTTTCTACATTTTCTTAGAAACAATTAGGAAAGGTTTTTAAGAAAATCTCTTTTATTATTTTCTACAAAGTTTTAAAATATTAAAAAAGTATAATTTCGTGATGACACCGCCTTTTTAATTTTTCTACATATATTTTTAAAGTTTCTACTAATAAAAAGAAGAACATCTTAGCAGCATAAAGCGGGATAAACCATTTTTGAAGCTGGGAGAATTTTTTTCCGCCCAAAAATGTAGTTTTTTTTAACTATGAAAAATATCGCAAAAGAACAAGAGACATTTTTCTTACAAGTAAAATGTATATTTGTAATGATTTTCTGGTTTTTCAAGAAGACATAAATATTGCTTCTAGATTTCCGGCAAAATGAAAACTTAATTTTTATTTTCCCATATCAATTTGGATAGAATATTAAAATTTTTTTTTATTGTAAAATAGGAGAACCTCGGCCAAAGTGCCCTCATGTTTTAAAATTACAAAAATTCTCAAATTTTTCTAAAAATTTTGTTATGTAATAAACTCAAGTACTATCTCAGTATTTTCATTACAAAATATTCACCTAAAGGGTATTATTGTAAATTTTTTCCAGATTTTAAATTTGGTAGGTTCTTGGTGTAAAAGACTAGAAACAGTAATTTTTACTTTGGTTGGTCCAAATTTAAACTTACGAAAATTCGAATTTCGATTTAATTTTTTCAGAATGAATAACTTTTAATCGATAGGTAGCGCATTGACAAGTAATTTCCGAATCATTTTAAATAGTTTAAACAATTATTTTCATTCAAAGAGTTTTTATTCTTCTGTAATTTCGGAAAAGTTTTAATTATTTGGGATTAATTATATAAAGATGACGAATGCTAAGTGTTTTAGTTCTTGTTTAACATATTTGGTAATTACTTAAACAAGTTTTATTGCTTTAAACATTTTTTCTCTCTAAAACTGTAAAAAATTATATTCTGAAAATTATGACATACTTGAACAATGTTGAGAGGAATATATTTTTAAACAATATTTTAATTTAACAAACAAATATTGTTGCTTAAATAATATAATATTAATATCAATATACTTCAATTGTGTCATTAATGCCAGAAAATATTAAATTTTCTGGCTCGGAAGATTAAAAAATAGTTTAAAAAAATAAAATATGTTTGAATAATTACCAAATATCCTCTAAAAGTATATTGCTCTCAAAATTATTAATTTTTTTATTATTTTCAAAGAAAAAAAGAACTTTTCACGATTTTAGTGAAAGTAATTGTTTAAAAAATAAAGTGTTCAATTTATTTTAATTTATCCCGAATAATAATAACTTTTCACGATATGCAAGGGGAAAAAATTGTTCAAAGGATTAAGGATCATTTAAAAATTAGTCGGCAACTTGTCAACTTGTCGATTAAAAATAATTCACATTAAAAATATTCTAATAAATACAAACTTTAGCATGGGTTTGATGAACAACTGTTATTTTGCATTTTTGTTGGCATTTTCTGGCAAAATAAAAGGGGATTGGTTGCTAAAAAAATAAAGGTTATTAGGTGGAAATTATTCCTTGAGGGCTCCTTCTGAGGCGATTATACTTCAATTCCCAAAAAATATATAACAAGTACTCCTCTTTTTCAGTTTTTTTTAATGGAGCATTTTCCATTTAAAACCCCATGTTACATTTAAAAGCCGAAATTACTGTTTCTTATCATTTTACCCTGACATTCTCAAAATTTAAATATCTGAAAAAATTAACAATAATAGCCCTTTAGTTAAAAATTATGTGGTTAAAAAACTGAGATTCTACTTGAGTCTTATCAGATATGAACCCTTGTTTCATTGCCAAATATTTTATTTTAAATCTCCCGCCAAATATTTTTTTTTTAAAACAAATCACATTGATTATCCGTCAGTCGGAGGAAACGATTTCTGAGTTAATGGTTTACAATAATTTGTATATTTCAAATTTCGAGAAAAAAGCTATTTTAAAAATATGAGGGGTCATCGTCTAAAATTTTCCTATTTCACAAAAAAAAAACGAGATCGTTTCACCCCAGAAAATTTTGAAATATTAAAAATGTTTCAAAATGTTTTGAAATAATCTATAATAATTTTTGTCAAATAAATTACTAATTATTTTT
Source organism: Belonocnema kinseyi (assembly GCF_010883055.1). NCBI lineage: Eukaryota > Metazoa > Arthropoda > Insecta > Hymenoptera > Cynipidae > Belonocnema > Belonocnema kinseyi. Next base: position 152,111,464 of record NC_046658.1, read on the forward strand.
TAAAAAATTTAAGAAACTTCTAACTATTTTGTGAGTTGATTAAAATTGTTCTGAAAATTTTTGATTAGACTCACAAAATTAGATAATAGCTGATTTTTATCATCTTTTAATCGATTTAAAAATGTTTTAAAATATTGTTTAAAACTGAGCTTTTCAAAGTAAAAATTATTTAGAATTTAACAAGTACCATTAAACAGATTTTGAAACCTTTCGAAAAATGTATTTCTGAAATTCTTCAAAAGCGATAAAACATAATTATTTAAAAAAATTTTTAATATCATAGATAAACCTTAAATTTATAATATTAACATTGAAAAATATTTTTCCAATTTTTTATCTTGTTAGAAATACATTGAATCACAGGGAAAATTATTTTGATCAACGACAGCTGATCAAATTAAATGACAGTTGGTCAATACCGAGATTTTTTTCGACAAATTCTCAAAGTGATTGCGTTATTATGGCATTAAAGAAATATTCACGTCTGAAAATAATGATTGAAAAAATAGTTAAATAAAGCTCGGGATCTATCGGAATTATTTTTGTAATTTAAATGATTGACACCATTCGGGACTAGGTATTATAGATTTTTTAAATTATGAGACATCTGCCCAAAAAAAAAAAACAAACAAAACGATTTTTCAGTTTGAAAATACAAATTTGAGAAGGAAGGAAGGAAGATTACTTTTCGAAGAAATATTTGAAGCTTTGACAAGATAATTAAATTCCCAATAATACAGTTTAACTTGTGATAATAATAATAAAATACGGATGTTTTTTTAACTCGAAAATAGAACATTTTAATGAAAGTGTTGATTTTCAAATAAATAGGATAATCTTTTAACCTTTGTACTATATTTTTGAGTTTTTAACTATAATATTAAATATATTTTTTAACCAAAATTTTGAATTGTCAACAAAATATTTAAATTTTGTCAATATTCTGAATTTTCAAATTGTATTTCCAAATCGCATGCTGTACTTAAAAGACAAATCTGCAATAAAATTGTAGACTTTTGGAAATAGAGTGAAACCCTTCAATAGCCGTCCCTTCTATAGCCGTTCCATGAATTGACGCCACGCCGTTAGGTAGGTATAACAGGAACTGCACGGGGGACGCGGAGTCAGCGGTGTCACACAGACGAGCAACCAAACGTGAACAAAGAAAAACGGAGCGGGCTACAATTAGTCACTTCCCATCCATCAGCAACACCAAAATCGGCGCTCTAAAAAAATTTCACTCTAAAAAAATAAATTTTTAACCCAAAATATAAAATACATATCTTTATTTGAAAAAATAATTTTAAAGTAATAAATAAAAATAAGTAGTTGGATTTTCTTTTTGGATCTCTATCATTTCAGTTTGTATTTAAGCAAAAAACGATATGATATTATAATTTTTTGTAGTGATTTTAAAAATGAACGTTTTTTCTCTCTCGAAATTTTTTATATCGTAGATTATTTGGCCTCAAAAATTCGTTTTCGTTTTTTTTTAAATTTTGAAAATGCTATAACTCGGCCCAATTTGTTTTTTTTTTTTTTTTGGAAAAAATCGTAGAGATAAATAATAAATCTCCTTTTCATTTTTGAATTCAATTTATGTTTTAATTTCGGTTTATAATAATATTGAAGAGGAAGCCGTCGTAACTTCAAATTAAATTAATTTTTCTCTAATCAACAAAACTTTTTTCCGGGTTTTTATCTGGTTTCTAAAGTAGCAAGGCGAAAAACATTCGAGGCATTGATAACTGAATAAATAACGTGCTGTTGACTAAAATTTGTCATCTCACTCAACCCTAGAAATAAGAACCATCTAGGTTACGGCCTATGTCCGGAAACGAGAAAATACAAATATCCCAGAATAGCATATACACGCAAAATATTCGAATATTCATCAGTCAAGATGATTTTAAATTTCTTTGAGAATAAATTCTTTCAGCTTCTGATGAAAGTTAAAATGCTCTCTGCGTTTTCAACCATCCTGCTGGTGTTTAATTCCTTTGGTAAGTGCAGAATAGATTAATACAAGTATTTTAGATTCGGTAAAAAAAAATTATTGCTAATTACTGCTTTCTTTACCCTGTCCCTCCCTAGCCCCCCGGGTCCTCCCCATCATCTATGGTTATACAGACATTGCGCCAGTTTAAAGAACCCTCTGAGTCATTTTGACCTCCATGTGAAAACCAAAGTGGTCTTCTTCAATTGAATTTTTTTATTCAAAGACTTATTTTTGTTGGGTAAGGGTTCATCTCTAGATAAAAAATTGGGTGATCATAGTCGTGACCTGCATGTGACTTGCATGAGGCGTGACTTGCAAATACACACTCAGAGAAAAGATTGAGTTGATTCAACAAAGTAGTTAGTTAAACCTACTTCGTTTGTTGAAACTTAAAAATTTTGTTAGCGCAAATTAACCTTTGCTTATGTTTAAGAAACACGATTAATCAATTCGGTCAATTCAAAGTATTTATTTATTTCCTGCTGTGTAAGTTACCACATTAGGTTGATTTTGCACTCTATTTTTTATAGAAAAAAGGATAAACTTCTCAGGTATGCATTTGGTTAAATACCTTAGCACTCGACACGTAAAAAGCATACATATTTACTGATCCTGTCACTATATAACCTAAATGATTTAATTATTCTGAAGTCGTTTTGCCCCAACCTTTCGGTTTTTTATGAGTGGACATATTATTAAGTATATTTTGGTCATCATTTAAGCTATTTTTTGATTTTATAAGTACATCTATTGCAATTTTCTTAAGAATTTGAATTAATTTCCTTAGTTATGATGCAAATCATAAGTTTCGTCGACAAGGACCGTTTTCGTCATATTTCAATTTTTCAAAAGTTGCAGTTTATCATGGTGGTTATGTATTTCTCAATTTTCGCCCGTAATTAATGTAGGAACTTTGGTTAAAATTAATTTGATTTTAATTCCGGAGGCTCAAGCTAGGTTGATGTCGGTTTGTGGGAATTACAATATATGCTCCTATCAACTAAAGTTTTATGATCCGTTTGATTTTTTTAATTATTTTCTTGTAGATACTGTCTCAATCTTTTCAATGCCCAGACAATTGCTAAAAGCAATTTTTTTGCTAGTTCTATCATTTTCTTCTTCTTTGTTAAGTGTTCTATATACGAAAAGTCATGGGTGTCCTTTTTGTGACAATACAGCTCCGAAACCAAGATTAGATGGTGAGTAGATGATCTTTTTTCCAAGAGACATAGTACTGACATTTAGAATTTGTTCTAGTTACGAAAAGGTCAGTCTCTAGGTTGCCAAAAATACTCACAATGGATTCGAAAGCTTTATTTGATAAGGCATATTCCGTCTCCGGATCTAAGCTTCGAGATCCGGAATCTGCAATATTGTTGTCTGTCGATCGTATATAAAACGCAAATCTCCAGAGATTTCTCTTTTCACACCATTCACAAATTTCTTTTGCTAGATTGCTCAGGTTTGAAAAGTGTACTCCACCTTTTTTATTAATGAATGCTATTGCAGTGGTGGTATCTACTCCGAATAAAATGTCGCAATTCTCCAAATTTTTTGCAAAGCATTTAAGCCCAAATAATACTGCTATTAACTCTAGAAAATTAATGTGTTGTAATTTTTCCTGCCCATTCCAGTACCCATGTATACGTTGTTCGTTACAGGATGAGCCCCACCCAGGTACTGAAGCATCTGTAAAAATTTCAACAACAGGATTGAAGTTCGTTATACAATTTATTGCTGATTTAATATTTATTTCCCACTACTAGGAATCTTTAATTAAAGTATCTGAAATTGGCATGAATGATTCGTAGTCATCATTATTGAATGGTAGAGACATAATCTTTTCTCTTTAAACAAATTTTATATAGACACGACCATATTTAAAGGTTAAACATTTAATGCCTTTAATGCTTTTTGCAAAGTTCCATTTAAATTTTTAGGTTTCATAGGCTTTACTGGGCTCAAAATTTCGTCGCGTTAATTAATTTTTTGTTTCCAAAAAGATTTAATTGTTGCAGAACAGAAAAATTCAAAAACAATTTATAGTCAAATTTTTAATAAAATTTGGCAATTTTTTCAAGTTAAATTTTCAATCAAATAGTTGCATTTCTGTCCAGGAAAGCTGAAACTTTTTCTCCTTTCTTAAATGACTATTCTTTATTTGTTAAATACTCATATTTCCAACTAAAAAATTCATCATTGAAGTTTAAAATTTTTCTCTTTAGTGAAAATATTTGGCTATTTTGCTGAAAAATCGTTTTTGTATATTGGAAATTACTTTATTCAGTGAAAATAAAACTTTCCTAAATTTAGTTAAAAATTCGACTTGATTAAAAACTTAATCATTACGATTGAACATTTGTTTGTTTCTAAATTTCATCTCTTTTGATAGCATCTTCATTGTTTGAAATATCAACGATTACATTTTCTGTTAAAAATTCAACTAATTTTAAAAGAAATTAAATACTTGTTACTTTTATGGCCACGACAGGTAAAACAACGTTTACTTATCTCAAGTTGAGCCTTGTCTTAGCTAAGACGACATTTACTTGACTCAAGACGAGCTTTGTCTCGGCCGAGATTATCAAACCCTTTTTGGCTGAAAATGAGATTAAAATTGATAAATCAAAAATGTGTAATTATTAAATTAGTTCTTTTTTAATTAAGAATTCAGTCAAACAAGTATAATACAAATAACAATTCATAAATGAGTTGATTTAATATATATTGTATAAAAATATACAAGATTGTTTAACCATTAAAAAAGATAAGCTTTTATGACTTTGAAATAACCTTTTTGTTAGAGCAGGTATACGCTCGAAGTTATAAGCCGCACGTGTTGGAATCATAAAAATACGACTCAAGAGATAAATTTATGTCCTCAAGATTGCTTTAGATTGTACCATGTACGCACACGCGTGGGGCGACGTTATTAGCCCAAAATCCACTGCTGAATTTAAAGTAGTTTTTAAATAAATTCTTCTCACTCTTTTCTTTCACTTTTTTTTCATTGCTCACTCACTTCTTGCTTTCACTTTATATGCCGCTGACCGCGGTACAATAAAGTGCTATTTTACAGTAGCTTCGCGGGCAACAGTTTTTCTAATCCCTAGAATTTTTTGTACTCTCTTTAGTAATTTTAAGACATTTTTAATGATAAAAATTGCTCAATCCTAAAGTTACCATTTTACGAACACTTCATAATTTGTCTTTTCTTCTGTCAAATTAGGTGCTGCAGTGGCAGATAGCTTTAATATAAAAATGTCAAATAACCACAATGTTGTCGGCCCATTCCTCCCCTTTGAGGAAGAATTCATAGAACCCTATTGGATGCGTCCACGGACAGCCCCACCAGTCTTTGAATTCTATGAAGTTTTAGTACGTGTAGGTACAGGCGCTCACTTGTATTCTGGTACCCTTAAACCGACGCTGCCAATGCCCGATCATAATCCTGATAAAGAAGAACCGACAAGTGGTAACATAATGATATGGCATCAGGCAATGATAATTGAAGGAGAGATTAGACGTTTCTATCCCAATACCCGAACTTTTTTTATGCCTGGAGTAGACTACATTTTTATGGCAATACCAAAAACCACGAATATTTATTATGCAGCGTTAACACGGAAAATACCAATCACTTGTATTATCCCACTTAAATTTGTTAATGCAATCCGCAAAGATATGTCTGATGCGATAAAGTCTAACAAACCGATACGCCATGTATAGCAAACTTGTAGACATAAAATAATAAATTCCCTAAGGATATTTATAGACTCCTCATTCTAAACAAAAATTTTAGTATTTCATTAATTTTTAACATCAAAACAATACAACTATCCCAGGTGCGTTAATTCTAATTCCCATTATAAAATCCTTTAGTTACTGTAAATGTATACATTTCTCCTGAAAGTTGTTGATACTCATTGAAATACAAAAATATATGATTAAGACAATAACTGGAAGAAATTTGAAGATAACAGTGCGAAATACATAAAAACTTTGTTTTTAATTTTAGCCGAAAGAACTTTAAGAATATTTATGTGATTCTGCAAGCGACAACTAGTTTGTTAAAATATGATTTATTCGTTCAAGATACATAATCTTTGTGGAAAATCTATTTTCTTAGTAAAAAATTTACTTCTTAGTTATAAAATTGAGCTCCTGGAAAGCATAACGTCCTGAGCGCGCGAGACGAGTTTGCCTAGTCGGTAAAGGAGCGGATAACGCGTTGCTACGGGCCGCATTAATTCGACCCAAAATTTTTTAATCGCGATTACTCCTGTATTAATGGTCGTATCAAGATCATTTTCGGATATAAATTTTCGTCAATGTTCACCGCTTCTGATGAATATAGAATCATAGGTCATTCCGTATAAATTCAATTCCCAAACTGAGCACAAAGTTTTCACAACTTCGAGCTCAAAAACGTCGCTATAAATTTTCGAATTGTTCAAAACGACCAATACTCATCATGTGCATATACATTAGTCTATACTATATCCAAAAGTCAGCTGGATCTGATTTGATTTGTAGAAATGACGAGCATAAATATGTTTGCCTTTCTTGCTCAAAAGCGAATAAATATGTCAACGCTCGACCAAGGTTGCGCCGATAGTCGTTTATTTGTCAAGGACAAAACAAATGCCAACCTATAGAATGTTGCGGATATGGAATGCTGCGTTTCATATAAAACGTGTTCCTATATTGATAAGGCTTCGCAGTTAATTGTTAACTTGTGTAAAAAAGCTTTGAACAAATAATAAATGAAAAGTAAAAAAATGTATACATTTTACATGAAATTCCATCGCGACGCTGTGTGCGCATTTGACGAAACTGCCCGTAGCAACGCGTTATCCCCTCCCTTACCTACTAGGACAACTCGTCTCGCGCGCTCAGGACGTTCTGATTTCCAGGGGCTCAATTTAGAATTTATGTAGAAGATTAATTTTTTTTCATGCAAATGTATTTCTTTATATAAAAACTGAATTTGAACCACACAATGTGTGTTTGTTTATCACGAAATTGTGCATCTCATGCTAAATGCAATGGATATTAGGCATCTAACCACTAAATCTCATTTCAGAACGGGAATTTATATTTTAAATCACAAATCTTGAAAATTTTTAAATTATAACAGTTTGAAGCTTAACATTATAAAAGCTAACATCATTTAATTTCAATTAGTAATGGGAAAATGTTAAAAGTTTCCATTTCCTATATTAAAATAAAAAATTTTCCTGCTAAAAGTTTTGTAAAATTCAACTTTAAAATTTAAAACTCCAAAAAGTTCCACTTTGAGTGCTTCAATGTCAATTTCAGGCATGCCTATTTCAAATGACAAACATTTTTGATTTCAATGACCGTGAATAAGATATATAAACTCAGAAAAACTGGAAAATGTAGACTACATATGACCTCCAAAAAAGCAGGTATTTACGAAATACTGCATCTAAATGGGAAAACAAGAGCTATTTACAAAACTAATCTACTTAATACCTCACTTTAATCAGGCCGAAAATAATCTTTTTGACATTTGTGTGTGTGTCAAAATGTATTAATTTCGTGAAGCAATGAGCTTCATAATTTTGAAACTATAGAATAATATATTTTTTAAATCTATTTTTTCCAGCTCATTTAGTTACCCAAAAAATTGAAATGAGGCTACATTTGAAATAATAATTTTGAGATATTATTATTCATTTAATTGAGAGGATCATTCTTTTAAACTTGTATATTCAGTCGCGCGCCACGTGTGGTTGTAATTTTTTTTATTTTGTGGGAAATAATTTTACATACAGAATAAAAATTCGGAATAGCAATTTATTTTTTGACCTCACTTGTTTACAATATTTAGCAGAATTTCTGTAAAAATTCAGTTTGGCTGAAAAACATCTAAACTTCCCAAATATTTTTTATACGAAATGAAATTATTCCTAAAATTGCATTCAAATCTTGCAACATTGTTTTTGATGATTTTGTAACATTTTTTTATCTAAAAGTAAAATCTGGTTTAATCGAAATATCCAATCTTACGTGTGCTGCTAAAAATTATTCCCTTTTGCTTAAAAATATTTCAACTTTGTAGGAAACACAGAAATTTAGTTGAACATTTATTTCTGAACTAAAAATTCAACAATTCAATTTTCGGCACAAAAATAATCTTTTTTAGTAGAAGATGCAACTATTTAGTTGAAAACTTGATCTTTTTAGTTTTCATATTCGAATACCAAGATCCGCAAAAAGAACTAACAAAATTTCAAATAAAAAGAGGCTACATTTCTTTTTTCAAAGTTTTATTTGTAAAAATGAAAGATCTGAGTTTTTTATCAAGAACATGTGTGATGCGTTGAATAGTCCAGAAGAAAAACTGGTTATTTATTCCTAAGATGCATTTCTCATAAAATACCTAGAAAACAAAAATTTTGAAAAGGAAAATTCAACTATAGAAAACTCGTATTTTGGCCTAATTCTATAACACATTGGCAGAAAATTCCCCCATTTAGTCAGAAAATAATGATTGCTAATAAATCCAATTGTTTTGTAGAAAAAGCACCACTTAAAAAAACTTATTTGTTTTTTTTTTCATTAATCTCTTGTGTATACAATTTCTGTTTTCTGGTTCAAAATTTTTATTTTTCTGTACAAAATTGATATTAACTATGCAAGTTCAACAATTTTGTAAAAAATTATACTATATGGTAAGGGTGAACTTTTTATTTAAAACTTCATATTAATTAGATGAAAATTCAAGTTTCTTCTACCGAATTTGTATATTTAGTGTAAAAATTCAAAAACCAGTTACAATATATTTTTTTTCTCAAAACTGAAAAATCTGCACTGATTGAAAATTCTACTCTTTTGTAGAAAATTTTTCTTTGTTTTAAAAATTACATATAAGAAATTCTGTATACAAATTAGCTACTGAAGCTTACTAAGAATAGCAGATATTAGAAGAGAAAAAAAGAAAACAATAAGAAAAAAATAAAATAAGAACTCATTTGATCGTCGAAATCAACGTTCGTATGAGGTGGGGAACGTGTGATCAAATACGACAGACAGACGATCGTCTTACTGAATTTTTAAAATTTGATCCCTGATTAGTTATGATCGAATAAAAAAAATCTGTGCATGCAATTATCTATTCGAATTCGATAGAATTAAAATGTTAATCCGCCATCTTGGCTCTGCCATATTGAATTTTGCAAATTTGACCTTAAGGGCATGTGATACTTGCAGTTTCCTCGGCTTTTTTCCCACAAAAATCAAAATTCTTAAAAACGGAATTCGGAGATGCTATAAAATATCATAACGGACGTCCCAGGACTCTTTTTTTGAGGGATAATAACAACAAAATTTATTGTGCTAAATAAGAATTTTATGCATATGCATTATTTTGAGGTTAAGTCGTTTTTCATCTCTGCCTTTCCGATAATCAGGAAATTATTTATGAAATAAGGTTTTTTGATTGGCTGTAAACAATGTTACTTCCGGGAGATAAGTTACTATGTTTATTTGTAATTTCAAAGCTTTCGGCCAAAAATATTGTGTACTTTGGTGAATGGTAACACACATAACCTCGAAATATACACGCACGTTCTTAGCAGCATCAAAAATTTGTTGATAAAAAAACACTAAAAAGGTGTGCGGAACGTCCGTTAGCATGATCGCTATCATTTCCCAGATTTTGAAGGCAAAATATTTCTTATTCTAGGAAAAAAGCTGACGGAATCTAACACTGAAAACATCGATACTATTTCCTAAGGCCTATGAAAATTAATCACATTTTGCTGAATTAAAACTTGTTTGGCTTAACTCACAAAAAAAGTGTGTGGGGAAGTCCGTTAGTATGTTCGCTATCATTTTCCAAATTTTTAAGACAAAATATTTATTATTCTAGAAAAAAGCCGGGGGAACCTAAAACTGGCAAAATCGACAATTTTCTAAGTATCACATGCCCTTAAATGCGTAATCTAAGACCCCGAAGAACTATATATAAAAAATTTGGTCCAAATTGGTTAAATTTCAAGACCTTGGTCTGCCATCTTAGTTCCGCCATTTTCATTTCAGCAAATTTGACCTCAGATTTGTAATCAGCGATCCCGAACACTTCTATGCACCAAATTTGGGCCAAATTGGTTGATTTTTTGAAAATCACCATTTTTCACTTGGTTTCTGTCGTTATATTATATCCGCCATATTGGATTTCTACTCACTATCGTTGATGACCTCTGGCTGCAATTTACGAATTTTGTAAAGAAAAATTTTGTAATTAATCATTTTGTCGCATTTAGCCGTCATTTAAAATAAAATGACGCCAGATAGGGCAATTTTAAAATCAGATTCGGAAAGAGATACGAGAAGTAAATTATTTTTTAAAAGTTGTCTCAAAAATCTTTAAAACGCACTCACTTTTTAAATTTTTATTTAAGTTGACTGTCTAACGAACTTAACCTCTACTTGAGCCCATTTAGAAAATATACCAAAGGCGAATCAAATCTGTTAATTCTTTCAAAAGTTACCATGCCAACAATCTGAAAATCTACAGATTCACAAACAAACATACAGACGCACAGACTGGTAAATATATTCTTAAAAATCTGTTTTTAAGATTTTAATGCAAAAAAGATGACTGTAGACGTACAGAATCAGGTATCTAGTTTTGAATTAAAAATATTTTTATTTCTACGAAAAAAATGAGATAACGAACAAATAATTCAATAACATCTAATTGATTTTTTAATAATGTCTAATGTCAAAGGTTTGTTTTTGGCAGAAATTCCAGGTATCTAGTTTTGTACTGTAACCCACTATTTCGAAAATGTATTGACGATTTACTAATAATCTTTTGTAAGCAAAGTCATGCAGCTAATTCTGTAAGAAGTTATTGGAAAAAATGAGACATTTCTGTAGGCCGAATCGATTTTAAATCAAGTAGGTTCTAAGGTATTGGAAAGCGGGATGTACTCAAGTTTTAGTCCCTTACACCATTATAATCCCTTATATGTAATGCAGCACTCTCCAGGCAAATTATTTCCCCATTCTTTTCCCTGCGTAGTATATTTTGTTAATAGGACAAAAATCTTTACGAAAAATTGCATGCCAATTAAATGAAACCCGTTATTCATATTATATTTGCATGAATTATATTGCTATCTAGAAAAGAACGTTTTCAAGAATACACAATGCTTTCAAGTCCTGTAAAATTGTCTATAAATATTACAGTATCATTTTATTTCCCCATTAGCCTAATGTTTTGACATAATAACTTCAGAAGCAAAAAGTATAAATCAGGGATAAATTTTGCTTGAAACATAGTTTAAGAATGACTAAACTTAAAAATAATAATTGAAAAATTTTAAATAGTGTACAGCTATAATAATGAGAGTTTTTTACAGCATGTATTAAATATCTTATAAACTTATGTATTATTCCATTTTATCGTTAAAGAAATGTTTTCATTAATTTAAAGTATTTGTTGTTTGACTTATGACCTATTTTTCTACATAGTCCCCTTAGACTTGAATACATTTTTTATATCTGTTCTCAAGCTTTGACAAATCTAGTTTATAAAAATCCGTGCCGTGACGTGGGACCCACCTCGCACAAACTTTACGGTAACCAAGATGATCTGTTATGATTGTGTGGATGGAAGTTCGACAAATATCGATTTCAGGAGGCATTAAGTCCTAAATTGTGTCAATTGTAAAGCGCCTATCCTTAAAAATGATTTTTTCGACTGCTGTGACTGCGTCATCTGTAATGGCGGTTTTAGGCCTGCCTGCACGCTGCTCATCATCACTTCTCCGCGTCCCTGGAGAAATTAGTACGCCACCGACGCACTATTTGCACACTCATGCATCTGTCACCATAAATATGCACTAATTCAGTGTGAATTTGGCTGCCATCAAGCCCTTTTGCGTTTGAAAAGCGAATAACTTCACGTAACTCACAAGTGGACACGTTTTTCACAGGTAGCTGCATGGTTTCCGAGCCGGTACTGATGAAAAAAATTTTTTCGGCAGCTAAGACCGGTTTCGCTCTAATCGGTATATCCTGAACTAAAATTATGTTCGGTCTCAGTTCGCTAGATGGCGCTGGGGCAAAACGGCAGACTTGGGAAACTTAGTTTTTGAACACCTCTCGTAATATTTCACTTATAATATTATTAAGCGAGAGTCAATGACATAAAATAGCATTTTTATTGAATTAAATTGGTGTCCACTTATATTCGAACAAAGCACATTTGGATCAAATAAGTTTTTTCACGTCTAGTAGGTATTTAACCAGTCGTCGGGTGCGGACAGCGAATTCCTTCTTATACTTTTTTTCCCCCATCACGCGCAACAACTGTCAAATACATGCGATCTTGTCCCTAAATTAGTGGGTTTGGATTGCTGCTTACATAACTATCCTGGTAGAGGTTCGTCAACTTCTTCTAGATTATTCAGAAACAAAACACATATTTCAGAATTTTCTTACAATAGCAAAATATTTGTTAGCAAGTATCGTGAAATTGGGATAAGCGACTTCTTTTTTGTAGATTTTTTACACAATAAAGTACAAGATAAAATTTTTAAGATTTTAGGCAAACTGACCATTGATGGGACAATGTAAAAGGCATGGCTGACACTGGGACAATAATAAATATCGTTGAGTATCTTTTATATTGCAACATAAATCATAAAAGTAAATTTTTTTTAGAATTTTATAGTTTATCTGAATCCGTTAAAAATGCTTATTTTTGTTCTGACAAGTTATACATTTAGCAAAAAAAGAATTTAAAAAACTCGTCAAAATCTGTCAATCAACTGCTGCAAAAATCGCAATTTTTTTATTTCAAAACTTTCCAGGTAAGTTTCATAACATTGTTTTATTTAAATTTTTTACGCTGATGAAAAAAGGAATGCTTTTGCACCTTTTCAATACGTTTAGAAATAAAATTTATAAGGACTTCCTTAGAGGTTAGTTTGTTTGGTGTGTGCACCAGGGTAGGAAAACCAGTGCAAATAAGTAGCAGCAACAGGGCAGCTTTGGTAGAGAGAAGCACGAAAGAAGATCAGATAGAAGGCTGTGTTAGTTGTTTTTCAAAAGAGGTTACGTTAGTTACATCAGTTTGATGGTGAGAACAAAGTAGCGACAGGATCCACCTTTAAAAATCTTAGCATATGCAGAACACCACCGTGAAAGAAACAAATTAGAGCGGGGACGAAAGAAGAGAGTGAAGACGAAGAAAAGTTTAAAGTAGAGGGCAAATACAAGATGAAAATTTTAAGTTGAGTCACGTGCGAAAATTGATGTTAGAAGTAATGGGGATACATGATGAAAAGCAGGGGAAACGGGTAGCGGAAATAAAGAAAGAAATTAGGCGCGAAATAGCCGAGCTTAAGAGAGAAATTATGAAATATAAAGAAATCAGGAAAAGACTAGATGCAGACCCTCGAGCTAAAATTAGAAAAACAGAAAAAGCCTGTTAACAGGTAGAGGATCTGGAAGTTAGAATAAAAAAATAGAATGCTCAAGCCGGGTGCTTGAAGGTGGCGAGAATAGGAATAGGCAGAAGTACAGGGTGAGAAAAATAGAACAAAGAATAGAAAAGAAAGATAAAGAGGCGAGAAAAAGAAACATAATGATGAAGGGACAAATGTTAGAGGAAAGTGAGCTGTAGGAAGGAGTAACAAAAGTACTAAGAAGAATTAATGCTAGAGTAAAGATGGATGATGTGCGAAGTATAGGAGATGAGAAGCGAAGAGGGAGAGAATGAGACTGGTGGAACTAAGAAATGGGAACGGTAATCAAAGAAGACAGTGAGCAAAACCTTCGCATTTGACAGAATTTGACGTGCTTTTTCGGTCTTGGAGACTCAGGATGCTTCCACTGAAACGATTGGGCTTTAGTTTCGACGTCATAACCATATATTTGGAGCAGTTTTGGAACAAATTTCGCTGACACACTTCTCATGCCCAAAGCATCCGAAAAGATAGCATGGCATGAGCCAACCGATATGCCAACATCCTCAGCAGCCTCCTCCGCTGCTTTGTAGAGAAACGCTCCTTTGTCCACTTCTTCGTGATTCCGGACCATTTTAAGAAGAGGATCTCTTACATTTGCAACTCTATGTGATGTATGCAGAATAATCCTGTTGTAAAGACATTCAAGACTCAATATTCCGCGACCACATTGGCGGCGTGAGATGTACAGTCGCGGAACGGAAGACTTAAGATGCATGCGTTTTTTCATGTGCATAACCTTTCTTGTCTCGATATCAAGGGATCTGAGATCGTTCTTCATCCATGAAACTACTCCAAATGAATAGAGTACTACCGGGACGGCAAGCATGTTCGCTGCAGGTACTTTGTACCTCGCCGACAGTTCAGAAGACCAAATATGCCGGATGAGACGTTTGTGTCTGCTTCGGAGAGTCTCCTCTATAGATGTCAAATCCGGAATGCTAGAATATAGTTCAACAATCCCTAGAGCTAGATGTAATCGATCTTTGTTTTTAGCATAGATCATAAGATCGTCTATGTAAAATACATGAGTGACCTTGTACTTTCGATCTGCAGGTTTGCCGCACAAGTACCCATTGGAATAGCGAAGTCCTAGAGATAGTGGCAATAATGTTAGGCAAAAGAGGAGTGGGCTCATGGTGTCGCCCTGAATGACACCTCTTTGAAAGGTGACCTTGTTAGTTGTCACACGATTTCTTCCAGATGAGATAGTAAATCTGGTTTTCCAAAGCGGCATCAATCTCTCTATGCACTTTACTATTTGCGGATGAAGCTTTAAGATTTCCAAAAGAGAGATGATAAGTCTATGGATTGTTAAATCGAAAGCTTTCGGATAATGAATCTAGGCCATCGACAGGTCACGCTAGTAGAATGGTGTATCTTTGCAGATACATCTATCGATTAGCAGGTTCTCCCGACATCCCGCTACGCCTTTCTTTGAGCCTCGTTGTTCACACATTTCTTGCCACACAGGTTGAATTGCCCGAACAATCCTATCATTTAGGATAGCTGTGAATATATTATAAAGTGTGTTCAGACAAGTGATTGGCCTGTAATTCTTCGGGTCAGCTAAGTTGCCTATTTTCGGCAGGTATTGTGCGCCCTTCCACCAACCAATCTGAAATCGGATCTTCCGACTTTAAATATAAGGTGAAAATATGGGCCAAATGCTGATGGGATCAAGAAAACTTCTTCTACCAGAAGGTTTTGAAACAATCTGGTCCCGGTGCGGAATAGTTCTTCATCCCTCTTAATACTTTTTTCACCTCCTCAATAATGATGGACGGGTATTCTTTATCCTTTATCAGGTGTTATGATGGCATTACATAGCTCCTTAAAGCTATTTATATTTTATGAGTCTTCATCTAGTCTATGCTGCACTTCGTAGACTTCTCCCTAAAATACTTCGACCTCCTCTGGTTTGGGTGGGTGTTCGACAGTAACTGGAGGGTCTTGGAAGAGTCGAGACGGGTCAGAGAGAGACTGTTGATTTTCTCTGACCCACTTCTCCCTCCGCTCTAGAATTCTCTAAGCGTCAGATAGTATCCGTATTCTCTCAACAAATTGCTGCCTGATGGTCAACAGCTTTGACTTGTTCAGTGTGTGATAACGGGTCGGGAGTTTGCGCGTGAACTTTCGAATCTGGGCGGTAAAATTCCTGCCAGATGTGATGTAGTCCATCACGCACTGAATGCGGGACGCGTACTGTCTTGCCCAGCCTATCTTTATGGAAAGTTGATGCATTCGTCTTTTGGTCGTATGATCAACCGTTGATTTTGTTATACGGTTCGCATCGGCTAAAGCTCTCGCTGCATTATACACACAAAAATTGATAGCCCAAAGTTCGGATTCTCCGGAAAAATGTCCACGAAGCTCTGCATCTATGTCAGCCAGATCTTTAGGTTTGAGTGAAACCTTAGTGTTGATTTTTCTCTGGTTCATAAAGCATCGCTCTTCCTCTATTTGATGCCTGCCCGCGGTCGGTCTTAGTGTCGCCTCTCTTTCTTTATTGCCGGCTTGTTTTAGCTGTAGTAGAGCAGACGTTTTGCTTACATAGCCCCTTTTTCGGAGTAGTTCAGCATGGTTTCGCAGACGTTGCTGCAAAAAGTGCGATAGCTCCATGTGTTTCTCGCACCACAGAGCATGGAGCCGTGCCATGTTACCCCGTTCAGGGGCCACACTCGCATCGTAGCATTCTAGCAAGTCGTGATTCAGTTGCTCCCTCCGCGCAAAGGTTGCGAAATCCCGCCGATCCATTGCATAGAATCCAGTTTTATTGGCTCCCCCAGCTCTAGATTGGTCGGCATTGTTGGCCGACCCATTGTCTGGAGCCCTGCGCGTTCTGTTGTTCTGAACCGCACTTACTACAACTATGTTTGGTGTTGTCATTGTTGTTCCCACGAGAAGCTAGGGAAAGGGGTTCGCTCATCCTTGTAGAGCCCCGCAGACAAGGATAAGGTTGCGTACTCTGAGAGGTCGCCCGGTATCCCAGAGTCACCGTCCTAGACACCTCACCCAGGTGCCATTCAGCTTTCGGCATGGTGTTCACACCTCAAGTTAGGGTTTAATTCCTTCGTGAGCACCCCTGGACAATTGTCCGCTACTGCCTATTTATTTTTGTAACCATATTCAGCAGAAACTCTTGGTACAGGGACCCTCTATCTGCAACCCGAGGACGCGTTCGGTGGCTTTGGCATAGGCCTTTCGGTTTGATTCTAGAGGAATCAAAACCGAACCGAATAAATATATATATGCAGTTATAAATGCATGTAGTTTTTTTGTTGTTGGATAAACCGGCACATTTTTTAATAAAACTCCTTTCTACACCAGCTGTGGAAGAAAATTCTTACATTATTTTTATTATATAATAAATATTTGATCTTTTGGACTCAAATAGAAAAGTTAAATATTTTTCAGAGAGTGTGTGTGTGTGTGTGCAATAAGTAAATAAAAAATAAAGAAAGTCGGTAAGGGAAGAAGTGTCATACTTCTGGTTTGCGAAAAAGGGATTTCTCAGCTGTCAAGTACAATAACTGACATCAATTACACAACCATAATTAATGAAAAATATTTAACTTTTTTATTTGAGTCCAAAGGATCCAATATTTATTATTTAATAAAAGTATTGTAAGAATTTTCTTCCACGGCTGGTGTAGAAAGAAGTTTTATTACAAAATGTGCCGGTTTTTCCAACAACAAAAAAACTGCATGCATTTTTTACCTTTCTTATTTCTATTTTTCAAGTGTTTTTAATGTGCTTTATGTTCAGGGAAAAAATCAGATCCTGAAAAAAGATCAAAGAAATATCTATTTCTTCAATTATTAGAAAAGCTTAAAGCCAAATCTGTGGTCCGTATGATAACATTCTTAAAAGTTTTTGGTATAATTTCACAGGCAAAAGTCTTCATAGTCTTTTCCTAACTTTTTTCATAAAATTGTAAATATTGTTCATTTTTTAAATTAATGTATAAGCGACAGTTTTTATTGCAAATCTCACGGCGTTTTTTGTACCATGTTTGGCCCCAGGGCAGAAGGAATTAAAAAATATTCTAAAAATATGTCAATTAGTTATTAAAATCCCCCCCCCCCCCCCCCCCCACGCAATGTGACGCATACCGTAACATTTCTTTTTGGCTCTCTCCTCATCGCCATTACGTCAAATTTTGTATATAATGTTAAAAAACATGAAAGAAGTTTCCTAAACAAAAAATGTTTTCAACATGAATATTTTGAATAACTATTCATATGTTAAAAGTTTTTAACACTTTATTTCTAGTTGGAATTGAATTCTGAGAATTGAAAGCAAGCAAACAAGTATTGTCAGTTTGTTTTTAAATTCATATAAACACAAGTATTATAAGACATTTTACACGCTTTTAAAAAATTTTAGGAAACATCAAAAAATGGACGCCCTGCAAAATTCAGTGAAAATTGAGTTTACAGAAAAACTCCTATAGCTAGGAAATTAGCCACTGAAAGCGAATCGTCGGGGTCGGGAGAGATCGGGTTCGTCCTCGTACATTTTCGGCTTTGAACGACGCTTGTCTTCGCAGCGTGTAACAGAGCCGATTCACCGACACGCGACGTTTTTCCACTTCTTACTGCCAAGTTTTTCTGTTCCCCTTTCTTAAGGCCCAAGCACCGTTGTCTCCTTTATACAGCCAATATTCCATTGCTTCTTTTTTCAGCCGTAAAATTATATCAATTTTTTAGGCACGTTTCTACAGCTGCTTCTTACTCACGAACGAGATATTCCCACTTTTCATTGTCAGCCGCTCAAATGGGGCATTATTTCTCAACTACGCCAACTTTAAAAGTCATGTTCTTTGATTGTCTTCAAATTCCCTGATATATATTTTAGTACTCGAAAATCTAAGCAATGAGTTTTTTTTATTTGCGGAAAAACACTTTGAAGGGATGAAATAGACCCTCAAAGGTAGAGGTTTTACGTGCAGATAATTTAATTTGATAATATCTTGTTATTTTTTCAAGCAGAATGTTTTGTGCATGAAAACCAAATTGATTTTAATAAAACCTATTGAAAAAGTTTCCTCGTAATGTAATAACGTAATAACCTAATAATAAATAACATGAAAAAAAAATAAAATAACTTAGTGGCGTAAAAAATCATTATTAATAAATAATTAGTGATTAATTATATTTTAATGTATAGATTGCAATTTAACACTTAGCGACCAATTTACAACAAAAAATCGAATAATTTTAAGAGATGTTTTTTTCTTAAGAAAAGTTTTTAAAATATTCAAAATTACTGACATTCTTAAATTTATTTTAAATAATTTTTAAAAAATGTATTTTTTTCAGATTTGGGACAAAAAATTGAGAATAATTTCAAGAACTTTAAAAGGTTTTATACGATTAACAAAAACTTTTTACGATTCCTAGGAAAACTATAAAGCACTTTTTATTTTGACAAATTAATTTTAGAAGAATATTTAAAAAGATTTTAAAATATTTCGAAAATTGTGAAAGAGTCTGGAATATTTTAAGGCAATTTTTATAATTTTGCAGGTTTAAAAAAAAATGTACAAAAAATGTTAATCATTGAAAAAGTGTACCTTTTTTGACCATTTTGATATACATTTTTTGAATATTCGATGATTTTAAAATGTTTTGAGATAATAAACACTTTTTGTTTATATTCTACGAAAAATTTCATTTTTTTTCTTTTGAAAAAATAATTTTTATACATTTTTTTAAAAATATTGCCAAAAAGGAAAAAAAATGTACCCAATTATCGATTTCAAGCTAACCATATAGGTGGAAATTATTTCGTAATTGTGTAACTTCAAATTCAAAATTTAATTTCTCAATTGAGGAGTTCTGGACAAAGAGGCGACAGGCGCTTGAGAACGAGTAATAGTATTGTCCAGGCTGTGAGTCAGGTATCAAAGTGAAATTTAAAAAAACCAAAAATATAGTTGGATAGCTCTTAAAAAATGAACCTGAGTCTCCATTTACAGTTTTTCTCTCGGGCTGGAAATTTTCCAGTAAATAAATAAAAACTGACTTTCTTAAATTGAAAAAACCATGTTTTTTCACATTCAACTCGCCGTAAGTAATTCGTTTATCAACTAATTAACAAATTTCTTTTTGAGTTAATTCTTTAAACTCTAGCGGAGGCTACAGTGCCCAAAAAGGGTCAAAAGTTAATTTCTAATTTTTTTTTTAATCCGAATGAAAAACCACGTTTTTAGACTTTAAGATTAAAAAAGTGAGCGAGGAAGTTTGAACTACGACAAACTTCAAGCTAACGAATTTTCCGCCAATGTATTGGCCAACTTTTTGGAAACTCTCAATTCGTTGGCCAATACATTGGCGGAAAATTTCGTTAGCTTGAAGTTTGTCGTAGCTCAAACTTCCTCGCTCACTTTTTTAATCTTAAAGTCTAAAAACTTGGTGTTTCATTCGGATTAAAAAAATCCATTTGAAATTAACTTTGAACCCTTTCTAAACACTGTAGCCTCCGCTAGAGTGCCACAAATAAAACTCAAAAAGAAATTTGTTAATTACTTGATAAACGATTTACTTACGGCGAGTTGAATGTGAAAAAACATGGTTTTTTCATATAAAAAAAGTCAGTTTTTATTTATTTACTGGAAAATTACCAGCACGAGAGAAAAACTGTAAACGGAGACTCAGGTTTATTTTTCAAGATCTATCTAACTATATTTTTGATTTTTTCAAATTTCACTTTGATACTTGACTCAGAGCCTGGACAATGCTTTTACTCCTTCTCGAGTGCCTGTCGCCCTCTTGTCCAGAACTCCTCAATTAACGCGCGAAAAAAATTGCTACAAAAATATAAAAGAATCCACTGCCGGTGTCCGTAGGTACACATGCCCTCGTGCAGTTGCACGAACGCGTTCGGCAAAATTCAAGATTGCTCAATTTAGTATGCGCATGACCTAAATTTGGTATATGCGTATAGTAAATTTCATATACATGTATACTGACTTTATTATATGCGTATATTAAATTTCATATACTCGTATATTAAATTCAGTGTATGCGTATACTAAGTCTAATATGCGCTGGTATACTAAATTTCATTTTGTGTTGTGCATTCTTACTTCCCTTACATGTATACTAAATCCAGCGCAGGTTTTTCTAACAGTGTTATAAATATGAGTTTGAAAAGAGAATTTTCATTTCCACAAATGCCTGAATAATGCATTTTTTAATTAGATCTGTTTAAAAGAGTCATTAAATCTATCAACTAATCATAAATGTTTTTTAAATTGTCATAAAGTTCTCAATTGAAAAGACTGGCATTAAAAAAAAAATAATTTTACTGCCGGTAACTGCCCGAATAATAAATTTGTTTTTTGAAGTTTTGAAAAAAAATCATAATATTAATCAACAAATTAGGAATTTTTTAAGATTATAAGAAAGTTTCTTATTCAAAAAAATAGAAAAGAAAATTTTCTCGAAAGATTCCTGAATAATGCATTTGTTCATGAAATTTGTTTGTAATTTTAACAATTATAATTTCAAGAAAAATTTCTTAACCATCATGTTATTTTTATCGAAATTTCTCGCAATGTAACTGAACAAACGTAAAATAATAGAAAATCGTAGAAAAAATTCTTACAATAAATAATTTGTTCATAGTTTTTTAAATTATATAATATTGGAATATTTTTAAATAATGTGACTCTAAAACTTAGGGGATTTCAATAATCTTCCTGTTAGAAAAGAGCCGGGAGCATCAAACTATTCAGTACAGTTTTTGTAACCAAACTTCAAGTGCTTCGATAGCTAAGTGGTTAAAGTGCGTAGTGAAATACACTAGTTTAGGCAGTTTATGTAGGGTTCGAATTCTGTGGGCGTGAGATTTCTTAAAGCGTTAAAATGTGTGATTTTTAAGTTACTTAACCATGTGTGCGAATTATGTATTTAATAATGATAAAGAATGAAGATTATACAATAACAATTTTAAAAATCACTTTTTTTTAAATTAATTTTTGTTAAAGTTTGGGCTGGCGTCACCTTAATAGATGGCCTATATATAGGACCAAATGGCGGCCCGACGTGGAGAAGCCAAAGACGGTTAACCGTTATCATTTAGCTGGTTAGTCTCGACCTGTGGTCGGAACCAAGTTGGACTGACCATCCGACGGTTGGTCCGTCCATGGGACGACGGTCATTTCGTACCTGGTTTATTCCTGCATAATTTTCGTATTAATGTTTTATAGACTCTATTTTACTTCCTTCCTTAAAAAAGTAAGTCCCTAATTTTTTTTGTGCGTGGAAAGTGTATATTATCATGGACACAAAATAAAATGTGTTTATGCTTAGCTACCCTCTTTAACAAGATATTATTAAATTGAATTATCGACACTTCAGACCCCTATCTTTGAGGGGCCGTTTCACTCTTTCAAAGTGCTTTTCTACAAATAAAAAAGAATTCGTGTCGCTTAGTTTTTCGAGTACTAAAACATATATCAGGAAGAATAAAATCAGCGAGGCACACCTGGAGTACTTTCCTTGTTAGTATTATATTTATTTCAAGACACTAACACCGGAAGTTTTTTTTTACATGTTTTAATTTCTTTTTCTCATAAACTAGTTATTTATTTGTTTGCATTATGTAACTGAAATTTAAAAATACAGGAAATAAGGATAAATTTAAAATAACTTCTACGGAACTTGCAAAAACTTCTTTAATGAGCGTAACTGTAATGAGTTACGTAAGGCCATGTGATAAGTGGGTCACGTGACCAGATCCCTCCTTTGCTGCCACTTTTCTTATTTTTTAACTTATTCTTACACGATGCGCCACATCGAGTTAAAAATTTTGGAAATAAATAAGGAGCTGTAAGAAAGGTTTGTCTAGCCCGAAATTTTAAGAATTATGAAAAAAGCAAAAAAAAAGTATTTAAAAAAAAACTTTTTTTATCAGTATAAAAATTAAGGTTCATAGCCACATTTTTTAGTGCTTCTTGTTTAGTATCCCACATTTCCAACTTGATGTGGCGCTTCGTGTAAATATAAGTTAGAAAATAAATAAAATGTCGGTAAGGTAGAAATCAGTTCACGTGACCCACTTATCACATGGCCTTAAGAATAATAACTTACTTGGAAGGGTGTGCTGAAGACCTGCAGTTGCAGTTGCACCTGCACTTGTCCCGAATTGCAAGCTTAATTCTGTAAGAATCAATAACAATCTTTCAATATTTGATTCTTAACACTGACACTAGCATTTTGAAAAACAGCTTCAGCATATACCAATTACCCTATTGAGTTGTACCACTTAAGTTTGTATGAAAGATTCGTATGAAAATAGAGAATGCGAAAAAGATTTACAAAATTGTAATAAACTTTTTTGATAAGAATGGATTAAAAATATTTAAAAAACTAACAGCTGAAAAAAGATCAAGCTACAATAACATTTTAACCGATAGAACTAAGAAGACTTAATAATAAATGAAAAAATAAAATTTGTACATTATTTTCCTATCTCTGAATAAAGCTTTAACGAAAGAGAATTCACATGCATTAAATTTCAGTTTTCCATATGTCAACTTTAATTTTAAAAGGCTTGCACATAAATGTGGAGAAAATACGACATCGCTCGAGAAGCGCGACCAGGGACAATCGCGTGCGCTAGGCGCGCTTGAACTTGCATATCGCCTTTTCCCCTGAAAAACAGCAGGTTTCACCTCTAAGAATTTCTGCGATTTCAAATGTGGAACCCTGTCTGATTTAAAACAGATTCAATCTCAGTTAAAAAAGAATAAAGACTAACTTTTTAATAAAATATACTAATTTTCAACAACAAAATATAAGAGTGGAAGATCATTAAAAATTTTGTTAAATAAATTCTTAATACAATAACTCAATTTTGAACAAGACATTTAATTTTGCTACTAAAAACAATACCCTTAAAAAACTTTTAACAAAGTGGTTAACCTTTCACACAATCAGTTGAATTTTCAATGAAAAAAAAGTCAAACAAAAATGAAGTAGATAAGTTTTCATTAAAAAAATTCAGTTTTGCAATGAACAGAGAATAAGTTTTCACGCAATGGTTAAATATTTCATCAAAGAGAATATAGTTGTGTTACCTAAATTTTTAGCTGTTTTATCTAAATATCTAGCTGTTTCAGATCATTTTTTCATCCAGAATTTATCTAAGTAATTTAACTAGATAATTTCTAGATGGTACTATTTAGATGAAACAGCTAGATATTTAGATAACACAGCTATATTTTCAGAGAAGCCGAAATCCAGCTAAACTTCTAGCTGAAATAACCAAACCATTTTTTTAATGTACGTCTGTTCTTAGTCGTTAAAAAGTACAAAAATGTATCTTACCGACTTTTTTCGATAAACAGAAGTTATCAAAGTTAGCATATTCAAAATAAAAATAAAATAATTAATAATCAAATTTCTATTTTGCGGTCAAGCAATACCAGATAAAAATTTATTTGTTTTTATTAAAGATTAAAATTTATATAAATAGTCAGTAATCTCACCATTTGGATTTGATATTTTCTCTTCTTAACTAAAAATGTACTCTATTTTTCTAAATTCTTAGGTTTTGAGTGAATAAACTTCACCTTTTTTCTCGTTTTCTCGTCTTTCGTTTTTTTACAAACTGAATTAACAGAACGCAATAAGAAAATCCAACTAATTTTCGGTACATTTAATCATTTTCAATTGAAAAGGCTACTATTATTTATTAGTTTAAGAATTTTTGTTAAAAATTTATTTCTTGATCTCAAAATTCTTTTTTGTTTTAGTTGAAAATTCATTTTTCTAACTAAAAATATGAATGTTCTATTTAGGGTTGAAAAATCGTCTTTTTGATTTGAGATTTGAACACATTTTCTTCATATTAGTCTTATTGGTAGACAACGCAACAATTTGACTGAAAAATTAAAATACCTAGTTAAAAATACCGTTCATTATTTCAAGATTTAATAGAGAATTTAACCAGCAAATTGAAAATTCTTTTTTTTCTTAGTTTAAAATAAATGTTTAACCACAAATTTAACTCTATAAGTTTTAGTTAAACATGATTGACTTTTAGTTTTTAATCGAAGTGTTGCTAAAAAATCTCTTTTTGGTTAAAAATTTACCTATCTTGTTAAAACTTGAATTATTTTGTCAAATATTCGAATATTTTGTTATAAAGTAATCTTTCTTTGTTCAAAAATTCCTATATTAAGATTGAACATTCACCTCTTTTGGTAGCAAAGCTTTAGAATTAACATATTTATAATACCTAATACAAAATTTTCTAAATTCCAAAAATAATTCTTATTTTTTGATTCTTTATCACCAGCGCTGCTTTTGTTGAAAATAATTTTTCCTGAAATATAACACATTTCCAGTAAGATAAATAAATAATGCTGCATTTATTGTAACAAGTATTATAAATTAATAAATAGCAATTAAGTAACAATTTTGAAGAATGATTATGTTCTTAAGGTTTAAAGAAAATGAATCATTAATTTTTATTTTCATATATCGTTTTGATATTATATTTCAAAATATTCTTTTGGATGTAAAATAAGAAAACCTTGGCCAATGACCCCTCATGTTTGAAAATATGTTTTCTTCCGATCTTACCAACATAAATATTATTGCAAAGCATTTCCAACAGAAAAGTCAAATTTAAGAAAATTTTAATCTTTAAAAAAATGTTCTTGTAAAAACCCCTAGCACTATCTCAGTTTTTTACCCCAGAATATTCAACTAAAGATCTATTGCTGTGAATTTTTGGAAATATCATTTTTGCATTGTTTAAAATGTTTGAAAATGTTTTTAAATATTCTATAAAAATGTGTTTCAAAATAAAATCTAATTTCCCCGAAAGTCTTGAGACAATTTTGTTGACATCTTCAGTCACTTTTAAATTCCTAAAAAGCCTAAAAAATCATTCGAATATGCATTTAATTTTTTTCTTTAACTTATTGCAGAGTGTAAATCATATTAACAATTTTTTGGGAACTTCTAACTACTTTTTGAGTTCATTAAAATTTTTGTCAAAATTTTTGATCAAACTTTCCAAATTGAAAAATGGCTGATTTTTGTAATCTTTTGAAATTTTTAAAAGTTTCAAATATTGTTTAAAAATTAATTTTTCGAAATTGAATTTATTATTTTATTTTCCATAGATAATTTCCAATAACAAGGAAACACAAATATTAAAATAAACGAGAAAATTCAAATCTCATGAAGAAATTTCGTACTTGTTTGAAAATAAATTAATTAGAAATAAAAAGGATGAACCTACAACCAAAACGTGCCTTCTCTACGAAAAACAGATGATATTTAAATTTTCTGTCAAACTACTGTATTTTGAAGTTGTATTTTCACGTCAAGTGTACTAGAAAGACAAATGTGCGATAAAATTGTAGATTTCTAAAAGCAAAAACATGCAGTTTTAACCCAAAATATAACATTCATATTTTTATTTGAAAAATTAATTTTCTGAAAAAAATTAGAAAATTGAGTTGAAAAAATAATTTTTTAACCAAATTCTAAACCAAATATTTATAATTAAATTTGTATTTAGGTGCTTTACTTGTACAATAAAATCATTAATTTTCATGTTTACAATCAATTTAAAAAATTGTAATTCAGTCGGAAATTTGACATCACACTTTTTCAAAGGATCTCCACGTTTCGAGACCCCCTGAATCCGAAAATCAGGTTTTCACGATGGCGTCTGTCTGTCTATCCGTCCGGCCGTCCGTAAACACGATAACCCTCGAAAAAATGAACGATTCACATCCATCTTTGGCACACTTTTTCTAGGTATTGAAAGAAAGGACGAGTTCATTAACCAGCCATTTTTGAATAAAATTCAAAATGTGAGCACATTTTGAAAATTTTTGAGACCATTTTTTTCTGAATTTGAACATTCTATGTATGGATATTTATAGTATTGAAAAGAACAAACAATTTATTCTAATGATTTTTTTTGATGAAAAGAAAATTCTCAGAGTTATAGCGTTTTCAAAATTTTTTGAATAAACCGAAAATCAAAATTTGAAGCCGAAAAGCGCACGATATGAAAAAAAGTCGAGAGAAGAGAAACATTTCTTTTTGAAATCCCTACAAGATCATAATAAACAATTGTTGGATTTCACTCAAAAATCGAAAATTCAAATTTTGATTGCACAAAAAATAATGGAAAATAAAAAATTCCATTTTGTGGACAAACTATGTAGGATACAAAAAAGGTGAATGAACAAAAATGGTCATCCCAAAAAAGATCTACAATTTCGTTAAGAATCACAGCTTGATAGGACGCGTACTTTTTGTTTTATTCGTGAAAAATAACGCTGAAAAAAGTAAAATAAAAAAAATGTGTGAAAAAACGACGAAAGTTACGAGAAAAAAAATCCAACAAAACCTGTTTACAAATGTCTGTCGGAAATCGAGCGCGCAGCGCGAGTGTTACGATGTGAATGTGTACCTTAAATCCTACAGAGCTTTAAGAAACTTAATCTTTGACTATACTTAATTAAGTAGACAATTCAGAATATGAAAATGCATACAAAACGCATATAAGTTTTTTTCAAGCATTCCAAGTGCAATATTTAACAAGATTTCTCAATTAATTTTTTATTATATAAACAATTCCCTTTTGCGTCAACAATTTTTTTCCCAACATTAGTTAAACTGGTAGTTTATTTTCATTGAGTGACTTAAATTTGTTTTTAAATATATTTCTGTTCCTGAAACAAGAAATTATTATTTATTTTCCACCAATAATAATTTATTTGTTATATAATTGCATTTGATATTTTCTCTTCATAACTCAAAATTTACTTTATTTTTGTGGCTGCCTGAGTTTTGTTTTTGTTGAAAATTAATTTTTTCAACTAAAAATATGAATTTTCTATTTTGGGTTGAAAATTTATCTTTTTAATTTGAAAACTAAAAACGTTTACTTCATATTCGTCTTTTTGGTAGACAATTGAATTATTTCATTGAAAAAATTAAAATACTTTGTTAAAAATTGCTGTCATTATTTTAAGATTTAATAGAAAATTTCACTATCAGATTGAAATTTCATTGTTTTTCTTGGATTGAAATAAATTCTTTCAACCAAAAATTTTAATTTTTAAATTTTTGTTAAAAATTTATGATTTTTAGTTGTTTATAAAAATGTTGATAGAAATGTATTTCTTGTTAGAAGTTTAACTATTTTGTTAAAAGTTGAATAATTTTGTCAAATATTCTAATATTTTTTTATAGAGTAATCTTTCTTTGTTCGAAAATTCGTATTTTTAGATTGAACATATACCTCTTTTAGTAGCAGTTTTAGAATTAACATATTTATAATATCTAGTACAAAATTTTCTCAATTTTCTGCATTCCAAAAATAATCCTTATTTTCTGAATCTTTATCATAAGACAATGATTGTTCTGAAATCATCAAATTAATATGAACCAACCGGATCTGCACTGTTTCTTATTTGATCAGCTACTTTTTCTTTAAAATTATTTTTTCCGGAATAGAACATATTTCTGGTAAGACAAAAAAACTAGTCCATTTATTGAAAATAATATTAGAAATTAGGAATGAGTGAATATCCTACAATTTTGGAAAATTATTATGTTCGTAAGATTTTAAAGAAATTTAGAAATACATTTTTCGAAATGTTTCAAGATATTAGAAAAATTGTTTAATGATTCCTGGCAAATTTTACAGTACTCTTTATTTTGGGGAATCAAGTTTTAAAAATTTACATAATTGAAAAATACTTTTAAAGAAAAAATTAGCAATTTTTTTATTTTTCAAGTTAATTCAAAAATTTTTAGAGAAATTTCAATTAACTTAAAAAAAGTGTGAAGTATCCAAAAAGTGTAAAAGTAATATAAAATTTACGAAAAATTCCAAAAACGTAAAATGTATATTTTAGATGATTTTTAGGCTTTTCAAAAACTTGAAAAGGATTCAGGATAAAAGCAAAATTGCTTCAAAATTTCCGAGAAATGAATAGTTAATTTTTATTTCCACATATCAATTTCAATAGTTTAAACAATTATTATGCGTTAAAGAATTTTTCTCCCTCTATAAATTGTGAAAAGTTTTGATTTCTTAGATTTAATTATACAAAATTGATGAAGCACAAGTTTTGTAGTGCTTGTTTGAAATATTTGTTCATTATTTAAAAAATTTTCACTACTTCATACTTTTTTCCCATAAAATTGTGAAATGTTATTATTTTCTGGTAATAATGCCACAATTAAAGAATGTTGAAAGCAATATATTCTTTAAAAATTAATTTTCCGAAATTAAATTTATTATATTATTTTCGATAAATAATTTCAAATTTATTTTCTTGTTAGAAATATGTCAGATTCCAAGACAAATTTTTTTTTCAACAAAGGCAGCTGATCAAATAAGAAACAGTTCACGCAGATCCCGTTAGATGATATTGATTTGAAGGCATGCAAATTTACTCAATAATAAGGAAACACAGAAATTAAAGTCAACAAGGAAATAGAAATCTCATGGAGAAATTCAGTAATTATTTGATATTTACAGAAATTTTTTGAAATATTCAAGGTGATTGTGTTATTGAATAAACATTTACGTCTGATAATAGTCACTCAAAAAATAATGAAATAATGCTTGGAAACTATCCAAATTATTATTGAAATGTAGATAATTTAGACCATTTTGCATTAGGTATTTTAAAATTGTTAAATTTTGTTCTCTACCCCGTGCGTTAAACCATGGCCGTGACGAACTGCGGGGGGGGGGGGGGGGGGGGGGTTGTTCGTTGCCGTGGCCCCCGGTGTAAAACGACGACCCGACTCTCCCAGAGAGCCTCCTGTTGGCGATGAATGAAGGCGGCCCTTTCAGCCGAGTCACCCTCCTTTGTGACGGGTGACGTGTGGCGGCAGCCCTCCTGGCGTGCTCAACTACCGAATAAAGACGCTGAAGAACAGGGTCGGCGGCTCGGCTGGCCTGCGTTCCCCTTGGATGAGATCGGCGACTGGCGGCTCCCCGAGCCGAAGGCACCTCCGGATGATGTTGAGGGACGGTGGCAACACTGTGACTGATAGTCTACAATGGCGACTCACGAGAAGAGAACTCCAGAGCTCACAGACCTGAAACGCCGCAACGATACCGCACGAGGGGAATCGTCCCCCGCCAGGTGCCAGATCGTGGATGAAATTTACTCCCACCATACCTATCGTTTGGGAGCCGCAAAACAGAAAGTGCATGATTAACA
Source organism: Belonocnema kinseyi (assembly GCF_010883055.1). Taxonomy (NCBI): domain Eukaryota; kingdom Metazoa; phylum Arthropoda; class Insecta; order Hymenoptera; family Cynipidae; genus Belonocnema; species Belonocnema kinseyi. The sequence goes on from NC_046658.1 coordinate 152,141,205, forward strand.
CTGTGAGTTCGTATGTAAGCCGAAAATGCACGATTCGACCTCGGAGTTCTGCTGCACGATGATTGCCGATCTGAAGGCTTCGGAAGACTTCGGTGGTCTTCTATTTATATCTTGCTTCCCATTTTAAAGAAATTGAAGGAATTGGCGATTTGGATCTATTGCGTGATTCTTAATTTCATGCATACGTCGATTTTCAGGTTATGTTTTCCAGGTGTACATAATATGGATATATATATATATAATAATAATAATCAAATAATCAAATACATAACTGAACAAAAAAAATTTTTTAATTGTTTTCAACATGATAGTATAATTTTAAATAAAAAAATTACATTTTCATCCAAAAAGCTAAATTGTATACTAAAAAAAGGCATTTCTAATAAAATACATGAACTTTGCACAAAAGAAATTTATTTTCCATGAAGACTAATTTTCTGAGCAAAAAATTAATGTTTAATCATAGTTAAATTTTCGACAACAAAGATTACTTTTCTACCAAGAAAGAACTGTAATCAATTGAAAATTCCTTGCAATCTTTTAAAATTCTCTAAAATTTTTCAAATCCTTTAAAACCTTTGGAAACACCTACAACTTATTTTTTTTAAAGATTTCTAAAGTATTTAAAATTTTTTTAAATAACCCTTTTAAAATTAGATTAGTTCTTTGAAATTCCTATAAATTATGGAAATCAGTTAAAAATTCCTTGACATTTCAAAAAATATTTCAGGGTATGTTTCAAATTTCAAGATATTTTTAAGCGCTTTAATAAATTCAAAAGATTTTTAAGGATTTTAAACATTTGAACATATTTCTAAAAATATCAAGGAATTTTCAACTGATTTTTATAATTCAAGGGAATTTCAAAGAATTTTAGCAATTTTAAAAGGGTTACTTAAAAAAATTTTAAATAATTTAGAAATCTTTATAAAAAGTTCTAGGTATTTGAAAAGATTTTAAAGGATTTGAAAAATTTG
>NC_046658.1:152142281-152146635 GCF_010883055.1 Belonocnema kinseyi
GGTCGAATCGTGCATTTTCGACTTACATACGAACTCACAGTGGTAATCATGCACTTTCTGTTTTGCGGCTCCCAAACGGTAGGTATGGTGGGGGTAAATTTCGTCCACGATCTGGCACCTGGCGGGGGACGATTCCCCTCGTGCGGCATCGTTGCGGCGTTTCAGGTCTGTGAGCTCTGGAGAACTCACGGGGAATCTCTGTGGCCGAGCAAGGAGCGCACCGCGGTAATAGGACGGCGTTCAAGCCCGCAGATTGGCTGGGAGAGCGACAACGAAGTCGCAGAAGAGCTGTGTTAGGCGTCAACCTAATGGTAAAATTGTTAAAACTTACAATTACAATTAAAAATAGAAATATTTAACAAAAAATCATAAAATTTTAAAACTAAGCCTAAAACTAACCTAGTTCCATTCTCCCGAGGGAATCAGGAAGCTAGGTGGAGTAGAAGTGGTCGTTTGAGTTTTTACTAATACTTTTCTTACTTTTAATTAATTACCTAAAATTTTATATATAAAATTCTTAATCATGAGCGACCCCTTTTACTCCCACTTAAATAATTGTTTTAAAAAACTCCTGGTATTGTCGCTCGGTGGGGTTGGCCCGTGGATGGTATACGGCAGTTGTCTAAAGCTCGCAACCCCACCGACGGCTTGCCTCAGCCCAAACCTGGCGGGTAAATCGTGGCCCGTTGCCGCTTGGTATCTGTCGTGGATACCCGAATCAACCGCATACTTCATCCTCCATTATTTTAATTATTCGGGGCGCGCCCGAGGCTCGTAAAGAAAATGCCTCCACCCAGCGTGTGAAGAGATCGGTCACGACCAGTATGTACTGGTGACCCTGACTCGTAAGTGGATACGGTCCCATGTGGTCGATGGCAACCGTATTCAAAGCGGCATGCGCCTGCAGCGGACGTTGTCCGTCCGGTTACCGTCTACGTACTGGTATGCAGCATATGCAGAAATGGCAACCAGCTACGTGACGGCGAATCTCACGGCTCATTCCGGGCCTATAAAAATTATCCTTGGCTAACCGGATGGTTTCGTTCGCCCCTGGATGTCCGGCTAAGGCAGTATCGTGGTATTCCCAGATTACCTATGCGTGGAGGGCTGTGGGAACTAAGAGTCTCCGTTTTCCAGATTCATCTCGTCGCCACCAACCTTTGTCGGTCAGTCGTTGTCTGTCGACGAATTCAGCTTCTTGGGCTAAGAGATGGAAGCAACTTCTGAGCTCTCGACAACGCAGTACCTCGTCGGTTATCGAGGGGTCTTCTTGTTGCGCCTCGATAACTTCTCGAAACAACGGTGAGCGTGATTACGTGTTCAAAATTACGGTAGTCGGGGCGCTATCCTGGCAGCCAGTTTTGGTCATCGGTGGGAGCATCTGATCAATGTACGACTGACCCGACAACAGCACGTCCGGATTCAGGTGACTGGAAAGTGCGGTGAACTTCACAGGTACGTGCTCGACAGTGCGCAGAAAACGACTAAGAAACAGGTCATTGCAGTGGTACCATGTTTCGGTGGGCAAAAATTTGGCGCTAATGAGTCAGATTAGTCGTCGCTTTCCATCTGGTTCGTCCTGAATCGATACGGCATTTTAAATACGAAAGGGCAGTTTGGTTAAAGCTGCACTTAGCCGGGGCTACCGTAAGGCCGTAGATGGCGATGCTTTTAAAAACGAGGGCGAGGTGGAGCAAATGCTCGGCCCTGTCTTCAGAATAAACGACGATGTCATCGAGGTAAGCAATGGCGTAAACGCCTTATTGTTCAGCCACAATTTGACGCATGCAGTTCTGGAATGTACCAGGGACGTTCCTTAGCCCGAACGGCATAACGCTGAATTAGACCTGGCCTCCTCCAGGCGTTGGAAAAGCCGTATACTGGCGGGAATTTGGCGCCATGGGTACTCGTCAGTATCTGCTCTTTAAATCGAGCGTTGAGAATATCTTGGCCGTACGTAGGTCCTTCAGGGTCTCGTGAATCCTAAGTAGGCATTGGGTTACGTCGACGGTCATTCCGTTAAGCGGACGATAGTCAACGCGGAACGGTAATCGCCGTCATTCTTTCCGGCGATGAAGATAGCCGAGCTAAAAGGGGATTTCGTCGGCTCTATTGTTTTTTCGCGAAGCATCTCGCGTAATTGCGTGTCAATGTACTGACGTTTCTCGTCCGAGTTACGACGAGGTGCCTCGCGGAAGGGATGCCCATCTTTTAATTTGATGACCTGCTGCACATTTGCTAGTGTTTGTTTCAATCTCCCTCCTCCGTGAAACAAAGCCGCATGCATTTGAATGAGCTTGTGAAACTGATGTTGTTGCTTAGCCGGAAAATTATACTGGACAAGTATCTCCTCCGTGAGGGAGGGGGCTGAGGTAAACGCGTTAACGACCGTTTGTACCGACGAAAATACAGTCGGATACATGATCGTGGATAGCCTTGTGTTGCTTTAAACAGGGTTGGCTGATAATTAATTTGGCTCTTAATTCCGAGCTGACGTAAAGGGAGCCTTGGTAGTTTACTTCCTGTAAACGGGGCTGCAGTCTTACGGTGCCGTTCCCCGTTACCCTGTTTCCCTATTACCTAGGAGCACTCTCACTCGTGGTAGGCTGCCAAGATCGGCCGACACGGCGCTCAAGAGGGGGGAGCGCTCGTTGTTGCCGGGGCGGCGAGAGCCTCCGTTTCTGCTGCCCGGTCTCGCCAGTTTCCCGGAACCACAGTCGATTGCTGGGTTTTTATGACAGGGCAGTCCCTGTGAAAATGACGCCCCGGGCAGTAATGACAGTGCGGTAGGTGTCGGCTGGCAGCAGGCGTTTCGTCACTCGGCTGAAAAGCAAGAAAGTATTTCTTATGTAGGAATACTCTAACAGTCTTCCGCTCATCCTGTTTTGTTGAGTAGAGATTGATTTGAAGCTTATTCGTAGCCGATACTCCGGCGAAATGCTGGGCCAACAGGGTCGGGAACTTCGCCCACGTCAGGGACAGAGTCTTGTAGACCTCTTATCACTTGGAGGCCTTCTCCTTCAATGACTTGGTCACCATCCTGGACCATAAGGATTGATCAATGGAAGCCTCTATGAAGTATTGCTTACGGAGGCTTAAGATAGTTTCCTGATCCTCGTGATCCATTCCGGCAAAGGTCGATAGTGGCACGTCGGGCGTCCCGATAGCCCGAATGAGTTGTCGCCATTCGGCAAGAGGATTGGCCGGCAAGGTAACGTATGTAGCGGCAAGTTCTACTGTCGGCGGTAGTGGTGTCATCACAGGCGGAATTGGTCCCATAGCAGGTGGCTGAGCCAGTAATGGCTGTGAAGGGACTGTGGCTATTGGGAGTTGGACTGTGCTAGACAGCCTGTTCGGCGAGTGTGGTGCACTCACTATACCCGTAGGCACGGGTGTGGTGAAGATAATTGGCCGATGGCTGATCGGCTCGAATTCTGTATCCTGGCGGTGGCTTGGGCCAGGCGTGGCGTTGTCGTAGCCTACGAGTTTATTAAATAGAACTCGTGAGGCGCTTCGTCTGGTTGGTGATACTGATTTACTTCTCCCTCTTTGGCCGAGGGGGACTGAGAGACCGTTAGGACTCTCTTCCGCTTATCTATTTTTCGGCATTGTTACCAGGTTCGTATGCGGCTGTTCTTTGGAGGTAACTTGGTTGGACGCCACCGAGTTTTGTGGGTTACGATCGGAAACAATACGGTTCCTATCCGACATTGTACTTCTAGCGGGGCCGCGGCGCATTGTTGTGAAAGACCGAAACATTTGAGATAATGGCCTCTCGTTGCCGTTTCCGCCGGTGTAAAGTGGCAACCCGACTCGCACAGAGAGCCTTTTATTGGCGTTGAATGAAGGCGGCCCTTTCAGCCGAGTCACCCTCGTCGCGCGTCGACGATGGATTCTGCTACTTGAGGTGGCGGCTGCCCGATCCGACCGCACCTCCGGATAATGATGACGGTGGTGTAAGGGGTATCGTACCTTTAATCCGACGAACGCAGCAAACAATCACTCGCCACTAATTCACTTTAACTCTAATTTCTTTACGAAATTGACAACTCTGTCACTGATCACTGATGATCTACGATAACGACTCACGAGAAGAGAACTCACGGCGATGTTAGCACGAGCGAGAAATGTGGAAACGGAAACGACTTACGAACGCTAGCCTACGCTAATGGTAAAATTATTAAAACTTATAATTAAAATTAAAAATAGAAATATTTTTAAAAAATCGTGATATTTTGATATTAAGCCTAAAACTAACTAAGTTCCATTCTCCCGAAGGAATCAGGAAGCTAGGGGGAGTAGAAGTGGTCGTTCGGGTTTTTACTAATACTTTTCTTACTGTTCATTAATTTAC
>NC_046658.1:152146735-152149287 GCF_010883055.1 Belonocnema kinseyi
CTAATTTAAATCTTTCTGAAGAATATCTAAACGGCCGATTGAGATCCCCGGCTTGGTATGCTATGCGCCTGAGAGAGAGAAAGAGTAAAGAGAAAGGGGAAGAGAGCGCGCTTGAGAGGGAAAGAGAGAGAGAGAGAGGCGATGGCGTACGTGTCTGGCTCGAGGCAGATGATTGGAGGTCACGTGGACTCGATGCTTCAAATTGCACAGGATCTCATCTTCTATGTAGTAACATAACAATTTTAAGACTTTAAAACATCTTAAAATTTTTGAAAGCTCTTGAAAATTCCTTACAAGTTTAAAAATACTTCCAAAGCTTTCAAATCCTTTAAAATCTCATACTAATTTATTGAAATCAATTGAAAATGCCTTGGAATCTATTAAAATATTCTAATATATATCAAATCCTTTAAAATATCATATTAAATTATTGTCAAAAATTGAAAATTCCTTGGAACGTTTTAAAATACTCTCAAATATTTCGAAACCTTCAAAATATTTTGAAAGACCTTGGCATCTTTTAAAGATTTCTAAAGTACTTTGGAATTTTTTTAAACAACCCTGCTAAAGTTGTTAAAATTCTTTGAAATTCCATTAAATTACAAAAATAAGTTGAAAATTCCTTGAGTTTTTTCAAAACATCCTCAAATATTAAAAATTTTTAAAAACCTTTTAAAATCTGAAAATTCTTTTAAAGCTCTTGAAAATATATTAAAATTCAATAAATACCCTGAAATATTTCAAATCCTTTAAAATCTCACACTAAAGTATCAAAGTTATTTGAAAATTACTTGAAATTTATTAAAATATCCTAAAATATACATCTAATCCTTTAAATTATCATTCTAAATTACTGTAATCAATTGAAAATTCCTTGGAATCTTTTAAAATTCTCTCAAATTTTTGAAATCCTTTAAAATCTTTTCAAATACCTAGAACTTTTTATGAAGATTTCTAAAGTATTTAAAATTTTTTAAAGGACCCTTTTAAAATTTGTTTAATTCTTTGAAATTCCCTTAAATTATGAAAATCAGTTGAAAATTCCTTGACATTTAAAAAAATTTTCTCAAATATTTAAAATCCTTAAAAATCTTTTGAAATCTTTTAACTTTGTTACATATCTTGAAAATATCTTAAAATTTAAAACATGCCCTGAAATATTTCAAATCCTAAAAAATCACATATTAAATTACTGCCAAAAATTGAAAATTCCTTGGAACCTTTTAAAATACTCTCAAATATTTCGAAACCTTCCAACGATTTGGCAACTTTGCTTTCTGTAAATTATAAAAATAAATTGAAAGTGCCTGGACATCTTTTAAAACATCCTCAAATATTTAAAATCCTTAAAAATCTTTTGATATTTCTTGCTTTTTAAGGATTTGAAATATTTCAGGGTATGTTTCAAATTTCAAGATATTTTCAAGAGCTTTAACAAATTTAAAAGATTTAAAAAGATTTATAAGGATTTTAAATATTTGAGAATATTTTTTAAAATGTCAAGGAATTTCCAACTGATTTTCAAAATTGATGGGAATTTCAAAGAATGAACCCAATTTTAAAAGGGTTATTAAAGAAAATTTTTAATTCTTTAGAAATCTTTAAACAAATAAGTTGTAGGTGTTTCAAAAGATTTTAAAGGATTTGAAAAATTTTGGAGAATTTTAAAAGATTCCAAAGAATTTTCAATTGATTACAGTAATTTAGAATTTTATTTTAAAGAATTGGCTGTATATTTTAGGATATCTAGGTATTTGAAAAGATTTTAAAGGATTTGAAAAATTTGAGAGAATTTTAAAAGATTCCAAGGAATTTTCAATTGATTACAGTAATTTAGAATGATATTTTAAAGGATTAGGTTCATATTTTAGGATATCTTAACAACTTTAAGCGGTTTTAAAGGATTCCAAAATTTTTCAGGATATTTCAAAACATTCCTACGAATTTTCAATTAATTTCAAGAATTTCGAGCGATTCCAAAGAATTTTAACGTTTTTTTTCTCATATTTTTTTTTAGTTGATGATTCATCAATTAGTTGGATAAATTTGTTTTCTGAAAATGTAACTATTTTGTAGAAAATTTATTTTCTTTTTGGTTAAAAATTAATTTTTTTTAACCACAAATTTAACTATTCTATATTTAAATGAAAAGTGATCCTTTTCAGTTAAAATTTTTTGTATTTTATTGAATACTCTTCTGTCTTGGTAGAAAATTAATCTTTGTTGTCGAAAATTTAACTATGATTAAACATCAATTTTTGGTTCTGGAAATTAGTCTTCATGGAAAATAAATTTCTTTTGTGCAAAGTTCAGGTATTTTATCGGAAATGCCTTTTTTAGTATACAATTTAGCTATTTGGATGAAAATGTAATTTTTTTATTTAAAATTTTACTATTACGTTGAAAACAATTGAAAACGGAGCGACCCAAGGACAACCGCCTTCTGCATATTTCCCGCAAGTGTTCTAGCATATTGTTGACACGCAGGGATGCTTTTTAGGCTATTAGCAAGTAAAAGCTTGGCACCTCCAAGAGCGCCGATGATAAGGACG
>NC_046658.1:152149387-152172725 GCF_010883055.1 Belonocnema kinseyi
AGATCTTTAGGCTTGAGAGAAACCTTGGTGTTGATGTTTCTCCGGGTCGTAAAGCATCGCTCTTCATCTATTGGATGCCTGCTCGCGGTTGGTCTTAGTGTCCCCTCTCTTTCTTTGTCGCTGGCTTGTTCTAGCTGTGGTAGAGTAGGCGTTCCGCTTACATAGCCCCTTTTACGGAGTAATTCAGCATGGTTTCTCAGACGTTGCTGCGAAAAGTGCGATAGCTCCGGGTGTTTCTCGCACCACAGAGCATGCAGTTGTGCCATGTAACCCCGTTCACGGGCCTCACTCGCATCGTAGCAGTCTAGCAAGTCGAATTCAGTCGCTCCGTCCACCCAAAGGTCACGAGATCCCGCTGATCCATCGCATTGAATCCATTTTCATTGGCTCCCCCAGCTCTAGATTGGTCGGCATTGTTGGCAGACCCATTGTCGGGAGCCCTGCGCGTTCTGTTGTTTTGAACCGCACTTACTACAACTATGTTTGGTGTTGTCATTGTTGTTCCCACGAGAAGCTAGGGAAAGGGGTTCGTCCATCCTTGTAGAGCCCCGCATGCAAGGATAAGGCTGCTTACTCTGAGAGGTCGCCTGGTATCCCAGAGTCACCGTTCTAGACACCTCACTCAGGTGCCATTCGACATTTTTCCGGTGAATCCGACCCCTGGGCTATCAATTATTGTGTGTATCATGCAGCGAGAGCTTTGGCCGATGCGAACCGTAAAACAAAACCGACGGCTGATTATAAGACCAAAAGACGAATGAATCAAGTTGCCATAAAGATAGGCTGGGCAAGACAGTACGCGTCCTGCATTCAATGTGTGATTGACTATATCACATCTGGCAGGAATTTTACCGCCAAGGTTCGAAAGTTTGCGCGCGAACTCCGGACCCGTTATCACACACTTAACTAGTCAAAGCTGCTGACCATCAGGCAGCATATTCTTGAGAAAATACGGATACTATCTGACGCTAAGAGAAGTCTAGAGCGGAGGGAGAGGTGGGTCAGAGAGAATCAGCAGTTTCTCTCTGACCCATCTCGACTCTTCCGAGACCCTCCAGTTACTGTCGAACACCCACCCAAACCAAAGGAGGTCGAACTAGTTTGGAGAGGAGTCTACGAAGTTCAGCATAGACTGGACGAAGACTCAGAAAATATAAATAGCTTCAAGGAGTTATGTATTTCCCACATAACACCTGATAAAGAATGCCCACCCATCACTACCGAGGAGGTGAAAAATGTATTAAGAGGGATGAAGAACTATTCCGCATCGGGACCAGATTGTATCAAAACCTTCTGGTGGAAGAAGTTTTCTTCAACCCATCAGCATTTGGCCCGTATTTTCACCTCATATTTGAAGTTGGAAGAGCCGATTCCAGAATGGTTGGTGGAAGGGCGCACAATACTCCTGCCGAAAATAGGCAACTTAGCTAACCCGAAGAACTACAGGCCAATAACTTGTCTGAACACGCTTTATAAGATATTCACAGCTATCCTAAATGATAGGATTGTTCGGGCAATTGAACCTGCGTGGCAAGAAATATATGAACAACGAGACTCAAAGAAAGGCGTAGCCGGATGTCGGGAGAACCTGCTCATCGATAGATCTGTCTGCAAAGATGCAGCATTCTACCAGCGTGACCTATCGATGGCCTGGATTGATTATCGGAAAGCTTTTGATTCGACATCCCATAGACTTATCATTTGTCTTTTGGAAATCTTAAATGTTCATCCGCAAATAGTTGGGTGCATAGAAAGATTGATGCTGGTTTGGAAAACCAGATTTACTATCTCATCTGGAAAAAAATCGTGTGACAACTAACAAGGTAACGTTTCAGAGAGGTGTCTTTCAGGGCGACACCATAAGCCCACTCCTCTTTTGCCTTACATTATTGCCACTATCTCTAGCACTACGCCATTTCGACGGGTACTTGTGCGGCAAACCGGCAAATCGAAAGTACAAGGTCACTAATGTATTTTACGTGGATGATCTTAAGATCTATGCTAAAAACAGAAAGCAACTGCATCTAGCTCTAGGGATTAACTGACGATATACTAAGGAAATTGGAATAGAATTTGGGTTAGATAAATGCGCCAAGGTTTATTTTAAGCGAGGAAAACTTAATGGCATCTATGAAGATCCTGAGCTCGTTGATAAAAGCGCCATAGGACACCTTTGCGCTGGAGAGACTTATATATACCTGGGCGTGCCACAGATCCGCAGTCAGGATGTGACATCTATAAAGGATAATCTCCGAAGCAGATACAAACGTCTCATCCGAAAGATTTGGTCTTCCAAACTGTCGGCGAGGAACAAAGTATCTGCAACGAACATGCTTGCCGTCCCGGTACTACTCTATTCATTTGGAGTAGTTCCATGGACGAAGAACGAGCTCAGATCTCTTGATATCGGGACAAGAAAGGTTATGCACATGAACAAAAGCATGCATCTTAAGTCATTTCCACCTTAACATACCGTCGCCATATTTTGAGCCAAGACATTCCCGATGATAGCTGCAGGGCGTGCCATGTACACCCCGAGCATTTAGCTCACATAATATCTAGTTGTCTAACTCACGCGGGAACGACCTACATTCAAAGGCACAATGCGGCACTAAGAGTGCTTTATTACCATCTCTGTCACTCCTACGGCATTCACCTTAATATCGCTCCTCTAAATGCTCCTAGGAAAATTGAGTCAATTGTCGAGAATGGGAAGTGCCGTATATACTGGAACTTTATATTCTCGACAATTGTTTCTGTTGCTCACTCGAGGCCTGACGTGGTTCTTCTTGACTTCGAGAAGCGAACCATGTTCGTTATCGAATTTTCGGCACCAGCTGACAAATACATCATAGCCAAGGAGAATGAAAAGAAAGAGAGGTATCGAGACCTCATAAGGGAGTTGCAACGATTTTACCCGGAATATTCTGTTAAACTGATCGTCCTTATCATCGGTCCTCTTGGAGGTGCCAAGGTTTCACTTGCTAATGGCCTAAAAAGCATCCCTGGCCTTGGGTCACTCCGTGTTCTTAGGGTGCACGAGGCTTTTGCTGGATCGTTGTATTGATTCCTTTACAGACTGTAACCACCTATCTCACGGTTGTGAGACGTGGTTGTGGCTGAAATTTTACCGCTGAAAATCGACGCATGCATGAAATTAATAATCACGCAAAACATCAAAATCGTCAATTTCTTCAATTTCTTTCAAATCGGGAGCGAGATATATATAGAAGACCGCCGAAGGCTTCTGAAGCCTTCAGATCGTCAATCATCGTACAGCAGAACACCGAAGTCGAATCGTACATTTTCGGCTTACATACGAACTCACAGTGGTAATCTTGCACCTTCTATTTTGCGGCTCCCAAACGGTAGGTATGGTGGGGGTAAATTTCATCCACGATCTGGCAGCTCTGGTCCAGTTACTCCTACCCACTAGTCAGAAGAACCCACCCCAGGGGTTGCGGGGTCTAGATACTTGACTCGCTTCACGGCTGCCGTCACAGTCCTAGACACCCCTACGGCAGCACCCCGTCACTAGGGTCCGCCCGGACACGCACAGTTTCACACTGCCCACCTACCTTCCTTCCCTGTTCCGCCACAGCACCCACCTACCTGTTCTTTCTTGGCCACACCTAAACTTAGACTCACCCCCCCCCCCCACGTTGAGCACTGTTGTTCACTCCGCACATCAATCATTTTAGTTGAAAATCAATTTCTTTAGTTAAAAATGTAACTGTATGATTGAAAATTCTTCTTTTTTCGTAGCAATTTATTCTTTTAAATTAAAAATTCATGATTTTTGTTAAATTTGTTATCAATTGTTTAAAAATGTATCTGCTTTGCTTAAAATTAAACAATTTTCTCAACATGTATTTTTTTTATAATTAATTTTAAAATTTTTAAATTAATGCGCTTTGTTAAAAATCGAACAATTTTTTGAAAAGTATCCTATTTGTTGAAAAGAGATATTTTTTTTATTGTTCATTTACTATTGACTTTCCGATTTTTTTATCTAAAAGTTAAATCTGGTTTAATGGAAAAATCCAATGTAGACATGCTACTAAAATTATTCTCTTTTGCTTGCAAATATTTCTACTTTGTAGAAAACTCAGAAATTAAGTTGAATATTAACTTCTGGACTGAAAATTTAACCATTCAATTTTCGGTACAAAAATAATCTTTTTTTAGTTGAAAATGCAACTATTGAGTTGTAAACTTGATCTTTTTAGTTTGCAAATTCAAATACTTCTTTCAAATTGATGCTTCAAAATCACGGTATTTTGAAAGCTGGAAACTCTTTGTATCAGCTTTTCTTGTGTATTGCAACAAAGGTCTTTTTTAAAAATCTGTAATTTTTAAAAACCATTCAGACACATAATTTATTTAATCTATAACGAGCGTTTTTTCGTTGCCAGATCCACAAAAAGAACTAACAAAATTTCAAATGCATTTATAACAAAATACCTAGAAAACAAAAACTTTGACAAAAAAACCCAAATATCTCGTAGAAAACTTGTCTTTTGACTTTTTTCTGTAACAAATTGGCAGAAAATTTCACTGTTTTGTCCGAAATTAATTTTTGGGAAAAAATCCAATAGTTTTGTAGAAAAACCAACAGTTAAAAAAACTTATTCGTTTTTTTAAGTCACCTGTTCTATATACAATTTGTGTTTTCCGGTACAAAATTTGTGTTTTCCAGTTTCAGATTGAAATTAATTATACATGTAAGTAAAAAAATACTAAAATGGCATGAATTGCTGCAAATTTTTAACTGCAGTGTTCTTTGGAAAAAAGTTATTCAATATTTACAAAACTTCATTCTCTGTAGTATTTTCTCACGCTCTTTCCGCACCTGAACTTATAATTGCCCTATCTGCGCCATTTTTTATTTAAACACGAAAAGTTAGGAGTGATCGTGAGTTGAAATCTAACTGGCCAGATTCAATATGGCGGCATAAACCAGGTAATAAATGACGATTTTCAAAAAACCAACTGATTTGGACTAAATTTGGCGTATGTAAGTTTTTGGTGTTGCTGATTACGAATCTGATGTCAAATTTGCAAAATGCGTGATGGCGGCACCAAGAACGTCTTTCTGAATTTTAAAAATTTGATCACTGATTAGTTATGATCGAATAAAAAAATCTGTGCATGCAATTACCTATTCAAATTCTATTAAATTAAAATGTTAATCCACCATCTTGGCTCTGCTATATTCAATTTTGCAATCTGACTTTAAATGCGTAATCAGCGACTCCGAAAACTTTAATATAGAAAATTTGGCCAAATTAGTTGATTTGGTGAAAATTATCATTTTCAAATAAAATGGCGCCTTATATGGCAATTCTAAGGTCAGATTCGGAAAGAGATTCGAGGAGTATATTATTTTTTAAAAGTTGTCTTAAACATCTTTTTGGGATCCTGAGGGTCTTAAAAGAAGGTCATTTTGACAAAAAAGTAGGGGGGGGGGGGTTTAGTGAAATTTTACACGAAATTAGTTCCTTCTCTCATGAAAATGCAAAAAAGAAGAATGTAGACGAACAGCCTCAGGTATCTATAATTTTGAATCAACGATCTTTTTATTACAGGAATAAAATTAAAATTCGAACAAATCCTTAAATAACATCTAATTGATTTTTTATTCATTTCTAATGAAGGTTTATTTTTGACAAAAATTCCGGTTATCTAGTTTTGTACTGCGACCCACTCTTTTAAAACCCTATTGTTGTTTTACTAAAAATCTTCTTTAAGCAAAATCATAAAACTAATTCTGTGAAAAGTTATTAGAAAAAAATTTCTATAGGCTAAATCGATTTTTAATCAAGTATGTGATACACATGGAGTCTCACTAATCCCAACTGCACATAGTAATATAAATAGGATTTACTGAATAGGGTGCCTTTCACAAAAGGTAATTTATTGAAATGAAACAAAATGAGATCTATAGCACATTTAATTTTATTAGTCTATTAGACACTTGTTTATAGATAAAAAAATGCTGTAATCTAGTGAAAAAAACTCAATTTTAGCTATGAGATAGCTATTTTCTACTAATCTATCAGTAACAATTACTAACTTAGCAGTAAAAATGACTAATTCATAGTCTAGAGAAGAAAGTTTTCAAACATAAACAATGCTTTTAAGTCCTGTAAAATTTTCTATAAATAATACAGTATCATTAATTTGTTTTCCCATTAGCCTGATGTGTTGACATAATAACTTCAGGAGCAAAACGTATCAATCAGGGATAAATTTTGCTCAGAACGTAGTTAAACACCTATTGAACTTGAAAATAATAATTGAAAACTGGTAAATAGTAAACGTGGATAGGTATAAGTGATGAGAGGACAAGTTGTATTAAATATCTTCTAAACTTATGTATTATTCCATTTTATCGTTAAAGAAATGCTTTCATTAATTTAAAGTAATATTTGACTCATAATATTATTAGGCGAGAAATTTGCTGCCCAATTTATATTAGAATTAAGGAAATTTTGATCAGATAACTTTTTCCATGTCTAGTAGGTATCTAACCAGTCGTGGTGTACAGTTAAAACCCATTTAGGAAGAGTATGTTTTGTGTTCCAAACCTTTAGCGCCCCAAAAAGTGTGTGATAGTAACCGAGCTTGTATTCGTCCAATACATAGACTGTACTCAGTGAGTTGTCCGTCTTTGGCTGATCTGATAAAATTGCATAAAAAATAAGATCCTTGTTTTTTATAAAGACCATGGACTGGGTATCCTTCCCATCTTTTTCCTTAGTCCCAAGTCGATGTCGGGTGCGGGCAGCGAATTCCTTCTTATACTTTTTTTCCCCATTATGCGCAACAACTCTTAAATACAGGCGATCTTGTCCGTAAAGTAGTGGGTTTGGATTGCTGCTTACCCAACTATCCCAGAAGGCACTAGACTTTACTTTTATCAGTCCATAATCAGCAAAGTGTCTACCTTGAATCTTAAAAGAAACTATGCTTCCTGAATAAATTTTGTGGAACTCTTTGGCTGGTAGAGGTTTGTCAACTTCTTCTAGATTATTCAGAAATAACACAGAGATTTAAGCATTTATTCACAATGGGAAAATGTTTGTTGCAAGTATCGTAAAATTGGGATAAGTTACTCCTTTCTTGTAGATTTTTTCACAATTAAGTTTCATAACATTGTATTATTGAAATTTCCTACACTGTGAAAAAAGTAATGCTTTTACACCTTTTCAATACGTTTAGGAATAAAATTTATATGGACTTCCTGAGAGGTTAGTTTGTTTGGTGTGTGGAACAGGGTAGGAAAACCAGTGCAAATGAGTAGCAGAGACAAGGGCAGGTTAGGTAGGGAGAAGCACGGAAGAAGATCAGGTAGCAAGGTGGGGTAGTACAGTTGCGAAAGAGTTTACGCAAGTTACATCAGTTTGGTGGATACTGGACCGTCAGACGAGGAAGTGTTTAGTAAAACAAGGCGTGAGAAAAAAGGGCAAAATACAGAAAAGCAGTAGAAAGGGAGAAATTAAAGGCAAGGAGTTTTGCATCAACCGAGAAGGTATTTGATAGAAAAAGGGATATGGAGAAGAGAGCAAATAGTGAGGACAAAGTAGCGACAGGATATACCCTTAAAAAGCTGAACATATACAGAATACCACCGTGAAAGGAACAAATTAGAGCGGGGGAGAATGAAGAGGCGGAAGACAAAGAAATAGTTTAAAGTAGAGGGAAAATCCAAGATAAAAATTTTAAGTTCAGTCACGTGCGAAAAATGATGTAAGAAGTAATGATGATAATTGAAGAAAAGCAGGAGGAACTGGGAGCGGAAATAAAGAAAGAAATTAGGCGCAAAATGGCCGAGCTTAAAAGAGAAATTATGAAATAGGAAGAAATCCGGGTAAGAATAAAAAAAAAGGATGCAGACCTTCCAGCTAAGATTAGAGAAGCACAAAAAGTCTTATAAACGTAAAGGATCTGGAAGGTAGAACAACAAAAAAAATAGAAAGCTAAACCGGGAGCTTGGAGGCGGCAAGAATGGAAATAGAGAGAAGGAAAAATTGAGAAAAATTAAACAAAGAATAGAAAAGAAAGAGAGAATGTAGAGAAAAAGGAACATGATACAGGAGCTAATATTAGAGGGGAATGAGCTAAAGAAAGGAGTGGAAGAAGTAGTGAAAAGGATTGATGCTAGGTTAAAGCTAGAGAAAGTCCGAATTGTAGGAAGGGAAGACCGAAGAAGGGAGAGAATGTTACTGGTGAAACTAAAAAAATGGGAAAATAAGAGGAAAGTCATGACAAAAACAGGTTGTTATATGGAAGCCCGAAGAGAATAGATGATTATTTGACATGGTTAAAAGAAGGGCTAGTATCAATTAAAGAAAATAGCAGAAGAGGAAAGAAAAAAGGAAAACTGAACATGAGTTAAGTATGGCCGAATACAGATAGATGGAGGAAGGTAGGCTCGGGATGAAGAAAGGTAAGAGACGGTAAGAAATGTGGTGTCGGGAAACTGGAAGAGGAAGGAACAGCAGATATAAAAATAAGAAATAGTAGAAAACAAAAGCAGGGAAGATTGGAGGATATACTACTGGAATATAGCAGGTTTTAAAAGAAAGGAAAGGTAGTTTATGAGAAGCTTGACACAATGGGATGTATTGGTAATGGTGGTGAGAGTAAGGAACTAATATATAACAGGGAAGGATAACAAAGAGATAAAGGAACAAAAAGAAGGAGTAGTAGTAGAATAGATAAATATGGGAAGAGAGAGGTAAAAGATAGTAGGGATGTATATGATCGGTGATATGCTGGAAAAGTCAGAGGGTTTGAGAGAACTTACAGAAGAAAATAATCCAGAGATATGGCTTATAATAGGTGAATACTTTAATGCGAGAACAGGAGATAAAGGAGGAAGGGAATGGGATGGAGAGTGAGGAAGAAAATCCAAAGATAAGATGAATGGTTAGGCAAACGAGTAATAACAGTAAGGCTGAAAATCAAGTAAGAATAAAAAAGCAGGGCGTGGGGATTGTTCAATGGACGGTGAAGAACAATTCAAGGGAAAGGTCAGGAATCTCAAAGTAGGGGAAGGCAAGGTCAACAATTTAAATATAAATGATGATTAGAGGGATAAAAAAATATTAGATTACACAAGCAAAAAATAAGTTGATGAAGGAGGGGATGGAAGTGGAGAAGAAGGAAGTGAGAAGGGAGTTAAGGAAATGGAGAAAAGGCATAAGTAGTGGAGAAAAATATAGGTGAAAGAAGAAGTATACTGGGCTGTGTGTTAAAAAGTAAACCATGATATTAAGATGGTAGAATGGAAAAAATATTTTATGGTATTACTTGCAGCGGTAATGATAAAAGTTAGGAAAGAAGGTAAATATGGTAGGAAATATAAGAGGAAGAAAGCATTACAAGAGAGGAAATATGTGCAATAGAGTATTCAGAGGAGAGAGGTGGCTATGGTTATCGAAGGAAGGAGTACTCGTGTCCCTAGTAAAGAAAGGCAAAAGGAGAGAAGTTAAAGATTGTATAGGTTTATGGACAATATACAGGGTGATTTTTTAACTTAAAACTTTTGATTCATAACATTTTTCATAGAGTGCCTATTTTTCATGATATTTGAAATTTCAAGTTAAAAAAATCACCCTGTATATGTTCTGAACTATCTGGTAAATAAGAAGATTAAAAGAAAAAAAAGGCGATGAGAGAAATGTCCCTGGAACTTAAGACGGCCTTTGATTCATAAGACCTAGGCGAGATAGAAAAAGTTATTGTCAAATAGAGCATTAGAGAAGGAATAATAGAGAGAGTATCGGAAACTTTTAGGGAGTGAAAAACTGAGGAAAAGACGTCCTCTGAGCCCACTTTTATATCATATATTAATATTAGATTTGAAAGAAAAAATAAGAAGAAAAGTTTAGGGAAGAGTTAGGATAGGGAAGGAAATTATACATAAATTGGCATACGAAGACGATATAGTGTTTATGGCAGAGAATGAAGAAGGAATGGAGGGCTTGATTACAGGATCAGAGCAATACTTGGATGGGAAAAAGTTAAATTCAAATGTATAAAAAACAAATATCATGAGGCTTAAAACAGGAGTGGGAAGAAAGAAAGAACGGACGGGGAGATGGACGGAAATAAAGATGGAAGAAGTAAAAGAGTTGAAATATTTGGAATATACCTTTGAAATAAATGGATAGAATAGAGTTTATATTAGAGAAACGAGAAAGAAAACAGCAGATGTAATGAAAGAGATATAAGGAATAGAAAAAAAGGATAAAAAAATTTAAGAAGGAGGATATGGTTATTTTATACGTTGATATGGCCGGTATAAGATTATGGAGCAGAGATATGAAGATGAAAAGGAAGAAACGAATGAAGAGTCTACAAGATTATACCGGGATATATGTTGAGAGAAGAAGCGCAAAGGGATATCATCAACGTTTTAGTTCGAAAAAGTATGATTTTTAATTATTAATTTCATCTTTACTAAGCAATAATGCAATTGTGGTTAATGTTTTGTAATAAATTGTTGAATATTAAAATAAAAAAGGCATTTAAAAAATTCAAATTTTTACCCAAATAGTTTGACTGGGAACAAAAAAAATTCTACCAAAAGGGTTGATTTGTCAACCACAGAAGATTTTTCATTAAAAAATTATATATTTCAACAAAATTGGTAAATTTCTTACCATAATAAGATAATTTTCGAACACAAAATTATTGAATGCTGAAACGGAAAAGAAAAGTTTTCTACAAAACAGTAATATTTTTGAATCTAAAATATGAATTTTTAACAAAAAAGTTTATTCACAACCAATGAGTGGAATTTTCAAGTAGAATGATTAATTTTTTTTAAAATAGTAAAAATTTTAACCGAGTAGTGGAATTCTTAGCCAAAAAAAGGTAAATTCTAATACAAAAATACAATAGTTGATATTTCGAACAAAAAATGTTTCAATTACAAATTAACAGCAGTTGAATTAATGTAAAAACAAAGACGAATTTTCAATAAAATTGTTGACGCGTCAACCGAAGGAGATTAGTTTTCAATGCAATAGTTGCATTTTTTCTCAAGAAAGAGAAAAAATGGTAATTAAAAAGAAAAATTTTCTAACAAAAAAGGGATATTTTCAGCTAAATAATTGCAATATTATTCAATAAAGATTTTGCAGTCAATACAATTTTCAAGCAAATAATAAAATTTTTAACCAAAAAATAATTGAAATTGTTCAAATACTCTTTTGAATTTATGTATGAAATCGAATTAAGATCAATTCTAAATATAAATTTATAACTTATTTATAATATTGTGTCTTATAAATAAGGTTTTTTAAATTTATTAATATAATTTTGTAAATTTAGTTATGTCTTTAAGCAAAAGGTTGATATGTGAATATATATTAGTCAACTATTGATTTAATCATGTATTTTTTGACTAATTTTTTCAATTGAGTATTAGCCACTTATTATAACAGTTTAAAATTCCAATTGATTTCGATCAAATCTATTGGAAAATTTTCCTCATGATGAAAGGTGATTAACGTAATTTTCTCAATAAAAAATTAATAGGATTGACCACGCCTAAAACTGTTTATTTTCTGTCCATGATAATATATACTTTCCATGCACAAAAAAATTGGGAAATTACTTTTATAAAGTAGAAAGCAAAATAGAATCCATCCAAACTGAATAAAAAAAATTACAAGGGGGAAAACCACCCCTAAATATTTTTAAATGTGCTGAAAATTGATGAATTCATAAGAGAAAAATTTTAACAAATATATTTTGCACTGGAGGAAGAAATTAAGTTTTGTTTCGACCAAAAAAATTAATGGGGAAGCTACCCCTAAACTCTTTTTATTTTGTGTCTATGATAATAAATACTTCCTATACACAAAGACAATTAGGTAGATAGTTTGATGACGAAGAAGGCAAAATAAAGTCCATCCAATATAAATAAAAAATTACGCGGGGGTAAACCACCCCCTCATTATGTATAGAATCACAAAATATTTCTAAAATCCATAAAAAAATCCGAAAAAATACGTGTGGCACAAAAAAAACTCAAAAAAGTGATTTTTCTTCATTAATTTTACATGGGAAACCTCAAGTCAAAACCGGCACATGTTAAAATAAAAAAAAATTAATAAATAATTAGGGAATTTCTTTTATTTGATTTGGAATGAAATGCAAGGGGTCGTTAACCCTCCATGAAAAGCCTTTTTGAGCCACCCTAATTGCCACCCCATTACTGTTTTGTTTAATATTTTTGGCGGAATAAGTAAACTTTATATTTGTCTTAAGGCAAATATAATTTTTTCACACTTTTTCTGTGAATTTAAAATTTTTTAGCAAAGTTTTAAATATATGTAGGGGTGGTTTACTACTTTTATTATTTATTGATTTTTTTTGCTTATTGAGAAAAATACATTAATCATCTTTCAGCACGAGAAAACTTTTCCAGTAAGTTTTATCGAAATAAATTTGGTTTTTGTACACAAAACATTTTCCTTAACAAAAATAAGAAGATATGTTGAAATTAAATTATCGAAGTAACCCTTTTTTTGGAACAAATTTTTAAAAAGAATAAACTTCTTCAAACTCACAATCAAACATTCTTTAAAAGGGTCTTAAATGACCTAAGACAATTTTAGGTAAACGTGAATATTTAACAAAACTAATATATTTGAAAACTGTTTGACCTGTATCTTATTAAAAATTAATTTCTCCATTTTCGTGTTATTATTTCCTTATGGTAAAAAAGTCAAACTATCTTTAACGTCCTAAAACGAAACAATCGAAAAACCCTAAATTGCCGGAAATTTAAATAAACAAATAATTTGCCAAAAAAAATAGGAAATTTGACTCGTTTTTTATATATAATAATAAAGGATCAAATTATGTAAAAACAGATCCCAAAATTCTCGTAAAAAATTTAAATTGTGAAATTAGAAAGTAAGTTATAGGTTGTTGATGCTACCACTACAAGCTTTTGGGTGAGAAATTTACCCCCGCCCCAACACTTAGGGAGGGGTGGTAATCCTAGTTTAAAAAATTTGTGGAAATATTCCTAGAATTTAAAGATAATCAAAGTACATGAGTTTTAAAAATTAGCTAATTTATGTGGTAGTGAAAAACACTAACGCTGGAAGTTCTTTTTTTACATATTTTAATTTCTTTGTTATTTTCCCTCTAAATTAGTTATTTATTTGTTTACATTATGTAATTAAATTTTAAAAATACAGAAGTCGAGTATAAATTTTAAGTATCTTTTACGGTACTTGTAACAACTTCTTTAACGAGCGTATCTGTATGGAGTTACTTAAGAATAATAACTTACTTGGGAAGATGTACTGAAGACCTGTACTAAGCATCCCGACTTGCAAACTTGATTCTGTAAGAATAAATATAAATCTATCAATATATTTGTGTAAAATGTTCGTTCGTATATAACTTTTTTCCTTTAGAATACCAATTTTTAACCAAAAAAATTAAATAGTTAAACACAGACTTAATAACTTCGAATTTTCAAAAACAAACAGAATTTTGAAATATTTCGAAATATTTTGAAAATGCACTTTTTGGAAAAAATATTCAAGCTACAATAACATTTTAACCAATAAAACTTAATAAAAAATGAAAAGTAAAATTTTTACATTGTTTTGCAATATTTGAATAGAGCTTCAACAAAAGAGAATTCACAATCATTAAATTGCAGTTGCCCATTTGTTAACTTTTCATTTTAAAAGGTCTGCGCATAAATGTGGGGGAAATAAAATTTCGAGTGCGAAATGGGAGAAGCAACAGTCGCGCGCGACTGCGTTCATTAACATTTTTTTTTAATTAATGTTCAATACAATAATTCAATTTTCCACAAAACTTTTAATTTTGCTTCTAAAGAGAAGAAACTCACGTTTCAGTCACGGGAGAAAAACTTTGCTTTTTGAAAGTCCTAAATGATAATTATAACCACTTTTTAAATTTTCGTGAAAAATAGAAATTTCCATTTTTTTTGCACAATAAATAATGGAAAATAAAATTTCTATTTTGCGGTCAAGCAATACAAAATAAAAATTTATTTTTTGTTGTTAAATAACTATTTTTCGGTAAATTTTATCATTTTCAATTGAAAAGGCCACTTTTATTTATTAATTTTAGAATTTTGTTCAAGATTTATTTCTTGATCTAAAAATTATGTTTAGTTTTAGTTGAAAATTAATTTTTCTAACTAAAAGTATAAATATTCTATTTTGGGTTGAAAATTTATCATTATAATTTAAGAACTGAAATTTTTTTCTTCACATTGGTCTTTTTGGTTGACAATTTAACTATTTGACTGAAAAATTAAAATACTTAGTTAAAAATGCCTTTCATTATTTCAAGATTTAATAGAAAATTCCACTAGCAGATTAAAGATTGTTTTTTTTTCTTAGTTTAAAATAATTTTCCTAGAATTTAAAACATTTTCAGTAAGATCAAAAAAATTATGCTCAATTTATTAAAAATAATATTATAAATTAATAATGAGTAATTAAATAAAAATTTTGAAAAATAATTACGTTCTTAAATTTGCAGAGAAATTTCTATTAACTTAAAAAATATTTGGAAGTACCCAAAAAAAATGTTAAAGTAATATAAAATTTACAAAAAATCTCCAAAAAGGAAAATGTATATTTGTGATGATTTTTAGGCTTTTCAAGAATTTGAAAAGGATTGAAGATGAAAGCAACATGTTACCTCCAAATTTCCAGGAAAATGAATTACTAATTTTTATTTTCAGATGACCCTGCGTGTTTGAAAATGGCTTTCCTTCCGATCTTAACAACATAAATATTATTGCAAAGCATTGCTAACAGAAAAGTAAAATTTAAGAAAATTTCAATTTAAAAACAAAATTTTCTTGTGAGAACCCCTAGTACTATCTCAGTTTTTTACCACAGAATATTCACATAAAGATGTATTGTGCTAAACCTTTTCAGATTTTCAAATTTGTAGGATCTTGGTTTAAAAGAATAAAAAACTAATTTTTACTTTAGGTTAGTTCGAATTTATACCTACAAAATTTTGATTTTTATCCCCCCCCCCACAGTTTTCTCGTTTTTCGAAAATACCATCAGTTTTTCATCAAGTAATTATCAAATAATTTTAAATAGTTTAAACAATTATTATTCTCTAACAGAAATTTTCTCCCCCTATCAATTGTTAAAAGTTTGGATTTTTTGGATTTAATTATACAAAATTGATTAATGCCAAATGTTGTAGTTCTTGTTTTAAACATTTGGTCATTGTTAAAAAAATTTACATCAATTAAATTTTTTTCCCTTAAATTTTGAAAGGTTATTATTTTTTGGTAATAATGACAGAATTTAGGAATGTTGAAATTAAAATGATTTTTTTTATTTGTCATTTATGATTTTATTATTTAAATTTCTGGACACAATAACAGGGGATTGTTTGCGTAAAAATTAAATGTTATTGGGTGGAAATTATTACTTAAATACCCCTTTAGAGGTGACTATACTGGTAATAATTTTTATGTTTAAAATATACAGAGAAAAGCTATTCATTTAATCTCTTAATTTTTCAATATTTAAAAAGTATTAACATGTTTTTACAGGTTCCATAAAAATTGGTTTCAAACTAAAAACTAATTTTCCCGAAAATCTTTAGACAATTTCATTGACAACTTCATTCCTTTTAAAATTCATAAAAAGCCTAAAAAATCATTGGAATGAGCATTTGATTTTTTAATATATTGTTAATTATGAATTATATTTACAATTTTTTGGGAACTTTTAACTTTTTTTTGAGTTGATTAAAATTGTTGTCGAAATTTTCGATCAGACTTTCGAAATTGAAAAATGGCTAATTTTTGTAATCTTTTAACATATTTAAAAATGTTTTAAATATTGTTTAAAATTTAATATTTCAAAATTTAATTTAGTATGTTATTTTCTATAGATAATTTCGAGTTTTTTGCCCTGTTGGAAATATGTCAGATTTTAAGAAAAATTATTTTTAACGAAAGCAGCTGATCAAATAAGACACAGTGCACGCATGATTTTCCAAATCGAAAATATTACATTTTAACGCAAAT
This sequence comes from Belonocnema kinseyi, assembly GCF_010883055.1. Taxonomy (NCBI): domain Eukaryota; kingdom Metazoa; phylum Arthropoda; class Insecta; order Hymenoptera; family Cynipidae; genus Belonocnema; species Belonocnema kinseyi. The sequence goes on from NC_046658.1 coordinate 152,165,469, forward strand.
GTTGATTTTTAACTAATTAGGTTAATTCTTGAAAATACAGTTAACCTTCAAACTATATGGTTAACTTTTTAACCTTCAGGAACGTGAATATGAATCTACAACCAAAATTTTAAATTGTCAGCCAAATATTTAAATTTTCTCTCAAACTACTGAATTTTGAACTTGAATTTTCACGTCGATTGTACTAAAAAGACAAATGTGCAATAAAATTGCAGATTTTTAAATTTAAAAACGTCCAGATTTAACCAAAATTAGAAGATTCATATTTCTATTTGAAAAAATAATTTTCAACAAAAATTCTAAACCAAATATTTATAATTAAATTTGTATTTAGGTGCTTTATTTGTACAATAAAATCATTAATGTTTATATTTTTAAGCAATTAAAAAAATTTTAATTCACACCTATATTTTTCGTATGTGATATTGCTGCTTCACACTAATTTTACTTCACTTTTATTCCCTCAAAATCAAAGCAGTTAAAAAATTAGAGCATTTCTTTAGTTGAGAAGTGAAAATATAAAATGCAAGTGCTCAAGTTTTTAAATATTTACATAACTATGATTGCTTAACAGCAAAAAATACATTTTTCACAAATAAGTTCTTATTATTAACTTTTTTCAGGAATAAAATAAGTTAGGCGTCCTATCAAATATGATTGATAAATTTGTAGATCTTTTTTTGGGTAGAAAATGATTGTATATTCAACTTTTCTTCGTGTCTTTTATAGTTTTACCGCAAAATAGAAATTTTATTTTTCATTTTTTGTTAGATCAAAACCACAATTTTCGATTTTTTTTCAGAATTTAATTTAAAAAATCACAGTTTTCATTTTGAAAGTATTTTTTAGATATGATTTTGAATTTAAAATTAAAGAGAGTTTAAATAAATTATATTAGACTTGAAAGAATTCCAAACAACTTGAGGAAATTTAATTGAATTCCACAGAATTTTAGCAAAGAGTTTAAAAATGGAACCAAAAAATAAATATAAACATTTTTTTCTTTTAATTTTCTTTTTATTTCAAATAATTATTATGAATGATCTAAAGAGAGGTTTTATAATCGGAAAATGATCATAAATTTTTTTTTCGTTTCGAAAGACAATCCTAAATTGCTAGAATTTTTAAGGTATTTTAAAACAGCATTCAGATCATTTTTTTCTTAATTACACGAGCAATTTTGAGACAGGGTCATCTTCTTCTAACGGTGCGAAAATACTTTTATTGAGATATAGTAGAAACATTAGGTTTGGTGAAATTCGTTTTTTTGCCTTAAACATTATTAATCTTAGTCTAGTGGAATATTTATTAGCTGTGGATCGTTGATTTTTAATCGTATAAACAAATGCAATTTGTTTAAATTTTCCTTATCACAAATTATTAATATTTCTTTAGTGTAATATTTATCAAAATTGTTTGATTAATTTTTTTCCTTTTTAATTTCTTTGTAATAAAAATTATTACTATAGATCTAGTGGAAAATTTAACAAGATTGCCTAATTTATATTTAAATATTTAAAGAATTCCCATTTGTATCAAAAAAATTTCTTTTTCCAAACGTTGGTTAAACTGGCAATTTATTTTCATTAAGTGACATAAATTTGTTTTCAAATATATTTCTGTTCCTGAAACAAGAAACTATTATTTATTTTCCACCAACAATAATTTATTGGTTATACAATTGAAAAATATTTAAAAATAAATTCATGTCATTAAGGACAAAAAAATCCCAGTTCGACGAATTTAAAAAAAAAAAATTTTTGAACAAATGCAATTCTTTTACATATTTGAAAATTAATTAACCGATTTTGATCAATATTCTACTAGACCCACGGTAATAATTTTTATTTTAGAAAAAAATTGAAAAGAAATTATTTAATCCAATTATATTTTTTTAAATAATTGAAAATTAATCAACCAATGTTATTAAATATTTGACTTAACTAATAGTAATAATTTGATGGGGAAAAAACAAATTTTAGAAAAAAAAACTATTTGAAGAAATTCCATTTGCTTAAATAATTGAAAATTAATTAACTATTGATAATATAAACTCCAGTATGACAATATTAATAATTTTTAGTAAAAACAGACCAGAATACAGTGTTTAAAAGGTCGATTTCATGAAGAAACTTCAAGTCAAAACCGGCACCTGTTTATATAAAAAATAAAAAATTGGGGAATTTTTTTTCTTTGATTTGAAATGAAATAGGGGGAGGGGGTGTTACCCTCTAAAAAAGCGTTTTGTAGCCACTCTATTGTTTATTATATCAAGGTATAAAATCACGATGTTGAAGAGAACCACACCCATTTATTTTTTCGCATTTTGTCATTTTTGTGTGTTTCTTTGTATTTTATTTTTAAATGATTGAAGATAACGCAAAGAAAGAAAGGACAATTTTTTGTAGAAAATTTTCTAGACGTGCAAACTTTTATGCTCACATGTTTTCGCCTCTGTCTTGGTTTCCACGAAAGAGTGGAAAATTCTATTTTGAGAAAAAAAATTTAAGTTACTATTAAGAAAAAATAGTAAACAATTTTAAGATGAAATTTTTGAGAAAATCTACTTTGAATTTTTCAGTAAAACTGCTTCTATTTTCTGAAGTTTAAATAACGTTTGATCTTCCGGCGAATTAGGAAAATTAGAATTAAGAAAAGAAAATTTCCTTTTGGATTAAAACGATTGAAGTTATGACAAAATATGTATAAATGAAAATTGTGCACCCAAAAAGGATCTACAAATTTCTTACAAATGATTATTTGATAGAATGCGTATTTTTTGTTTTAATCGTAAAAAATAATATTGGCAATAAGAAAATCCATCTTTGAAAAAGTAATTCAAGGAGCCAAAGCATATAAATACAAAAATTGTGCTTTCAAAAAAGATCTACAAATTTGTGAGCGACTTTTGTTTTAGGAATACATTCAAAATATTTTAAAAATTAACTTTTTGGAAAAACACTTTACGCTTGGATGTGTATTTTTGGTTTAAATGGTAAAAAATAGCATTTAAGATAAAGAAATTAAATTTGTAAAGAAACCAGACAAGTTTTGAATTCCCCTGATTCAGAAAAAACGACTTTTACAAAGGTGTTTGTCTGTATGTCTGTCTGTCTGTAGTCTGTAGTCTGTATTCTGTAGGTACGATCACTTTCGAAAAATTCATCAGATTGGATTCTGCTTCGGCACATTTTTTTTGGGCTTGGAAAGAAAGAACAAGTTCGCAAACCAGCTATTTTGTATCAAAATTCAAAAGGTGAGCGCATTTTCAAAATTTTGGAAGCCACATTTTATTAATATTAAAAAATTCTATTACTGTAAATTATAGCACTCAGAAAGGCTAACAATTATTTCTCATGACTTTTTTCTATACAAATAAAATTATCAGAGTTGGAGCATCTTCAGAAACCAAAAAAAGGAAACTTAAATGAACATTTTAAGTCAAACAACGCATGATATGAAAAGATTATAAATAAAAAATGTAGACCAATGACACAAGCTACGAAAAAAAAATGAGAAAAGCTTGTTAATTCAAAGAAGAGCTACAAATTTTTAATAATAATTTTTTATAGGATGCGAATTCTTTGTTTTATGTGTAAAAACAATAAGAATACAAATTTTATTTTTTTGACAAACGACATAAGCTTTGTAAAAAAATAGACACAAGCTGTACAAAAAATAAATGGACAAATTTTACGCTTCCAAAAAATACACAAAACTCTTTGAAATTTTTCATGAATAACTTTGATAGGACACGTAGTTTTTGCCTTAGTCTAAAAAGATGTATAAAATTATTATTTATCATTTTTAGATAGGACGAGTAGATTTTCTTTCAATCGTAAAAAATAAGCTTAAAAATGAAAAAATTTAGTTTTTAGAAAAAGGACAGAATAGGCGAAAGAGGACATTAGGGTGCTATATAGAAACCTATACAGTTTCTTGTATAGGACCCTATGTAAGTACCTGCATTACATCCTATGCAGATGCGCAGTCGTTTTTCTTTAATAGTAAAAAAAAAGATTAAACATTTTTTTTCAAATTATAAGAACAAGTAAATAAGAATTGGAATGATTCGATTATCGATCGTAAGATAATAAAAAAAGTGTGTATCGCCTTTTTCTCTGAAAAAAACAACATACTTCACCTCAAAGAAAATCTTTTTTTAATAAATTTTCAAAAAAATAATTTAATTTGCAATTAAGCAGTTAATTTTTCAACTAAAGAGATAAAACTTAAAACAATGTTAACAAAATGGTTAGCCTTTTACCCAAGCAGTTCAATCTCCAATGATAAAAAATGTCAACCAAGAATTAACAAATAGCTAAATGATTATAACTACATTTTTTATCTGGAGATAAATCTTTAACTAAAAAAATTAGATTTTTTACAAAGAAAGTGAATTGAAAAAGATCCTATACAAAATAGTTAAGCTGGATTTCTTCTTGTAAGAGAGTATAGCTGTGTTACCTAAGTATCTAGCTGTTTTAGCTAATTTTAAAACCTAGAAATTATCTAGGTAATTTACCTTGATAATTTCTAAATAGGAACATTTAGATAAAATAGCTATATATTTAGATAACACACCTATATTTTCTTAAAAGACGAAATCCAGCTAAATTTATTGCTGGGGCAACCAAACCATTTTTGTCAGGGTATAGGGTTTTTAAAAGCAGTGCAATTTCTGTACAACTAGAGGGCATGGTTAGGACCCGTGAACAGGGGCGGGGGGGGGGGGCAATGCAATAATTACCAAGAGGTTTTTTTTATTGAAATCATGATACCTCTATTAATTTATTCTGCACTTACCAATTAAATTAAGCACCAGTAGGATGGTGGAAAACACAGAAAGCATCCTGACATTCATCAGAAGCAGGAACAATTTATTATCAAAGAATTTAAAAAATATCTTGACTAATAAATATTTTGAGGTGTCGCGTATATATACTATTTTAGGATATTTGTATTTTCCCTTTCCGGGCATAGACCGTAACCTACATGGAACTTATTTGTTGGGTATAGTGAGATGACAAGTTTTAGTTGGCATCACTTTACCCGGAAACAAGTTTTGTTAATCACATAAAAATTAATTTACGATCGAAGTGAATCTGCTACTTTATAAATAATATTATGATTGAATCTTGCTTTGGAAAACTTTTAAGGGTGAAAAAAGAAAAGACCAGTTTATTAGCCAGTTATTTTGGATGAACATTTAAAAAGTGAGAACATTTTGAAAATTATTGACACAATATAGGTTTTTTAAATTAAAAAAAAAAATAAGCGAGACTGAAAATTTTGTAGCCAAACAGCGCACGATATGAAAGAAGTCACGGGAAGAGACTTTGCTTATAGAAAGCTCTACATGACAATTATTACTACGTTCTTTATTTTTTCGTGAAAAATAACAAATTCTAATTTTGATCGCACAATAAATTACGAAAAATCAAATTTCTGTTTTCCGGCTAAACAACACAAGATACGAAAAAAGTTAAATACACGAGAATCTTTTGACCCACAAATATGCTCTGTTCTAGTCGTGAAAACTATATTAAATATAAAAAACTTGTTTGTTAAACATTTATTTGTTGATATTAAAGACTTATTGTTATGTGAATAGTCATTAATTTCACTATTTGCATTTTATATTTGATATTTTGTTTGCTCAACTCATAATTTACTCTATTTTTTTAATTGCTTTAGTTTTAAGTTAGCAACTTCTCCTTTTTTCACTCTTTCTCCTTTTTCGCTTTTCTACGAACTAAATTAACTAAATCCAATAAGAAAGTCCAACTATTTTTCGTTAAAAGTCAATCATTTTCAATTGAAAAGGCTACTATTATTTATTTGGTTCAAAATTTTCGTTAAAAATTTATTTTTTTATTTCCAAATTCTTTATTGTTTTAGTTTAACATTAATTAATTTAACTAAAAACATGAATGTTTTGTTTTGGGTTGAAAATTCATCTTTTTAATTTGAAAACTAAAAATTTGTACTTCATATTTATCTTGTTGGTAGACAATTCAACTATTTGATTAATAATTAAAATACTTTGATAGAAATTCCTTTCGTAAGTTGAAGATTTAATAGGAAATTTCACTTTCAGATTAAATATTCTTTTTTTTTTTCTTAGTTCAAAATAAATTTTTCCAAACGTAAATTTACAAAGTAATCTTTCTTTGTTCGAATTTATTTTTATTTAGATTGAACTATCACCTATTTTGGTAGCAAAGTTTTAGATTTAACATATTTCTAATATATAGAACAAAATGTTCACAATTTTCCAAATTCTACAAAAAATCCTTATTTCTCGAATCTGTATCGTCAGACGTGAATTCATTTCTTAAATCATAAAAATTAATATAAAGCAGCTGGATCTGCGCAAACTGTGCCTTATGTTATCAGCTAATTTGGTTGAAAATAATTTTTCCTGGACTATAACATTTGTAGTAAGAAAAAAAATAACGCTCCATTTATTTAAAATAAAATTATAAATTAAGAACTAGTAATAATACTACAATTTTGGAAAATAATTAGGTTCTTAAGATTTTAAAGAATTTTTGAAATACATTTTTCAAAATGTTTCAAGATATTAAAAAAATTGTTTCATGATTCCTGACACATTTTAAAGAATTCTTTATTTTAAAAAATTGAGTTTTACACAACATTTGAAACATTTCAGAATATTTTTATTAACAAAAACTAGCCATTTCTTAATTTTGCAAGTTTATTCAAAAATTTCCAGAGAAATTCCAATTAACATGTGAAATAAATTGGAAGCATGCAAACAAAGTGTACTGTAATAAAAAATAATGTAATAAAAAATTTTCAAAAATCTCAAAAAAGTCAAATAAATAATTTTGATGATCATTTTAATAGAATATTTAAAACTATTTTTTACATTCTGATTCCTGAAGAATTTCTCTTTTGAAGAATTTCTCCAATCGAGTCTGCATTTGATACACTTCTGAAGGTCCCCAAAATAAAAGTTAAGTTCGTTAATCAGATATTTCGAACCAAAATAAAAAATTGAGTGCATTTTCAAAATTTTGAAATTTTTGTTGATGAAATTTTATAAATTTTTGTAAAATTTTCTTATAGATGAGTAAAAGACTTGCAAATTATCCAAATAAAATTTTTCAATTTGATGAAAATTAGAAAAGTTATATACTTTTCAAAAATTTAAAAATCTTCAAAAAATCTTCAAAAATTATTTTTTTCATAGACCCAAAAGTTTTCACTCGATGCCAAATATATTTTAAA
>NC_046658.1:152172825-152212699 GCF_010883055.1 Belonocnema kinseyi
TGGTTTGTGCAAAAAAGTGGAGGGTAATGCAAAGACCGGGCGCGAAAATTTTTTTCAATTTTTTCATGCCTAATAACCCCTAGTACTATTTTAGTTTTTTTACCATAGTTTTTTTTGGTAAAATCATCAGTTTTTCAACCAACTCATGCTAAAGACGGTATTTTTGTAATTTTAGTGCTTGTTTGAAATATTTGGTCAGAATTAAAAAATTTCACATTGCTTTAAACATATTTTTCCATAAAATTGTAAAATCTTATTGTTTTCTGGTGATAATGACACAATAAAAAAATGTTTAAAGCAAGATATTTTTCAAGAATATTTTTATTTTTTAAAACAAAACATTATTGTTTAAAAAATATTATATTACCTCAACTTTCTTTAATTGTATTATTAATTGCAGAAAAGAATGAATTTTCTTGATTTACAGCGAAAAATTTTGTTTACAAAATTAGAAAAATATTTTGAAAAATATTTTTTCACACTTGAATGTTTTTAATCATTATCGTCTTTAGCATGGAATTGATTGATAAATTAATCTGAGAAATAAAATGTTTAAAGTGTTTGAAACTGTTTTTAAATATTCTATAAAAATTTATTTCAACATAAAAACTAATTTCCCCGAAAATCTTGAGACAATTTTCTTGACGTCTTCAGTGCTTTAAAAATTCTAAAACAGCCTAAAAAAATCATCGAAATGAGCGCTTAATTTTTAATTTTTTTTTATTCATTGCAAATTATGAATTATATTGACAATTGTTTGGAAACTTCTAACTGTTATTTAATTTGATTAAAATTGTTGGCGAAATTTTTCATCAGACTTTCCAAATTAAGAAATGGCTGGTTTTTGTTATTTTTTAACATACTCAAAAATGTTTTTAAATATTGTTTAAAAATTAATTTTCTGAATTTAAATTTATTATATTATTTTTGATAAATATTTCCCAATGTTTTTCTTGCTAGAAATATGTCAGATTCCAAAATTATTTTTAACAAAAGCAGCTGATCAAATAAGACACAGTTCATGCAGATCCGGTTCGTTGATAATAATTTCATGACATGCAAAATCGCTTAATAACAAGGAACGCAACAAAATTAAAATAAATGAGGAAATGTAAATATCATGGAGAAATTGCTTACTTGTTTAATAATGGCAGAGATTTTACGAAAAATTCAAAGTGATTGCGTTATTGAAGAAACATTCACGCTTGATGATAATCATTCAAAAAATAATAAAATGAAGTTTAAAAAACTACCTAAACTATTTTTGGAATGTAGATCATTTAGGTTATTTTGCACTAGGTATTATAAAGTTTTTAAATTTTTAGACTTCTCTACAAAAAAAAATAAAAAAATTTTTAATCTGAAAATATAAATTTGCGAACAAAGAAAGATACCCTTTTCACAAAATATATAATATTTGACATCGAAAATCAATTTCTAAGAAAAAAGCTTAATTTTTAATTTTAACATATCAACAAAGATGAATTTTTTACCAAATAGCTATATTTAAAAAATAAATTAGTTGAAAATGAAATTGATACATTTAGAACAAATACGTCAGTTCTCTGTAAAAAAACAGATGATTTAGCAAATCGAAAATATTAAATTTTAACACAAATTTTGATTCTGTAAATTATTGTATTTACGAGCACTATTTTTACAATAAAATCATTAATTTTTATTTCTTTAAGCTGTTAACAAACTTTCAATCACACCTATAATTTTGGTTGTAATATTGCTGGTTCACACTGACTTCATTGCACTTGTATGTTTGAATTAAAAATTTTATTTTTGTTCATTTCATTTTTTTGACTTTTGAAATTGGTCTGAAATAGGGCTGAAATGTGGGAAAACTAGACTAGATCTTCTAGATTTCCTAGCCAGTTCCTCACTCGAAGCAGCGTTAAATTCCTCAGCATTACCTGACAAAATTCCTAGATGGGTGCTCACCAGATATAGGGAAAAACTGACTAGAAGCTTGTATAAAACTAGGACCAATTTTTACTAGGGATTTCAATTACTACGAATGGAATGTTTTAATATTGAAAGACATTTTTATTTAAATCTTTAAAATGCTCTAACTTTTAGAATCTTCATCGAAAATAGCTGGCGAACAAACTATTTTTTCATTTGTACATTCTTATAAGTATTCCAAAGCACAATCCAATCTCAAATGTGAAGATTGAAGTAAATGATCAATCTAATTTTGATTTGTAAATTTAATTCACGCTCTGATTTCGATGCATATTATTAATGAGGAAGCAGACTTAATTCAAATCATAAATCAATTTTTTTATATTTAAGAAAACTTGTTTTCGGGTGTTTATCCGCTTTCTAAAATAGCAAGGTCTGTATTTCTTTCTGTATGTCTCTCTGTATGTCTGTCTGTATGTCTGTCTATATGCCTGTATGTATGATTACCTGAATGTTGTTACCAAGCTAACTTTTGAACTATTTATCCAATCGAGTCAGACTTAAATACTCTTATTAAGGGTCTTAAAATGACGGTTAATTTCGTTAACCAGATATTTCTAACCAAAATAAAATAATAAGAAGTATTTGCAAAATTGGAAAAGATTTTATTTTGGCATTTTTTTAAAGTTTCTTATATATGGGTAAAATACTTGCAAATTATCGAAATGAAAATTTTAATTTTCACGATAATTAGACAAGTTATACACTTTTTAAAATGCTCAGAAAAATAGAAAACAATATTTTTCTGATAGATAAGGAAAATTCCTTCAAATTATTCGAAAAATATAAAAAATATTCAGAAATTATCTTAGTTAAATTTTTCTATCAGATCAAAATTTAAAAATTTTAAGCTTTTACCAATTTGGTGAAAGAAAATTTATTTTGAAATTTTTGTCAAATTATTTAATACACGAAAAAAGACTTGCTAATTATCCTAATGGCATTTTTGATTTGGATAAACCTTGAAAAAGTTATATGCTTTTCAATATTTTAAAAATTTTCAAAAAAAAAAATAGAAAAAAGAATTATTGTAATAATTTAAGAAAGGTCAATCCAAATTTTTACTATATATTAAATATACGTATTTCGAAACAATTCTCATGAAATTGGTTAATTGGACAAAAATTGCAGAAATTGAATAATGCTTACAAATATACAATTTTTGTTTTTAAGAGATCCGTAAGCTTAAGCGTTATTTGGAGTAGATTTCCAAAGGATTGATAAATTATTTTGATAATTTTTTTTTAAAATGGAGACAAAGTATCCAGCGCGAAACGCGAGTCTCGTAATTAAATTGTAATCGTCAAAGCTGTAGCTCCTTTGAGAAATTTCTTTAAAAACAAATAGAAAAGAAATTTAGTTGAAAGTTATGGCTGTCATTCCTCAGAAGTTTAAATTACAATTATCGATTTAAGTTATAATATTTATGATATATGGAAAAAACGTAGTTAGAGTGTACGCATTAACAGTACGAAAACGAGCGCAAGACGCGAGAGCGGACCCGCCCACCATAGGCGCGCTCAAACTTCGCGCGAAACGCCAAAGAAAACCTAAGGACAAAAGTTCCTTTTTTTTAGTTTAGATTTCACCCGCTTTATTAAAAAATCAATCATTTGGTTGAAATGTCAGTTTTTTTTCTTAAGAAAGAAATACTCTTATCCGAAAATTAGACATTTTATTATTATTATTTTTATCCTTAATATTTGATAAACAAATGAATAGCTTAGGCATTTATAGCCCAAAAGTAATCTTTTTTGTTCTTAGTGCCTTATGCCTTTATGACTAATTGTTCTCACTTAATAGAAAAATTATACAAGACAACAAATTTTCCTGATGAAATATAATTGTGTCAATAATATCAATCAATTTCAACTCACAAAAATACGCTGTAAAAAAAAAGTTCCACGATCTTTATATTTTGTTAATATAATGTGTTTATAACATTTAGATGCGATATCCTGTTATTTATTTATATTATTTAGATACTTGAAAATTCATTTTTATCGAGAATAAGATTAATTATGTTATTTATTTAAAGATAAAAAGTGGTAATTGATACTGCCTTATTTTCGAACTTTGTTTATTAATATAAAAATAATTAGAAACACTCTTCACGCGATGTATTTACTTAAAAAATCAGGAACAGGTCTTTTAAATCAAAGGTGATACCTTTTGGGAGATTTTGAAATGATTGTGGCTTTGAATTCTATAGTTGTGTTAATTTTCATTGCTTCAAAATTTTTTAACAATTTCGAACGTTCCTTTTCGATGTAAAGTGTGATTTTAAAGCTCTTATAATAAAACGTATTTAAACTAGAAAGAATTCTGTAAGTAGTTCTGAATTTATTTTGGCGAAGCAAGCACAAACAACAAAGCGATGTTGATCGTTCTACTATTCTTCAAGAAATGCAAAAAATACTTCAAAACAAATTTTAAAACATTGTTCAAAACTAATAAAGTATAAGCGAGTATTCATCTTCGTATGCCCATCTGTTCGCGAAATTTGCATGTTCTTTTTTCTCTCGCAATCGCAGATGCTTTAATGATTTCAAAATAGGTTGTAAGTGCCTAATTTCTGCCCAAGACTCTTTTATCGCTTTCATGAAAAAATGTGTTTTTTTATCACTACTCATCTAAAGCGCATTTTAAAAGAAAAATTGCTTAAAAATAATATTTTTCTGAACATAGGAAGCTATTTTATGCAAAAAATTAATGAGAAAATCCAAAAACTACGGTCGTTATTTCTAATGTTCACCATATCCCGTGCAGACACCATGCCCCACTCTCTCTTACATTATTTCAGCTCAAATTTTAAATGATCGTTGCTTTTATACCTAATGTACTTAAGATTGTTGATTAACTTTAAAAGACTTTTTAAAAATTTCAGATATCCTTGGCCAAAATTCCAACGAAAAAAGATGCGTTCTTATCTATGAATTCTATGCAAAATTGATATTTCAACCAAACAAAACCAATTTCACTTCTAAATTAAGAACAGTTGATCAGAATTTTTAAACGAAGCTTGCGACAACCTGGACTTTGCTCAACGAAATTACTTGTTTTTTTTTGTTGCCAAATAGAAAACCCCCCACCGATGATCCGACATTTTTCAAAAGCAAGAAAATCAACCGCCCACACTTTATCGCATTCTAACCAATATATATAAGTAGCTTTTTGTAGAAAATAAAGACTAGAGATTTTAGGTTGGATTTTAATTAGTGTACTCTTGTTAGAAAAATGTAGTAAATAGTTTTATGTCAGAGCTTTCTCTTTGAAAAAACTATATTATTATTTAACCGTATTTGAAACGTTTTCGGAAAATAATTGTGGTCATATAAAGTTAAAAAAAGATTGGAAGTTAGACATGTTAAAGAAGATGACATGAGATATACAGAAAGTCAGGTGTCTAGTTTTAAATTGAAAACCTTTTTATTAATACGATAAAAATCTTATTTTCGGCAAAAATATTATTGTTTTAGTAAAAATCAGGTTTAAGTGGAATCATGCAGCCAATTCTGTAATAAGATATTAGAAAAAAATGCAGAAATTCTGCAGACCGAATCTATTTCAAATGAGGAATCACTTGATGTCCTATTACCCTAATCTTAACTATACATAGTAATATAACTAAGATTTACTAAGTAGGGTGTCTTCCATGAAAGTTACTTTATTGAAATAAATTAAAGTAATATCTGTAACACATCTTATTTTATTAGTCGATTAAACAATTGTTAATACATACAAGAATGATCTAATCTAGTAATCGCAACTTAACGTTTCTAAAAGGGTAGCTGTACTCGAGAAATAATCTCTAGTACCATAATAATCCCTAATGTAATGCAAATTCATACAAATTATTTTTCAATTTTTTTGTCCCTTGTATAATATTTGGTTGATAAGAAAAATAGTCTGCTAATTACAAAGAATTGCATCTAAGTGAACAAAATGCTGTATTCATATTAAATTTGCAGAATTGTTCTCGCTATCTAAAGGCAAATTCTTTAAATCACACATAACGAGCGCAACGTTCCAGTAGAATTTTAGCTTCCAATAAGCCTAAAGTGTTTACATAATAATTTCAGAAGCATAAAGCATAAATCAGAAAAACATTTTCTTAACTTGGAGTAACACTTACTTAATTTGAAAATATTAATTGAAAAATTGTAAACAGTGAACCTAGATAGGTATAAATAATGAGAGGATAAGTTGTAATAAATATTTTCTGAACGTACCTATTATTCCATTTTATCTTTGAAGAATTGCTTCCATTAATTAAAAGTAAAATCTTCTTTATAAAGTGCTCTCATAAAACAAGCCAATATTTTCTACGGTGAAAATCAGGTCTCTAAAATCTAAAGAAATAAATTTATAGACATGATAGATACATTTAAAATAATGCGATGATTAAAGTGAAATTAGGTGAGAGTCATTGTCAGGAAATAAAATTTTAATTGTATAAAATTTTTGTCTAATTAAAAATTCGAATAAAGCACATTTGGATCAAAAAACTTTTTTCATGTCTAGTAGGTATTTAACCAATCGTGGTGTACAGAAAGAACCCATTTAGGAAGAGTACGATTTGGGTTCCAAACCTTCAGCGCCCCAAAATATGTTTGGTAGTGACCGAGCCTGTATTCGTCCAATACAGAGACTGTACTAAGTGAGTTGTCTGTCTTTGATTGATCTGATAAAATTGCATAAAAAATACGATCGCTGTTTTTTATAAAAACCATCGACCGGGTATCCTCATCACCTATTTCATTAGTCGCAAGTCGATGTCGAGTGCGGGCAGCGAATTCCTTTTTATACTTTTTTCCCCCATCATGCGCAACAACTCTCAAATACAGGCGATCTGGTGTGTAGAGTAGTCGATTTGGAATACCGCTTACCCAACTATCCCAGAAGGCACTAGACTTTACTTTTATCAGTCCATAATCAGCATAGTGTCTACCTTGAATCCTAAAAGAAACTATGCTTCCTGAATAAATTTTGTGGAACTCTTCGGCTGGTAGAGGTATGTCAACTTCTTCTAGATTATTAAGAAACAAAATAGAAATTTAAGAATTTTTTGAAACTGGGAAAATATTTGTTAGCAAGTATCGTAAAATTGGGATAAGCGACTCATTTTTTTGTATCTTTTTTTACGATAAAGTACAAGACAAAATTTGAAAGATCTAAGGTAAATCAACCATTGCTGGGACAACTTAAAATTGTGTCTGATACTAAAACAAGACAAAATATCGTTGAGTATCTTCTATATTCCAATATAAATCATAAAAGTAAAAATTTTCTGGTATTTTTAAGTTCTTTTGAATTAGTTAAAAACATTTTTTTGTCAAGTTATTACATTAAGTAAAAAATAATTAAAACCCTGATCAAAATCTGTAAATCAAATCTCCAATTTAATGACTTCAAAGTATTTATCGTCAGAAAACTCTTTCCAAAGAAATTTTGAAGCGAATGGAATATTTCGGCTGCTTTGTTTGTTTACGAATTTGAATTTATTATATTGTGGTTACTTCGTTGCAATTTTTTTATAATAACAGTTATAATGGATTAGGCGAAGTCAAAAAATACGATAAATTATTTTTTTGGATGCATTATTTTTTCGTATTTATACTAGAAAAGAAAATTACACTTTATAATATAACCTGTTTTATGCCAAATCAGAAATCTGAATCAAAATTTCGGGCAATTTTACTCGGCCCGAATGAGTTTCCAGAATTAAATTGGATTCATTCTACTGAAATTTATAGCAATAATATAACACGTAGTAATAAACATAGCAATACATCGATAAGTAGCTATTGATAAATTCTTTTAAAATTTGTTGCGCTCATTTTAAAGAGAACATAAATACGGTTCTTTTCTAATCGTTTTTTTTTTTTAATCCGTTGAGTCCATTCAAAATGGCATACGATTTTTTGTGGACGATAAAGCTGGACAGTACTCGTGACCGGTCGTGTAATTTTTAATTCGAAACAAAATCGAACAAGACTTCAAAATCTTATTCAAAGAAGATGTAAGCAAGCACTTTTTTGTGGAGTTTCCGACATTATATGCCCCGATGAATCTTGTATACAGTTATGAAAAAAACCAGACATCTATCGTAGAGCCGCTGATATTAAAGATGATGAGTAATTATGTATTTTCGTTGCTGTTAACTGCAAATTGCACCAAGAAACGAAAACCCAACGAGCCAGGAGAAGAGAAAAAAGTTTTTTTATGATTTCAATTATTTGTTAAATAATTGAATGTAATGCGCATATTTAGGGCGAGACAGTCGTCTGAAACTCCGGGGATGCCGAAAAATAATCTGTTAAAATTCTCAAAACATTTTAAACCATCAATTTGTTTCATTTTTATTTTTCTAATTATTCCCTTTGCGATAACTAATCCTAAACATATTCGAAAGGCGTAAAATGTTAAATTATTTAATTTTCAAAGCTTTATTATTTTCGAAGTTTTTCTTTTCAAGTCTTAAGGGCATGTGATACTTACAAAAGTATCGATTTTGCCAGTTTTTGGTTCTGCCGGCTTTCTTTCTATAATGATAAATATTGTGTCTTACAAATTTGGAAAATAATAGCGAACATGCTAACGAACGTCCCAACACACTTTTTTTTAATTAAAAAAAATTAATTTTGTTAAATTTTATTAATTTGCATGGCGCTTAGGAATTATTATCGATGTTAGATTCCTCCGGCTTTTAATATTAATACATATTTTGTCTTCAAAATCTAAGGAAGCAGATATGAAAAACAAGTTACATCAAAATAATGCACATGCATAAAATTTCTAATTAGCACAATAATTTTTTTTTGTTATTATCCCTACAAAAAGAGTTTGATTGACCACACGACGAGGTAGCACATGCCCTTAACTTATAATCAAATCGCAAGTCTGAACAGGTAAATAATTTTAACCTTAAAATTTTCAAAATTAATTAAATCCAAATTAAAGATTTATAAATGAGACAATTCAAAATAACACTCTACAACATTTTTTACCGTTTTTTCTGCTTAAAAAGGGATACTAAGTAATTTATATATGTTCTTTCAAAAATCTTGGTAATGGTTTCGGATTTTTGGTTTTTATAGGATTTTTGTTTAGAGGTCCAGCTTTCATTTGAGCCAAACTGCAAGCATGTTTGGCTTTTTTCACCTGGGCTGCGATATTGAAAATAAGGCCAAAAATTGTGTGTGCTTTTTAAACCCCTTTTTCAAAAAAAAGGTGACGTGGAGAAAAGCGTTCGTTTCTAAATTCGCAATCTGCGGGAAACAACCTATCGGAATGATCTTAAACGACCTTTGGGTGTTTCTGAATTAAAACCCTTATTACGTGGTGTAGCTTCACATTCAAATATTCATGATTATGTAATGTAAAAATTCATTATGGTCAAGAAAATTCGTGATTGGTTTCCTAATCTAAACCATTCTGTGCAGGCTAAAGTTGGCGCAGGTGCTGAACGAGTTATATTCAGCAGTGAAATCGCGTTTCAATCCAAAGAAATCTTTCCGAACCCTGAATTAATTCGATATATTTCAAAAGGAATTCTTATTTAGAAATCTGATATATTGATACATTTATAAAAGATATTTGATTTCAGAACAAAGATAGAACAAAGACTCCTATTCTATTCAAGGAGACGGACAATTTATACAGCTACATTCAGACGCAAGTCCCATTGTTGCGTTTGATATTCTTTTCTAATTACATTTTGTAACAAAAGTAAAGTTTGCTGATTCATTGTAGTTTTTTACAACTACCTTGAGCATTTTGTATAAAAATCCACAATCATCCGTCAAAAATTCTGTTTTATCTTTCCGCACTATTCGGATAAATTTTAAACCCTTTGAAAATGAAATTGACCATCGACAAATTTCTCAGAATAACTAATTATTACGTTTAATATATCTTTTAGTTTCAGTAATGTTCATGATTCTTATCGTTCAAATGTCTATGTTATCTGCAATAATTTGAATTACAATTTTATATTATGTTACAACAAATATTGTGTCGAATAAATGTATTCTAAACACTTTTATCTATTAGTCTTGTCAATTTGTGGTGGAATCTTAATTCTTAAGTAATTCTTGTTTCCAAAATTTTAGATTAAATTCAAAATTAGTTTAACGGTAATATTTAAAACAAAAACTTAATTTTTTGGAATAGTTCAATTTATAAGGGAACATTCTTTTAGTACGTAATGCTATTTACCGATAAATTTGTTTCCCCTTTACCCTCCGTAATTATCTTTTTACCTTTAAATTCGTTAGAAATTATCTTTAAGTCAAACCTAATCTTCCTTAAGGAGCAGCATTTCCGCTGCGGAAATATTATAATTTTTAGTGTAAGGACCCGTCTGATATTTGTTAATTTTGTTTAAAAGCGCTGGAATTCAAATTCTGAATACTGGATAGAAACTTGCACTTAATATTATTTAAATTTGGCAGAAAATGTCTCAGGTACAGGTGCTGCCACCTACCGGTTCAGATTTAGATATAGAGAGAACTGCTGCAAAAATTAAATGTCGCAGTTTTTTGTTAGTGACGTATTAATAATATTGCTTATAATCTCCACGCTTGCCGTTCAATTAATTATTTATTCAAAAAAGTTGTTGAAAGTAGTTTATTGAAACTTCCAATTCTAACCTCAAATTTTGCCAACTGCTTAGGTAAGTAATTTGATAGTGACTCATAAATTTAATTTTTCTCAACCAAATTGCTAGCTATGCATTTAAAATTTAATGTCATAGATTAATAATCGATATTATTAAGATTAATATTTTCAATTTAATTTTTTAAAAATAAATTAAGTAAATGAGCTTTTCTTTTGAAAAAATATAGATGTTTAAATTAGAAATTTGAACTGTTTTGAGGAAAACTCGTCTTTTTGACTTGAAAATTTAACAGATTACTTAAGATTTTGTTTTCCTTCTTGACTAAAAAATATTTTTTGCATGATATTGGAAATATGGACCGGAAAATTCGTCTTTTTGGTTCGAAAATGTATTTTTTAAATTATGAATTTCATCTTTCCTTTTTTGTTAACCTAATACCTCCATTTTCTAATAAAGTGTTGAATTTTAAAATGAAAAAGGCTAATTTTTTACAACAAAAAAAGAATTTTTATTACAAAGTACAATAGTTGTTATTTCAACCCAAAAATGTTATAATTACAGATAAAAAACAATTGAATTTATTTTTAAAAAAACGAATTTTCACCCAAACAGTTCGACTTGTAATCAAAAAACATAAATTTTCTACGAAAAGAGACGATTTTTCAACGACATAAGGTTTTTCATTAAAAAAAAAATTATTGCAACGAAATTGTTAAATTTTCTACCATAATAACATAGTTTTCGAACCCAAAATTTCAAGAAAAAAAAGAAGTTTCTACAAAACATGTTTTTAACTCTGAAATATAAATTTTCAAAAAAAAGTTAATTTACATGTCAGTTGAAATAATAATCAAAAAAGATTTTTCAGTCAATAAAATGTGTAACTTAATAATACAATTGTTAATTAAAAAATCATTGAAATTGTTTGAATATTATTCTCAATTTATTTATTGTTTTTAAATTAAGTTGAATTCTTAATCGAAATGTACATCCGAACACTTGAATTTGGAAGTAAACCGATAATATTACTTTTATTAATATTTATAATATTTAATATCAATATACAATATGTTCTAACCTATCAAATAATGTATTAGAAACTTATTATAACGCTCTTCGGCCCAAAAATTCCTACTCACCATTTTGAAATTGTGTTTATGTGGGTTAAATTTTCGTAACTGTTCCAGTAATGGTCGGTTTACCTTATCAATGCTCAAAATATATAAGTTTTTTGTTCATTTTTTTCAGTATTCAATTCAAATTCAAAAATAAAGGAGGGGAGGATAATTTCAAATTAACTTTTAGGGAACTTGCAATAACTTTTTTTTATTAACGCGTCTATAAAGAGTTACTTAAAAATAATAACTTACTTGGGAGGATGTACCGAAGACCTGCACTAGTTATCCCGCCTTGCAAGCTAAATTCTGTAAGAATAAATAGGAATTTATCAATATTTGATTCTTCACACTGACACTAACCGGGAGAGGTGGCGCAATGTGGCATTCTGATTTAACAGGAGATTTGGGGCTCCTCAAAAAAATAAATTTATTTTTGTCATTCCTTTTTTATTTCTTTCTGATTAAGGTCGTTCAAAAATGTATTATAAATATTTTTTCTTTCTTCTAGAGGGCACAACACCATTTTCCATAAAAAGTCAAAAATTGAACACATTTTGAAGATTTTTGCGATCACTTTTTTTGAAGCTTCAAAAATTTTCTGTACGGGTATTCATAATATTCAAAAAGACAAACTATTTATCCTAACGACTTTTTTTAATCAAAAGAAAATTGACCAGAGTAACAGCACGACACCCGTTTGGAAAAATGTTCTGGCGATGGCCTGGTCCAGACCAGACCGCCAGGTATCCAGCCCTGGCGCTGACCAGATGGTCTAGACTGGGCCTGGCCAAAAGTTTAACTTCTCTTCTGGCTAGCCCCAGGCCAGACCGTCTGTTCAGCTGTCAGTAAAAATACAAACTTTGCGTTAAAAATATACTGCCATAAATAAATTCAATAAATTCAATTATAGTTTCTAATGATTTTTCTTTTATAATAGATAAAAAGTAGGTTTGTACTTACTATTCATTCAATAACATAATACATATTTGGTACATTTTATGCCTCCGCTTTTACAGCTAACTTTAGGCTGGATATCTGCACGCCGAGTGCAAAGCAATGAATTATAATTACTTAGGAAAACTTGATTGTTTTAAGGAGTTGGATACAAAAATTTCACTATAAACTTTTTTAGTTTAAAAAATTTCATTATAGGCTCTGTAACTTTTTGAAATGTAAGAAAGAATTTAATGTATCGAACTTAGATTTTTTTCTTGGCTCGGGGATTAGCGCCAGGCTTGGAACAGACCATATTGTTAAGATAATAAGAAAGAAAGGCGTGTTTTCATAAAGATTCCTTATTTTACATAATTTTAGACAACCTGTGACGTTTTCAAAGTACGTGAAAAAAATTTTGCTGATGGAACTTAATATTTTTTTCCCATTGGCTCGCTAATCAGCGCCAGACCTGGACCAGGCCAGACTGTCAAAGCGATAGAAAAAAGGCTTGTTTTTTTTCTTTGAATTTCCAAGTTTTCATCATTTTAGACACCGTGTAATATTTGTGAAGTATGTCAAAAAAATTTGCTGACGGAACTTATGATTTTTTTCGTTCTTGGCTAGCTGGCCAGTGCCAAACCTGGACCAGAACAGACCTTCCAGACTAGACGGTCTAGATAAAACCATATCTGGGCCAGACCTGTAACCAGACTGCCCGGACATTTTTCCACACGGGTGTGAAAAAACTGCAAGAGAAAAAAATTGCTTTTGGAATGCCCTACAAGATTATAGTAGCATCTTTTTGAATTTTCTTGAAAAATCGAAAATTCAAATTTTTATAGCATTAAAAAATAATGGAAAATCAAAAATTACCTTTTGCAGCCAAACTTTACAAAATAAGTGTGAAGATAAGTAGATAAAAATTGGGCAATTGAAAAAGATCTACCAAAGTTATCATAAATCACTTTTCGATAAGATGCGTGGCTTTTTTTTTAATCATGAAGAACATTATTAAAGTAAAAAAAATCAATCCGCTGCGTGGGTACATTCTTATCACAACTTTTGTCTTTTAATTTAGTTTCGTCTCGTGTGTAGGTTTTCAAACAATTAAATTTTTCAAATTTTTTTTATGCTATTCTTATGATTAAAACAAAAAACAGAACTATCAAAATAATATTAATGAGATATTATTATAAATGATGCATTGAATGAAAACACATAAATAAAAAAAATGTGCATTCAAAGAAAGATCTACAAATGTCTAATAAACTTTTATTACAAGAATACATTAAAAATATTTAAAAACTTAATTTATTTGAAAAAACAAAACAAACTACAACGACATTTTAACTAATACAATTTTCCGCCTAAATTAAATCGGCAAATTTTTTTGGAGCCACTTTACGCTAGGATAAGTATTTTTGGTCCAAATTATGAAAAATAACATTTAATAGTAAGGAAATTAAGTTTATGAAAAAAGACAGAACTTGCACTAAAATTTTTAAAAACAATATAATTTATACATTATTTTGCAATTTCTGAATCGAGCTTTAACAAAAGAGAATTCACAATCACCAAATTGAAGTTGTTCATTTGTTACATTTAATTTTAAAAAGTGTGCGCACATATTTGAAGGAAACACAATATCGAGCGCGAAGCCTGATAATCACCAGTTGCGCGCTAGGCGCCCTCAAACTTGCGTGTCGCCTTTTCCTCTAAAAACCAACATTTTTCACTTTTAAAAAATTGCACGACTTCATACGTAGAACCCTGTATGATTTAAAATCGATTCGATCTTAGTTAAAAACCAATAAAGACTAATTCTTCACTAAAATATATTAATGTTCAAAAACAAAATATGAGAGTGAAAGATCATTAAAAAATTTGAAATCAATTTTTAACACAATAATTTAATTTTCAATAAAACATTCCATTTTTTTCGCTAAAGACATGAAACTTAAAAAAAATGATAGCAAACTGGTAAACCAGTTACCCAAGTAGTTGAATTTGCCGTGAAAACAGAAAATGGGGTTTAAACACAGTGGTCAAATTTTCAATTATAGAGAGAAATTTAAAAAAAAAATCACAAATATTTAACTGCGATATTGTGAACTTAAAAATCGGTTAAATTATCTCAACTAACATAACGTATTCGCAAGTTATGGGTCAAAATCGAAAAACGAGAATTATTTTTGGACTTATTTTTTCAACTCACTACTTATAATCATATTAAAGTACACAGTTCTGGTATTTTGAATATCTTCTTGATGACTATGATCAGGCAATTTTTTATCTAGCGATGAACCCTTAACCAAAAATATTAGTTTCTTAAGAAATCAATTCCATTGAAAAAGATACCCTCAGTTTCCCCAAGGGGATTAAAGACAGAATTCTTGTTACGGGAAACGAAAAAAACTAAGCAATGGCCATTTCCATTTTTTTTGTACTGTGTACCTTAATTTTAAATTGTTGGATAAGGTAATTTGATCCAGCGCAGTCCAGCGTTCAGCTCGAAATTAGTTGTCTGCTCATTTTTAACAACTTTTATTTTTTAGCTTGAAATAACTTTAGTGCATGTTTAATTTAAAGACAATTATAATGAAAATTTTCTTTTCCTCGCAAATGAAAGTAAATAAATGTAAATAGTTATGACGAAAAGCAAATTTTTAAATGAACTCATTCGAATTAATCAAACTTGTTTGCAATGCATCATTTTCTTTCATTTTCTCAAACTTTAAAATTATTGAAACTACAGTTTTTAAAAAATTCTGAAAAAAAGTCCAATAATCTTCCAGAAAATAACTTTAAATCTTCCCAGGATTGTAGAGCATTTTATGTGACTCTCAAAACCTTTCCAAATTCATAAAAAGCTTCTTTTTCTATACATAATTGTAAAAAATCTACATTTTTCTCGAAATTTCCATAATTTTCAAATTAACCATTTTTTGGCATCTTTTTAGAATATTTAAACATTTTAAACGTTTTTCCTTTGTCAAAGTTTTCAAAAATTATTTTTCGTAAATTGTTTGGAAATACTTTTAAATCTTTTAGAACATAATCCTAAAGTTAATTTTTTAAAATAAAAAATAATTAAACATTTTTTTGGGAATCTAAAGAAAATTTCCTTTCAATCTGAGGAAAGTGCAATTATTTAAGATTTAAAATTTCCATTTTCTCTATTTTCGAAATTTTGTGTTTAGTCATTTAGGGTTATTGCAAGTAAAATGTCAGTAATATAAAATTGTAGCTATTCTATTACATGTTTAAAAATCTTCAAAGCTTGAAATTAACCTTTTAAAATAAAATCTCAATAATTTTGAATTTTCTCAAAATCTTAATGCCTGCGTGGTAGAATCAAATTATAAAAATTTACAACATTTCACCCACAAAAAGATTCATTCTATTACATTACAGTTATCGAAAGTTGTAAATTAATGTATATTTTCAGTGAATATTATTCCTTCAAATACATAATTTAATCATTTTAAATAGAAACCAAACCTTATTGATTATTATTTTCTGTAGATTTGATTAAAAATATTGAAAGCCAATAATTCTAAATCTAAATACCTTCATAGGCGAGGTTATAATGATTTTTTATATTTTGTTGAAAATTGGTCTTTTTCAGTTGAAAATTCATGTATTGTGCTAAAAATTTGTCTTTCTGATAAAAAATTAATTTTCTTGGTTAAAAATGTCACCTTTTTTGTTGTTGCATTAAATTTAAATGTTTCATTTGTATTAACAAATATTTTTGGTTGAAAGCATAAACTATTACATTTGTTGTTCAAAATTGATCTGTTTTAGTTGAAAATTAAATTCTTTTCTTGAAATTGAAAATGAGCTCGATGGTAATAATTCTTAGATGAACTATCTAACTTTATGTGATATAATGAATAAAAATTTAGAGCCTTAGGCTTGATATTATATTGATCTTTATCAATAATTAACAACTGATTAGGATTGTCATGAGTTTGACGTCACATGAGAAAAAAATTTAAACTCCTTAATCCAATATGACAAAATTTATCATTCAAATCTGATGAAATGGCAATTCTTATGTTTATAACCTCTTTTAAGTCAAGGGAGTAAGCGACACAAGCAGATACTAATTCTGAATTGGGAGCCACGCGCGCACACTGTTACTTAGACTTAGGGTAAGGAGTAGGGGGGGTCGGCTCGTAAGCAGATTGGCTAATACCACCCCTTGCACGCGCATGCGTAGCCATCTGACTGACAAGTATTTACTATCGTGGTGGTCCGAGACGCGTCATTGTGTCTTGATCGCTCTTGGGAAGAACCAATTATTGTATCTTATGAGGACAATATCTCAATTTACTAAGGAAATACCAAGGGCCATACTGAATTGTGTTCTTCGGACCATCCATGTAAGTAAGTCAAGATTCTGGCGCTAAAGTAAAATCGATAAATGTAGAAATGGTAATAATTTCAATCGATGGTTTTTTTCGTGGATCTTCTATCAAGGGCAGTGTGCAATTAATTTATTACCTTCACTAAATGTTTACATAAATGTTGTTCATACCCACCGTTTTGTAACATAGCTTAGTTAAAATAGTTTAATAGCGGCAATTTTTAATTAAGAATTTCAAGTCAAATTTTTGAAGACATTATCACTCAAATTATGGTTTCATACCTTGATGAATATTTCAAAATAAACTTGTTTTTATCGTTTATTCAATGTTGTATATAAAGAAAATTACCGGTAACTCGCTTTATTTTTTTTTGTGGCCGAAAACCCAAGAAAAAAATTTTATTTCCCAAATGTTTATATTATAAGTCTGTGTGTGCATTTTCAGGAAACTTGAGCATTAAAAATGACGGTCATAAACAGCCAGGCGTGGGACTCAACCCCCACGCCTCGTGAATAAGTGATTTCTCAGATTCTCTCTTAATTCTCTCGTTAAAATTCCACTTGTGATAATTTTGTGCTATTTTTTTTGCCGTTTCAGTGGATCTCGAGAACCCAGGAATCAACTTATTACACTAAATATCTAGCTGTTTTAGCTAATTTTGCCACTCAGATATTATCTAGCTAATTTACCTGGATAATTTCTAGATGGGAACATTTAGCTGAAACAACTATATATTTAGATAACACAGCTATATTTTCTTAAAAGACGAAACTCAGCTAAACTTCTAGCTGGTACAACTAAGCCAAACAATGCGATAATTACCAATAAGCTTTTTTTATCGAATTCCTGATATTTATTAATTTATTGTCCACTTACCAATACAATTAAGCACCAGCAGGATAGTTGAAAACACAGAAAGCATTCTGACATTCAACAGAAGCAGAAACAATTTATTGTCAAAGAATTTTAAAAACATCTTGACTAATAAATATTTTGAGGTGTCGCGTATATATACTATTTTGGGATATTTGTATTTTCCCTTTTCTGGGCATAGATCGTAACCTAGATGGATCTTATTGGTGGTGCTTAGTTAGATGACAATTTTTTCCATCATCACTTTATTTATTCAATCATCAATTCCTCGCACGTTTTTCTGTTGGTATTTCAGAAGCCGGATAAATACCCGGAAACATGTTTTGTGAATTAAAGAAAAATTAATTAAAGATTGAAGTAAAGTCTGCTTACATATAAATGTTATTATTTACCGATACCAAATCAATAATAAAATTCACAAATCAAAATTAGATTTAGGATTTCTTGAAATCTCCACTACTCAGATTTAATTTAGGTTTGGTATATTTGAAGCCAAACAGCGAACGGTATGAAAAAGTCGCGGAAAGAAAATCTTTGTTTTTCAAAAGCCCTACAGGATAATTATAACCGTTTTTTCAATTTTTGTGAAAAAAAGAACATTCTAATTTTGATTGCAAAACAAATTTCTATTTTGTTGTCAAACAATTAAAGAAACGAAGAAAGATGATTGCACACCAAGTTTTTACCCAAGAAAGATCTACAAATTTACCAATAATATTTGACAGGATGCCTACTTGTTTCTGTTTTTAAATGATAATTTACTCTATTTCTTATCTGCTTAAATTCTGAATTAATAAACTTTTTCTTCTTCCCTCTTTTTTTCGTATTTCGCCTTTCCACAAACTGAATTAACAGAACCCAATAAAAAAATCCAAATATTTTTCGTTAACAGTTTATCATTTTCGATTAAAAAGGCCACTATTATATATTTCGTTCAGAACTATGGTTCTAAATTTACTTATAGAATTAAAAATTTGTTTTTATATTAGTTGGAAACTAATTTTTTTAACTAAAAATATGAATGTTCTATTTTGTTTTGTAAATTCATCTTTTCAATTTAAAAACTAAAAAATCATTTTAGTTTTCTAAATTCCATAATAATCATTATTTTTTTAGTTTTTATTATCAGACGTGAATATTTGTTCAATCCTATTATAACGTAATCACTTTGATTTTGCCGAAAAATCTCTGTAAATATCAAACAAGCAAGGCATTTCCTTGTTTATTTTAATTTTGGTATTGCCTTGTTCTTGAGAGAATATGCATGTCATCAAATAATTATAAACCACCCGGATCTGCGTGAACTGGGTCTTATTTGATCAGCTGCTTTTGTTAAAAATAAGTTTTGCCGGAATGTAATTTATTTCTAAGAAGGGAAACAAATTTTAATATCCATTAGGCCAAATAAATATTGTAAATTTAAGGCTTAGCAATTATGAAAAAAATAACTGAAAAATCTGTTAAAAATACGACCTAGATCGAAATTTTCCTTAAAAATCCAAGAAGAACTTTGCCACTTGCTACTGAAGGTAATGGTTTGCAATTATTTTTTTGTTCCAAATTTTGGAAAAACGCCATTTTTAAAACATGAGTGTACATTGGCAGAGGTTCTCATTGATTTACGTACAAAGAACACTTTCAGTTTTTAACTATTGATAAAAAACCTATCAATTTTATAAAACAATTTCCTGAAGAAGATTTATCGGCCTTTTGCTATTTTCCAGGATTAAAGAAAAATCTTGGGAAAAATTCGAATTATCTATGAACATATTTAGAAGTTATAAAAAAGTTGCAAATCATTTCTTTTGAATGTGAAACAATCTGAAAGATTTTAAGAAAAAGTTTTTTAATTTGGCAAGATATGTAAAATTTTTAGAAATAATTCGAGTTGAAATTTAGATTATAAATAACTAAAAAAAATTTTATCATTTTGAAGTTAAACAACCACCATAGGGTCCCATTGGGAGTAACCATTATCTAAAAATGACACTGGCTCCCAGTCGTTATTCACACTCTTTTGCAGATAATTCGTCTTTTTTAATAAAAGTACAATTACTTTGTTGAAAGTTAAATTTATTCGGTAAAAATAAATTTTATACATATTTTTGTAATAAAAAAATGTTGCGGCTTGAAATTTAAAATGCAACTGTTTTATATAAAAATCATTTTCTTTAGCTTGAAAATTCAACATTTTGTCAGAAAATTAAAACATTTAGTTCAAAATTTAAGAATTTTATTGAAAATAACTTTTTATTAAAAATTCAACCCATTCTGTAGAAAATTTTACAATTTAATTAAGAAGACATGCTTTTTGTGATAAATTTATATTTCCCTTTTAAAAATTAAACTATTTTGTGTAAGATTCGTCTTTTGTCTTGCAAAACAACTTTTCGGTTAAATATTTAGATTTTCGATTTGAAAATTTAACTGCTTTCTAGAGATGTCGCGTTTTTTGTTTGAAATTCTAATATTTTTATTCGAACTCTTTCTCTTTCTTGACGAAAAATTCGTTGCTGTTCGAAAGTTTCACTCTTTTGTTGAAAAATCTTCTTTTTCGATTGAAGCTCCATCATTGATCCTTTTTTTGTTGAAAATTCAACTGCTTATTTGAAATTTGAACTTTAATAACAATATTTTTTTTATTTGTTGCAGATTCATAATCTTGGTTCGAAATATAATTGATATAAAGTATTTTGTTAAAAATAAATCTTTTTTGATACGAAAAATCGTATTTTCGGATTGAAAATTCCTCTTTTTAGGTCGAAATTTTTTTATCTCTCTGGTGGAAAAGTCTTATAACTAAACGAATTTGACACTTCTACACAATTTTCTTGAGTTTCTAAGTTGTAAACACAATTCGGATCCTTTTCAAGTTTTATTTCATTATTTCGTGGATCATGATCGTAAGAGGAAAACGTTTCTTTGAGGCTTTTATAACGCGATCATTTTAAATCTTTCCCAAAAACTTTGTAAATATTAAACAATCGCGCAATTTCTCCCTGAGATATTCACTTCCTAGTTATTCAAGATTTGCTCTAATTTTTTGCCTTGTTATTCAGTAACTACAAATGTCCTCAAAAATTAAATTGAAATGAACGAATAAAATTACCGCCAACTGAGTCTTATTTGATCAGCTGTTTTTTTTTCAAAATAATTTTTCCTGGAATAAAAACATTTACCAAATAAAAGTAAACAACTGACGAATGTAGATTTTTTTTAAATTGATTTATTAATAATTTCAATTTCTGCGAGCATTCAGAATTAGGCGTAGCAGCTTTAATCGTTGAATTAACGATTCTTTGTATTACCCTTATTCCTTATTCCGTTACACACCCGCCACATACATAATAGGTGGTAGGAGGGGGACCTAAAGCTTAAGGTGGGTTCCGAACCACCAAGAGCAACATCTTTAAGTACTTAGAGAAAACCTTTTCTATAGAGGTACCGGTCCCAGGACTTTCCGTAGATGAACTACGATCCTGTAAGCCAACGGAGTACACTTTATGTTTTTATTTAATTCTGTTTTTTTCCTTCTTTTGATTCTAAGTATCTCTTCAACTTACTCAAATTTGTTCGAAAGTGATATATTATGGAAAAATTTTGCGTTGAAATCGTTTCAGCTCTTTTGGAACTTTTATGAACCAAATTAAAATGTTTTGTAAATCTATTTTGATCAGTTTCCAGAAACCCATTAGGAAAAAAATTATTTAAAATTTTTTCATGAATTTTAAAAATATTTTTTTACTCTCTTGACGCCCTGCAAAATTAGGTTTACCTCAAATTATCAAAACTAACAGTTATTTTTTTTTAATTAAACACAAACTACTTATAAATTTTCTACAAATCTTAAAAAAAAATTAATCTCAAAATCTTTCAAAATGTTTCAAAGCTTAAATTTTTTCTCTAATTCTTGAAAATAAGTTTTTCTCATAATTTTATTTTTCTTATCTTTCGGAAAATGGAAAAAGTAATGAATTAGAGCGTGATAGCAAACTTTTAGGAACAGAATTTATTCTTAATATTGAGCAACTATTTATAATTTAAATGTTAAAAAAAAATGTATGGTAAGGTAAAATTAATTATTTGGAAATTTTGATATTTTCAACACTAATGTCTTGTTTAATATTACGTCAAAAATATAAGTTTTAATTACATTTCAAACTAATTTCAGAAAAAAATTTTATTTTCATGAAAGCATTTAAATGATTTTTATCAATTATGGATTTTTCGAAAGCAGAATATGTGAGGAGGGTTGAAGTATGTTAAGTGCTCTCTGGGCGGGTTTTGTGCGAGATTCAATTCTTTGATTTTTACGGTCGGACCTATACTGAAATTTAAAAATTTATTCGTTGAATTTTTCGCGTCTCCTGAGTAGAGCTTTAGAAGATAGTTTCTTTCGATTTTCAGGTCACTGTTGTGGCTCGACAGATTAGCCTCGCGCATTAATGTACCACTCTGTTTATTTAAATTTGTTTATGGTAATAAAGAACTAGCTGGCAAATGAAAAATGTTGGCCTCTGGTTAATTTGTGGTTAGGCGACACCCACTCTGTGATTATCTTTTCCTTCTGTTTAAATCGATTCTCTTAAGTTGAGTATGTAATTAACTAGTTATTCGTTTACCGAGAAATGTCATTTAGCGAAGACTGTCGTAATAATGAAGAAAAAATTAATTCTCTTTTGCTAGTTGCTAGCGCCCTAACGCATTAAGCAATAAACCAAATTGAGGTTATTTTGAGATTGTAAAGATTTTTCTTTCAGATTTGCAATAGTCAAGGTATAATTTCGAGGCCAAATTACATCGTGAAAATTGACATTGAGAAATATAATAATTAAACTTTGATTATGAAAGCCGTATGGATATCATTTTTCGTAACAAAACGTAAAGTTGGAATGTAGAAAACGGACAATGAAATATAAAAATGATTGCGCAGTATCATTTAAACTATACTAAATGTAGGTGTCCACCGAATATTCGGTCAATTATTGTCTTCACTGGGTAAAATACATATCTTATTTAAAGCTCTTTGAATAACATAACTTTATGTTTGGACAGTAACGATTCGTGAAAGTGCATCCTTTTCTGGATGCACTTCTATTACTCTTCTTAAGTGGCACTTAATTGGAGAAAGACCCTTGTCTTTTAAAAGAACTATAGTACCAGGTTCCATTCTTTGACCTTAAACAAACGTCCATTCTGATCGATGTTGAAGTTGTGTAAAATAATATTGTAGCCATTTTGATGGAAAATGTAGCTTACTCTGGGTAAGATATTGGAATCTGGTTTGTGTGATCGCTGGCCATTTGAATAAGAGGACGCGAATTAAGACAAGCGTCTATTTGTACAAATACCGTAGTTAGCTCTTCAAATGTTATTAAAGAAGATCCTATAACCTTCCTTGAATGTCTTCAAGCTTATTTTATGAAATTAGTACCATTATCTGAATAGATGTTTAAAACCTTACCTCATCAAGCAATTAATGCATCTTATATATTAATGTATTTATATTTATATTATATTCATACTATGCGTTTATATATAAATTGCTTTTCAAATGAATTAGCTAGCTTAATGTGTTTAAAAATGCTTCTGTTGTAGCGTCCATTACAAGTTCTAACTGCACAGCTTTTGCGGCAAAGTAAACGAGCGAACATAGATACGACTTACCAGATACGTTACGTGACATTTTTTACCTCAACGGCCCAGCGTAATTAACACCGGAGTTAAAAAAAACGCAAGCTGATTCGACACGAAGCTCTGGTAAATCACTCATTTATTGATGTGGCATAGTCGGTTTTACTCAGAAACAAAAAAATTATCTGTGATGTACGCGTCGAACAGCGCTTCTACCCGATAAAATCCAATATCTTGTGCGAATTGATTCCAGAATAGCTTTTGGTTACACATATGATTATTAGTAATGTTCATTCCTGATCATTAGGTCAGTGAGTACCTGATTCGAGGGCAAGAGTATTGGATGTTTTTGTGAGTGCGATATTGGTGCATTGCTCAATCTGACCCATACTCTAATTAAGTTACCTCTGCCAATGAACGGATTTAGCGAGAGTAGCTTGCTTGATTGTTTGAGTAACTTGCCTAATAGCACCTTCTATCTCAATGCTGATAGAGGGCCCGTGACTATCTCTTCCTTTAAAGCTAGCTTGTATGGTTTACTTTTATCTTGGTTAGTAAACATAGCTGTATTTGCTCGTTTATAACGAAGATAATAAGTGACTACGTGTTTTAATTAATTAAGTTATGAAGTGTACCTGGAGTGATACCAGTCGATATTTTATATCAGCAGGATTGTCATCCGATTTGACGTAATTCCAACTGGATCTTTCTGCTTTAATTTGAATTTTAGCAACGCGGTTGCGACAAATGTTTTCCATTTAGCAGGTTCTCTATAGATCGATTCGACTGCTACCATGAAATCATTTCAGTCGTAAAACCTGCTTTATTTGTTAGATTGTTAGTAATGTTAGATTGATTGTTTGGTTGTTATTTAATGTTTCCTTCTTTTAACGGAGCTACCTTCGATTTTGTGCACTAGAGACGAATGGTATGTTCGCCTTTGGAATTGCGGGTCAAATATCTGTGATGTAGTGGATAAAATGCTTCGTTTTGATGATTTTTGAGTTACTATCGGTATTGCTTTACACCGTAAATTATTTGAATTTGCTTTGCACGTTAGAATGAGAGCCTGTATTTACTCTCCAATGTCTGGTGTGGTCTGTACTTCTTGATTATTATCTAAAATTCATTATTTGTTCGAGTTCAACTTGCACCTGTCAATAAATTATCACCATAAAAATCTTGTTTTATTAGCATAGAGATTTTTAGATTCTTAATTTTGTTCTCGATGGCCAGCTGCAATAGACACCTTACAGCAAGGAATGGTAATGAGGTCATTCTATACGTGACTGTGTTAAGAGAATACATGGAAATAAGTTGATCAGGAGATGATTGCCATTGAATTCTTTTGTAGGTCTCTTTGATTTTCTTAGATATTGATTTGATAATACATTTTTGATATGTCTCATGTTAAAGCATATCTGCGTTGACGAAATCGCCAGAAGATTAAAAATAAATCTTACTGAATTGTAGAAAATATAAACAGGATGTCATTGACCGATTATCCTGTACTTGTCTGGTATGAACCGTCAAAGACTACGTGTAGTTTGGCTGTTGTGCTTGCTTGTCTGATTACGGTATGATGAGTTCATTATTAGGCAATCCGATCATCGATTTGGTCATCGTTGATTCGAGTTGTATGGCCTGAGTTTTTGTTTTCATTCATGAAGTCGCTGTATCGATGTTTCATGACAGAATTTTAAATTAATTTCTGTTCGACTGAGCACAGTTGTTTTAACACTGTGACTCGAAACTCTCCAACATTTTTCGCATGTTGATTAGGAAGCAAGAAAACAGAAAATCTCCGTCTTGTTCTCGTTTGTGTGTTTTAACAAAGTTCCTTTCGCAAGCGTTTCTATTTCTGAAAAGTGACAAGTTTAATTACGTTCTTCAATCAATCAAAATTTTTGAAGACCCTCTTTTAATTTCGAATTAGTATTCAGATAATACAATCAAGTTTTTGTTTCAGGGGTTTCATTGAAATTATCCCCTTCAATGATCCATCCGAATTTTTTGTTTTTTGTCTAATTGGTCGTTTTCTTGGCAAATTAATTTGACCGATACACAAAAAATGTAAATATACTCGTTCCGATAAGAATTATGAATGTACACGGAAAGTTAAAAAATGAGTCTGCTAGATTCAAGTTTTTTTTTTTGATTTAAGGATTTGAAGTATCTAGTTTTAAAGCTTGAATGATTCCAGTTACCTGATTTACCACAAAGAAAAAGATGAACATTGTAGGAATTCAATTTTGATTTTGTTGTTCTATATGTACGAAGGATCACATTGGTAGATGTAACATTAGCGCCTCCTACCTTCACACTGATTTTTTGCTTTAATAGTTGCGACTTTTCACACAGTTTTCTTGAAATGCAATTTGCTTGAGAACCTGAATCGATTCACGATCTGCATTCATGACAAGCGCTTGATGATGCGGCTCTGTTTGATTGTGCTTTTGGTTAAGAATTTTCATAATGCAAAAGCAAAATGTGTTTTTTGTTACAATGCCTGCAACCTCCTCAGAAGCAATCTTGAATTGTATGGTTTAAGCGCAGGCAGTTGAAGCACAATTTATGTTTTCGAACTTCTTGACTTCGGATTTTAATCAGCATATCAAGAAATGTAACGCATTGATAAATCGGATGCGAATCGTATAATTATAAGTTGATAAAACGCGCGTTTTTGAAATTATCAAACGCGGAAATCAGTTTTCTTAGATAAATCACTGTTACAGAATTAGAGGAATTACTTTTCTTACAAACAAATGATTGATTATATATTCAAAACAAGAAATACTATAATCCTGCCTCTACTTTTCTTGGCAAGAACTTGAGAGTCAATTTAGACAATTTTAGTAAGTACATGGGCGCCATTCACGAATTTGCACTTGACTACATTCAGTTACTACTTGAAACGAGTGTATCCGGTCTAGACTCTAGATCATATAAAAGTAAGATCCAAACAAAGCGCTGAAACAATAGCAAACACATAAGTTAATTTAATTAAGATGTTTTAAATTTTAGTTGTATTTGTTTACTTTCTAGAAATAATCGATTGGAAACGTGTTACAATGATTAATAGTGATGAAAAGTTCAATTAGTTTGAACTGTTTCTAATAGGGTTGTTTCCAAGGTCAATGGATAGCCTCAAAGAGCAACGAATTTCTGCGAAATTTTGTGTGAATCTCGGGAAATCTGCAACTGAAACATTTGCCATGCTCAACACGGCCTATGGTGATGTTGCCATGAAGCGTACTGAATGTTTCAAGTGGCATGAACGTTTTAAGGGTGGCCGAAAGTCGATTGACGATGATGAGCGTCCTGGGCGTCCTTCAACGTCAACTAGCGACCCACACGTTGACAAAGTCAACACCCTGCTGCGCGAAAATCGACGTCTGACCATTAGGGAGCTTGCCGAAGTGTATGGGATGTCAGTTGGATCTTGTTACGAGATTTTGACTGAAAAATTGAAGATGCACCACGTCACTGCGAAATTTGTGCCCCGCCTGATGACCGATGACCAAAAAGCTAATCGCGTCCGGGTTTTTTCATAAACTGCTTGATCGTTCAGATGAAGATGAGAACTTTTTGTCAGGAATTATAACCGGTGATGAATCATGTGCTTATGGTTACGACATTGAAACGAAGGTCCAAGCATCCCCAAGGGTGGGTCAAACGTCACCAAGACCCAAAAAAGCTCGCCAAGTTCGATCGAATGTCAAGGTTATGCTGACAGTTTTTTTTATGCTAAGGGTGCTCTTCACCACGAGTACCTCCCTCAAGGCTCAACAGTCAACCAGATTACTTACATTGAAGTACTGAAACGTCTGAGACACGCCGTCCGACGCAAAAGGCCAGAACTGTAGAGAAGTGACAACTGGTTTTTCCATCACGACAACGCTCCAGCTCACTCAGCACTCAGAACTCGTGAGTTTTTGGCCAAACGTTCGATTACTGTTCTTCCCCACCCCTCATACTCACCTGACCTTGCTCCTTGTGACTTTTTCTTGTTCCCAAACCTAAAAAAAACCCTTAAAGGAAGAAGATTTGAGACGATTTCGGAGATTAAGGCGAATGCGACGACAGCGCTGAAAGCCATCACAAAAGAAGCGTACCAGGACTGTTTTAAAAAGTAGAAACACCGTTGGGATAAGTGTGTGCGTTGGGTAGGAGAGTATTTTGAAGGAGACCCAGACGTGTAACTTCCAAATAAAATACATTATTTTTTAAGTCCTCAATCCGCGTATTTTTTTAACAAACCTCGTATTATATAAAATTCTAATTTTAGAAACGCCCATAAAATATTTTTTACATATTGCTTACGATTTTTAATTTAATGTTGAAATACAACATTTCTATCACGATGTCGATTGAAAGGCCCCTTTGACGTCAAAGGGGTTGGATTTTTCACCAATCACAGCTGATGTGTCAGTGATTTTCAAACATCTTTTCCTGTGTCGATTTATTGTTTTGGTTATGTGTACATCGAAAATAGAAGTTGCAAAATATTGTTTTAAAAAGTCTCAAAGGAGGGTTTCGTAAAATCCAATAGCGCAAATCTAACGGAAATAGATATATTTATGGTATGTATAAAGAATTCATTGAAAAAGTACTTAAATGTAGTTACGTTTACTCAACAATTCATAAATATGTACGATTTTAAAATAATAAAACTATCAAATAAAAATAGGCAGAATTGGCAGCAAACCGTCGCCTAACCTATTAATCATGAGTTTCGTTACTTTTTACGGTTTTCATCAAAGCCACATTGTCACATGATAGAAAAGTATGAGAACCTCTGAGTCACGTGATACACACGTAACACCAATTTGAATAAGTGTTTTACCGCCTTCAATTTTTAATAATTGTTTTGTGATGAACGACTAAACAGAAAAAAATTAAAACGCACCTTCGTTTCGGATAAACTTATGTATTAAAAAATTGTTTTATCTAAAATCGTGAAGTAACCCTATTGTGTCAATTGTATTCGATCGTCTTGAATGGAGTACAATCTCTTGCCTGCTATGCGCCCTCTGCAGTTTTCGTTTTTAGCACGCATGACGCATACCCGCATACCTGCTTATAAATAATTATAGCAATATAAAAATTATAAATTGACAAATTAACGCCTAACTCAGAGTAATAGATACCCAATTGAAAACGATTTGAATCATTATAGAACGTAGAATGTTTAGTTTTAAATATTTATGATATTAAATGTTTAATGTATTAGGAAACTCGGTTTGTGTATTGTTAATTTTAAGATCTTTAAATTTTGAAAGTTACAAATTTTCAATTGTGTAGTGTTATATTGTTCAGCAGGCTTTATGTAATTACAAATTTGCAAGCTTTAAAAATATTTTAAAGAAATCAACTTGTAGATTTATACAAACGAAAACTGTCACAGTTTAGACTATTTTTAAATTTAAACATTATAAATGGTGGTATTCACAGGGAAAATAGTTCAAAATCGAACTGCATACATGCTGAATTTGAGCAATAACTAGTTTTTTTCCCCTAAACACATACTTTTTTTATATTCTGTCCTTCCTGAAATATTTTGATTCATAACCACATATTTCTATAATTTTAGTAAGATTTTGTATTCTATAGTCTAATTAAAAGTTTATTTTTGGTCTTTATATATAGTCGTCTGTCTTATAATTTCATTAACTCTCATATAACAGTATGGGCGCTTTTTTACATTTTAGCACATCAAAGAATAAGAGTTTAATTGCAAATTTAAAAATTTTTTAAAACTGAGCATTTTAAATATATAATTAAATATTTAATATGATTAGTTCTCAAAAAACTTCTATTTCGAATAGTTTAATTTGCAATTCATTCTTCAATACTTGAAATAAAAAAAGTTCCGCTTTCAAAACTTAAACTTTGAGTTTTATTGACTGGCGTACATTTTCTTAACAAGGAAATGATTGAAAAATTTTTATTTTATTTTAGTATCTCTCTAATAACATGTTTTCATTTTAGCTTTATCAAATTAATAACAGCCTCGTATTTTTTAATTAATAAAATAATACTTCAGTCGCTTTTCTAAAGTTTCCGGGATTTCGTATGTTTTTTTATTTCTCTTTTTAAATCTGAAACGATTTAAAACGTACAACCATTTATAAAATGTTCACTACAATAAATAATCCGAAAGAAAATGATAAAAAATAGCAATTCTGCTTTAATCACTAACATAAAATCAAGTATTTTATTTTTATCGTGTATTGTATTTAAGACAATAAAAGGTAATTAAAATGAACTAAATTAATCAATGTAACCCCTGGCCTTTCGCTTACACTGAGAAAAACGTTTTTTCAATCAAACAAATTATTTCTTTAATATGGGGACAAACAAATATTTGTTTGTTTTAAATAAATATTTGGTTTGTTTGAATGAATTTCTTGTTTAAAATAATTAAAGTTTTTGTTTATATTGAATATATATTTTTTAAATTAATTAAAAATTTTTTTAAGTGAAGTGAATATTTTTTTTACACTTAACCCCAAAATTCAGCATTCTTTATAAAAATAAAATATAAGCTCGATAGTATGTTTATTTTTAATCATATATATTATTGCATATATTTTATAAATCATCATTATAAAGAAAGGAAGTTAATATTGAAAAAGAGTTACATACAACATTTTTGATTATATCCAAGATAAAATCCCTAAACTTCAAGTAGTTCATAACTTGGAGATTTTGCGTCCATTTTTTAATTAGTTGATGACATGACATGATCAATTAATTTAGATTCTAGGTTAGTCCCTTAGGAACCGCCGGCAGCGCTTTAGCACGCCTAGCGGCATTTCTTAGTACTGCTTTTTGTACTATATTTTTTGTTTGAATCAAATAAACAGTTGTATGAATTTAAAGAAACAGATTTCGAACAAATACATTTTTGAATGAAAGTCATGTTTTTATTCAAATCAAACAAATTGTACTAAAAAAATATTTATTTCAATCAATAAGTAAATATTTTCCATTTCTTAAAATTAACTAAATCTTCTTTTAAGGAGGTATCCCTATATAGATCGCGAAAAATTAAAGAAAAATTTCGTAATTTTTTGTGACAAAATTACACCATATTTCTATTTGAAATTTGGACTGATATTTATTGACGTTTAAGCGAACATGAAAATATTTTTTTATCACAATATTTTTATAAACAAATTCGCCTCGATGCGTGGAAATTGTAGATTTTTTCCTTTTTTGTGTGCAGCGACAGCCATTGCTCCTGAGGATCTCTTGAAACATTTTAATCGGTTTATTTTGTTATTATAAGATGTATATCTCGTCCGCTAACCTAATTTTAAAGCACGGAAAAATTATTTCGAAAAATGACAACGTTTTGTAAAAAATGTTTAAATAGTTTCACGAATCCCATATCTGGTATAAACAATAAGAGTTCACCGAAAAAACGGTATTCTAATCTTAAGAACGCCATATTCTGACAGGCATATTCTAATCAAAACGAGAAATTATTCTTAAAATGAGAATATTATTGTGGAAGAAGAATTGTGCAAAAGAAAATGCGCCTTCCTCTCTTAACCAATTTCTTTTAACGGTTCGTATTGAGAGTATACTGGAAAAAGGAAAAATCGAAATATTAAATATTAAGGAGCTATCGCACATCTTTCTGTGTCAGTAGAACAAAAAAGGATGAAAAATGCAACACTTGTCGATTTCACGCGATAGACGCTTGAAGGAATACCCTATAATGCCGCCATTTTGTTTCGTGACAAAAATGTATTTCAGCACTTGAACGTTTAAATAAAATTGGGACGAAATCTAAAAATGATGCGATTATTTTATCACCTTCGAACAATTTCATAAAAAACTACTCATTTTCGGGCGCCCAAAGGGTTTCAAACAGAAACGTGTAACTTAGTATCAAAATTATTTTTCAAAATTCTCTGCACCGACTCAAAATTCTTGTTCTTTTAGAAAATTCTCTGAGTGAAACAGAGAATAATAATGTTTATGTTTTAAACAGAAAATAGTATAAGGCTATACACTATTTTGAACTTGCTTGGTACGGAAGTATAAAGCATACAGAAGAAATTTATTTTCCGAATCGACACAATGGACTGGCAAGTGCACTTCAGAAATTAACGTGCCTTTAAAACATAAAAATTAGTTTAAAACAAAATTATAAAATATTCAGAAGGCAAGATTTGAATACTCAACCTTTCGCCTATTGTTCAGGAATTTTTGTCACAAACATATATTTCTTTCATATAACGGAAGTTTTCTCCCTTGAATCCAACATAAAGTAGGATTACGGTAATATCTGTCTGTCGTCGTTGTCATTGTTATCGTCGTCATTTTCGTCTTATTGGGGATAATTTTTAAAAGATTAAGCCGATTGGTTCGAGCTTCAGCACATGTCTTGAAAGACAAATTTATAAATTATTTTTTGATGATATACATAGCTGTCGTTTTAATCATGAAAAATAAAAAAAAAAAAATTAAGTTCTTGAAAAACATATAAGCTAAGAAAAAAACTAATTTGCAAAAGTTGTTGATCCCAAAAAGTTGTCTAAGTTTGTTTTGGATCATTTTTTGATGGGACGCGTAGTTCTTTTTTTTATTACACCATTAAGCCATTTCCCTTTTAGGGTAGGCGTGACTCACTCAGTAGGGAAAGTCCAGGGTCTTTTGTTTCAGGCGTCATTCACTCTAATGAATCTTTTTATTAACTATTTGCCGCCATACTTTTCTGTCCTGTCTTACTTCTCTAGCTTCTTTTACGCCCATGCATTTTTTCATGCAGGCTCTCGTGTTTCAATAGCTTCTTATGCTTCTTCTCACTAGGATCTCATTTACGAAACATTAATTTATCAATTCGGACAGTCTATGTCATATGTACTCACCACCGTATTTAAGCATTTCAGCGTTAATACTGTCCACCCCGGCAGCCTTGCGGTTTTTCAAGTTCTTAATTATATCCCCAACCTCAGTAGCACGGACTCTCTCAATTGAGTTTTCAAACTAGTTGTGTTCTACATCGCAGTTGCGGCGCTCTATAGCTTCATCTCCGAATTGTGCCCTAAAATAGTCTCTAAATGCGTCTAGTCTTCCGTCTGCATCATATAGCATTTCCCCATTAATATTCCTCATGTTGACAAATTCTGTACATTTATTATCCTTCATTTTTTTATGAAGCAGTTTCTTGCTTCCTTCAAAGTCGTTTTTTATACTATACTCTTCTCGTCTACTGTTCTAATTTGAAAAAAAAGGTCTTCCAGACGAGACATGTGGATCATTTTATGCCTAAACCAAGTATTCGTAATAATGAGATCCCGTTCTAAGCATATACTAACGAATTTATCTGCGTTATGTTTTGTTCTTGATCTCCAAAATTACCTAATACTTTTTCCGTATCCTGATTTTGGATACCTACCCATCCATTCGTATCCCCTAGCAGAATCATTCTTTTCCCATGTTCGCAAATATTTATTGGGTCACTTAAAGTGTCCCAGAAGGCGACTTTTACTTCTCTGCGATCACTATCAACTGGTGCGTAGAATGCTATGATAAATAATCTCCTGATTCCTACTCTAATTCTAGCCCACAGCAGTCTGCGAGATCCGAAATCATGATCTCCGAGATGCTACTTCGCTCTTTCATTCAAAATCAGACCTACTCCTTGCCTACTATGTAATTCACTATCTACTCCTGACCATATTACAAATCCGCCTTTCGACACGCCGTTTTCTATGTATCTACTTTCGCATTCCTTTTTTTGTTTCAGGGATGCAAAAAATATCTAGTGTCCTCACGAACATAGTTTCTTGCAATTCTTTTACCTTCAGATTATTCAACCCCCTAGCAGTCCAAACACACAGTCTCCATCCGTCAAATTCCCACGGTTCTTTTAAATCCACACAAACTTCGACTTTCTTGAATTCTTCGTGTTCCTTCAATTTTTTGAGATTAGCTACACCACCCCCCCACTTATAGTTTTTGGGGTTAACTCAGGGAGGGGGGCAGCGTAACGCTATCCCACCATTAAAAAAATTAAAATTTACATCTCATGCTCTTGAAGATTTTTAAATGCACTCATATGTGTTATACAGAAAAAATGTTACAACACACTGCTAACCGATTTATCAGAGATCGAAATGGGGGGAGGGCTCAAACGCACCACCAACAATAAAATTTGCGATAGCTAATTAACAAAGATATCATATTTTAGAGGGGGGCAGTGTAACGCAGATGTTGAATTATCAACAGTGATGTGCAATATAAAGTTGAAGACGTGGATTCTTTCATCTTCAAATGCGTTCATATGCGCCACATTCAAAATTAACAAGGAACCAAAATCAAACCCCCTCATTACCATTTGTTTCCAATCCATCGCCCGTAGCTGTCTCTAAGTAACCTAAATTGCACTATACAATTTTATGAGGGGCTCTTTGAACATGATTTCGAATATTTTTATTATTTATTTGCAGATATCATTAGATAG
Source organism: Belonocnema kinseyi (assembly GCF_010883055.1). Taxonomy (NCBI): domain Eukaryota; kingdom Metazoa; phylum Arthropoda; class Insecta; order Hymenoptera; family Cynipidae; genus Belonocnema; species Belonocnema kinseyi. The sequence continues at coordinate 152,206,840 of NC_046658.1, forward strand.
TGGATCGTAACAAGTGGTAGTAAGGGGATTTATTATGGCTTTTTGTCAATTTCAAAAGTGGCGAATGTGTGCTCATATAAAAACCTATCAGAAAATATCATTTTAAATTTTTGTACTCCAATTTAAGCTTTTCGGAGATATCATTGGATAATGGATGGTAACATGTGAAAGTAAGGGTTTTTTACAATCTTTTTTTATCAATTTTGAAAGTGGCGCATGTGAGCGCATTTGAAGACGAATGAATCCATGTCCTCCTCTGGTGCGGGCATTTCCGCTGATGCATATCTTGCTGAAGGTAAACAGAATAATTCTGCTGAAACATCAAGAGAGTGCTTTTTAGAAATACAGAGATAAAAGTTTATTTTTCGGCCTGCTGGCCTTAAAAAATTGACTTGCTTAAACTTCTGTTTTTTCAGAATTTTCTTACAACTACCTCTGAAGAATTAACATCTATCCACATCTTATATCTAATCCGCTCGCTTTTATAGCCTATCTTTCCTGGCTTCGCCTCATCTCGCACGCATGTCGCTATTTTTTTGCTATGCCTCGCATTGTCAGCCTCTACATTCGCGGCTAACACCGAATACTCTTCTACTATTTACAATATTTACAGTTTTCTGCCACCTACTTCCGCTCCTATTTACAATCTTTCCTTCTTCATTCCTCTTTCTCCCTCCTGCTCTTCTTCGGCATCTTACACGACATCCCCTTCATTAACGCTACTGCCCGTTTGTACTTCTTACATGCAACAATACCGACATGCTTCTTTCCACCTCTTAACACTCCTCCAACCAGTGCTTAACTTTTGCATCCCCCTTCCCGCATAATTCACACATATTTTTCTCTCAAGAAAGCCAGAACCTATTAAAATCCTCCATGCAACCGCATTTCATTCTCGCTATAAGTTCCTGACTTCCTTGTTCTCCTTTCTCACGCAAATATTGCGCTCTCTCCCTTGGCATAATCCACACACAGTACCCGCTAAACCTTAACTCTCTCATTCTCTCCTTTCCTTCGGCCTTCTCTTTTTCCGTGCCACTCTTTTAAACCAAATCATATTCCTTCCTTTCTCGAGCTTCCTTCTCACTTCATCCATCTGCAATCTATTCGTTCTAAAATACCTTACCCTTTCCACCTCAATCTTCGCACCCCTGCTTCTGTTCTCCTTTTCTCACCAACACCAGCTTAATTCCCCCCTCTTACAAAAATTTCTTCTCGCATTTACATGGTCGACTCCCCGCTGATTTCGAAATGCCGTGAAACCATTCAATAGCCCTTCCTTCTATAGCCCTTCCGAGAATGTTATAACAGAATTGTTACGCATGTGAGAGTTAACTTGGCACGGCCCTGCACACAGGGGTGTCGTGTCAGAAATTAGGCGAAGTCAACCGAGGGGTCCCGAGGCATCAAGCGTGAACCGGCCGACCCCTCAGTCTTGTTCCGGTCCCCTTAGAAAGCTCTGGTTCTTTTTTTTTTCTAAATATTCGCGTTTATTTGCTCCCATATCCGACTCGATGTGTTTGTGCTGCTCGCTCGCCGTTCGGCTACCACAACTCCAGGAAGGATACCTGTCGTGCTCTCCACTAGAATCCGCTCATCTATCTCTCACGCTATTAAGCACTGTAAGTCAATAACCGCACTAATGTTACTCGAACACGTATTATTTGCGTCTACCCGTAGTCTCGGCATCCTAATCCTTTTCCTCCCTCGGTAGTTAATCTCGCCATAATGTTAAAACGCTAAAGTTGTACCAATGAAGATCTATTGTTCCCTCCGTTCGACAATAAAAAAGAGTAACAGTTGTAAATTCATGAATTCTCCAAATATAGAATCATAAATTATTCAATTTTCAAGATTTATATTTTAGGTTTATGTAATTTGCAACTTGTTTGTGAATATTTTACTTTTTAAGACTTGAAGTTATAATATATTCAATTGCATAGCTTTACAAATAAAAATTCTTCAATTGTGCACAATAAAAATGAAAACGTAATTTTTTGCGTAAATCTTACAAACTACTATTTTAATTTTTTCTAGGATGTAACTTTATCTTCAAAAAGATCCTTTTCAAGAAGCTTATGTAACACTGCATGGGTTAACATGGGTTGAGTATGAAAGAATACAGATAGATGGCGTATGAGGGATTAGACTGAAGGAAGGGTGGAGATAGTAAGAAAGTAGGTTCGGGGAAACATGGATTAACAAGAAGTTACAAATATCAAGTTCAAAGTGCAAAGAGATAGAATAAAAAGGACAGAGCAATGTGAGGAATATTGATGACAGTAAGGAACGAATGTATAACAGGAAGAGATAAAAAAGAGAGGAAAGCACAAGAAGGAAGAATTAACAGTAGAAGAGGTAAAAATGGAAGCAGAGAGGTGGAACATAGTGGGGGTTGATGTGAACGTTGATATGCAAGGTGAGTATACTTTGTTCTGTGAATATAAGAAATAGGACGAGAATAAAAGGTTTAAGCAAGAGGCGGAAAAGGATAGGGCAGAAGAAGAGGTTTGGAAGGTTATAAATAGAGAGAGAAAAAGAAGGGAAAGAGTAAATCAAGATATTGAAATGGTAGAATGGAAAAAATATTTTTTGTATTTGCTAGGTGGAGTGAAGAGAAAAGTCAGAAAGGAAGGGAAATATGGTAGAGAAAGAGATCAGCCAGGGGACATAACAAGAACAGAAATAGACAATGTGTTAACAATGAAAGACGAAAGGCACCTGACATAGATAAAATTCCAAATAAAGTATGGACATATGAAGCGACGGAGGTAAAGGAACGGGCATGGATAACACTGTATAAACTGTATAAAGTGTATATAACTGTTTTGTCGTAGAGATTGAAGAGAGGAGTTAAGGAAAAAATATAGAGCCACCGAATTAGGAAAAGGGGATAAGAGAGGGATTAATAAAGAGAGTATCGAAAAATTTTCAGAGAGACAAAAATCAGGGTAAAGGTAGGAGAGCACGTGCGAGATAGTTTCTGGCTGATAAGTGGAGTGAGGGAAGGATATCTTCTGAACCCACTTTTATTTAATATATTCATATCAGATTTAGACGAAAAAATAAGAGCAAAAATTTGGGGAGAAGTTAGGATAGGGAAGGAAAAGATGTATACACTGGTATCTGCCGGATATATAGTGTTAATAAAAGAAATACTTAGGTGGGAAAAAGTTGAATATAAACGTAGGAAAGACCAGGATAATGAGTTTTATAAAACGAGACGAAGAAAAGTATAATGGACAGGGAGATGGAAGGGAATACACTAAGAAGAAGTAAAAGAGTTTAAATATTTGAAATATATCTTGCAGACGAACGGAGATCATAGAGCTCATATAAGAAAAAGGAGAGGAAAAGGAGGGCGATCAAATTAACCAGATAGGAAGAAGAAAGTAGGGAGTTATTGAATGATAGAGACATAGAAGACGGGACTGGAGGAAACTATGAAGAATTGGAAAAAGGAGAGGGAAAGACAATTAATCGAAAGATGGGGGATGATTGAGGAATCAAAATACATGTAGAATTATATAGTTACAGAATTTCCTGAAATTAAATTTTCCTTAGTTCGCTTAATCGCAGCACAACATCTCAGAGTATTCTTCTTTTCCTTAAGTATAACATAATTCATATTTGCTTTAGTCCCTCTAATACCGTTAGCAAATATATGTTTATTTATTAATTTTGACAAAAGTATTGAGTGAATTTTTTTTTTAAATGTATCGCTTTATAACATCTGCTTATGATTCCCATTTAAGACAATTAGAGCGTAACCTCAATTTTTTCCACATTTGTTTCAAATCCAGCTTACGTTTACACTACATGCGATAACGAGTTGCAAATTTGGGTAATTAAATTAGATGCACTAAGAAACGTTTTTCTGGTCCTAAATTTTTATAATCCCGAAAAAAGGAACAAGAATGTAAAATACATGAGTGACCTAGTACTTTCGATCTGCAGGTTTACCGCAAAAGTAACCGTCGAAATAGCGAAGTGCTAGAGATAGTGGAAATAATGTCGAGCAAAAGAGGAGTAGGCTCATGGTGTCGCCCTGAAATACACCTCTCCAAAAGGTGACCTTGTTACTTGTCAGACGATTATTTCCATGTGAGATTGTAAATCTGGTTTTCCAAAGCGGCATCAATCTCTATGCAACTCACGATATGCGGATGAACCTTTAAGCTTTCCAAAAGACACATGATAATTCTATGGGAGGTCGAATCGAAAACTTTCCGGGTATCAATTCGGGCCATCGATAGGTCACGCTGGTTGTATTCTGTATCTTTGCAGACACATCTATCGATGAGAAGGTTCTCCCGACATCCTGCTAGGCCTTTCTTTGAGTCGCGTTGTTTATACATTTCTTGACACAGGTTCAGTTGCTCTAACAAACCTGTCCTTTAGGATGGCTGTGAATATCTTATACAGTGTGTTCAGACAAGTGATTGGCCTGTATTTCTTCGGATCAGCTAAGTTGCCCATTTTCGGCAGGAGTATTGTGCGCCCTTCCACCAACCACTCCGGAATTGGCACTTCCAACTTTAAATATGAGGTGAAAAACGAGCTAAATGCTGATGCGTTGAAGGAAACTTCTTTCACCAGAAGGTCTTAGCACCATCTGGTCCCGGAGCGGAATAGTTCTTTATCCCTCTTAATTTTTTTTTTGCCTCCTCGACAGTGATAGGTTGGCATTCTTCGTCAGTTGCAATGAAGGGATCACTCCGCTTCTTAAAGCTATTTATTTTCTCTGATTCAAAGTTTGCGCGCGAACTTTCACACCTTGGCAGTAAAATTCTTGCCAGATGTGATGTAGTCCAGCACACACTAAATATGTGACGCGTACTGTCTTGTCCAGCCTACCTTTATGGCGAGTTGATGCATTCGTCTTTTGGTCTTATAATCAGCCGTTGGTTTTGTTTTACGGTTCGCATCTGCCAAAGCTCTTGCTGCATTATACACACAATAATTGATAGTCCAGAGGTCGGATTCACCGGAAAAATGTCCACGAAGCTCGTCATCCATTTCAGCCAGATCTTTGGGCTTGAGAGAAACTTGGGCGTTGATATCTCTCCGGGTCATAAAGCATCGCTCTTCCTCTATCGGATGCCTGCCCGCGGTAGGTCTTAGTGTCGCCTCTTTTACTCTGTTGCCGGCTTGTTCTAGCTCTAATAGAGTAGGCGTTTCACTTACAAAGCCCCTTTTTCGGAGTAGTTCAGCATGGTTTCGCAGACGTTGCTGCGAAAAGTGCGATAGCTCCGGGTGTTTCTCGCACCACAGAGCATGCAGTCGTGCCATGTTACCCCGTTCAGGGGCCACACTTGCATCGTAGCACTCCAGCAAGTCGCGGTCTAGTTGCTCCGTCCACCTAAAGGTCCCGAGATTCTGTCGATTTATTGCATTAAATCCATCTTTATTGACTTCCCCAGCTCTAGAGTTGTGGGAATTGTTGGCAGACCCATTGTCGGGAGCCCTGCGCGTTCTGTTCTTTTGAACCGCACTTACTACACCTATGTTTGGTGTTGTTATTGTTGTTTTCATGAGAAGCTATATAAAGGTGTCCGTCGATTTTTATAGAGCCCCGCATGCAAGGATAAGGCTGCATACTCTGAGAGGTCGCTCGATATCCTAGAATCACCATTCTAGACATCTCACATAGGAGCCATTTAGATTTCGGCACGGTTTTCACACCTTACTTGGGGGTTAATTCCTTTAGGGCCACCTTGGACAATTGTCCGCGACCGTCTATTCATTTTTGTAACCATATTCAGCAAAAACCCTTGGTACAGGGGCACTCTATCCGCAAGCCGAGAAAGCGTTCGGTGGCTTTGTCATAGGCCCTTCGGTTTGATTATCATGAAATCAA
>NC_046658.1:152212799-152214451 GCF_010883055.1 Belonocnema kinseyi
TTTGATTTCTTGATAGCAGTATTTTTGAATCTTGATAATAAAACATGCTGCCTTCTTCCAGATAACCAAAAATATAATTAGGTTTTAACTCGAAATGTCTAATTACGATAATTAGCAGCCGACCTAACCTAAAATAAACAGTAATATTCCAGTTTCTTACTTTAATTTAGAAGGGTAAGTGATGTGGTGACTAGACGCTATCCATACATCAATTGTACACATTGGGGGGGGGGCGTCAAAAAGGCGAAGTGGGCGAATCAAAATTGGCTACGTGGAATGAGGAGATCCAGCTAGTATACATATGGGAAAATTTTCCAAAAATTCCTTTTCGCTCCAAATCAGAATCGCTTACTGTCGTCTACTGCCATATAGTCATATACTGTCATCAACTATATAAAAAATGCGGATCGCTGCTGATACTTTCCGGCTCGCTTTTGCCGTTTTATTTAATTCTATTGGTAAATATTAGATAATATAATATCACATTTATAATTCTAATCATATTTTTAAGAAGATTAATAAATTGTCTACATCGTAAATGAGTTTTCAAGCCAGAAATATTGCGATAGGCTACTTAGCCATATGTGTCATTTAGATTTCTCGCGAACACACACTGAAGATAAAGTTCCCATCGATTCCAGATAACGATTCACTGCAACAAAAATTAACTTTGCCAGATGATCTTTACATGAATCGGAGACAATTTCCGATTTTTAACCTTGCTCAGATAATATTTCTCCTTATAATCGCTTCATTTGTATTCGAGATGTAGCGGTAAACAATCGGTAAACAATAAAGTTTTCAGTCCTCGTTTTTTCTCGAAAACGGTCGAAAATTGCGAATTCGGAAATAAGAAGGCTTCCGCGGTTTGACAGAGTACGGAGGGAGTTTTAGGATATCGCGAAAGCCTCTTTAATGCTCGCGGAAGCCTACTTATTTCCGAATTCGGAATTTTCGAGCGTTTTAGAGCAAAAAGGAGAACTGAATAGCTCTCTACAACCTCACGCAGAACTCTATTTCTCGTGACAGAGCATGCAGTGAGGCCTTTCCGAGTTTTAGGATTTTGCCTATGGAATAAACTTCCACCTTATATTAGAGAGTCTTCCTCACAGCATAATTTCAGGAAGAGTTTTTTAGGTTTTTATTAGAAGATACGAATTCTTTGCTCGAAATCATATATTGGTAGCGACTTCTCTGTTTTTTTTCTAAAATATCAATTTTACTAGTCTTAGGTCCCTACGGTGTTTTCCTAGAATAATTAATATTTTATGTTAAAAATTTGCTGCATGATAGCGAACATGCTAACGGACGTCTCTGCAAACTTTTAATATCCTACCCTCAAAATATTACACACTGCAAACAATTTTTATTTAGCACAATACATTTTGTTTGTGACTATCTCTCAAAAAAGAGTCCGGCGACGTATGTTATGATATTTTATAACATCTCCATATTCAGTTTTGAATTTTTTTTTTTTTGTGAAAAAAGCCAAGGAAATATTTTAGGGAACAATTATAGCTGTTGATTTTAAAAGATACAGTACATTTCTATTCAAAAAAGTTAATATCCTGATTTTTGGTTTTTTTCGATAATGTCATACCTTTCGATTATGTTTAGATGTGTGCTTTGTATGGATGAATGAGTATAAATAT
>NC_046658.1:152214551-152217835 GCF_010883055.1 Belonocnema kinseyi
TGGTTGTGGCTGAAATTTTACTTATGACAAATTTTTAATTATATATATATATATATATCTTCTCCGTTATTAGTCCACGTGTAAGGACCTTGGATTTCAGTAATTTTGTACCACACTCTGTCTCTTCCTTACAGAGCTATCTAGCCCTAAAAGACTGTTTTAATAAATTACGAAATTAAAATTTACTTAAATTATATTTACTCATATCTATATTTAGTTCTAAAACTGATAAGAATAATAATAATATTTATTTTATATTTCAATTTAAAGTTTGGATAATTTCAAATATGAAAAGGAAAATTTTTAATTTCAAATCTCTCAGATTAAAAAACATTTTGAATGTGAATTAATAATATGCCGAAATTCTAAATTTATACAATTTTTAATATTTTAAATTTGAAAGAAAATTTTTTAAATGTAGCAATACAACATCTTAATAGTTAAGCATTTTGGAAATTTAAGGTCATGTTTCCTAAAATTTTTGGATCTTCAAAATTAAAAAAATCTTCAAAGTAAATCCTCAAAGCTACAAAATTAATAATGTTAAAAGCGAAGCCTGACTACTTTCTTAATTCTAAAGTGTTAATATTGAAAACCGTTTGGTTCTGAAGATGTATAAATAAAAATTTTTAACTTTGGGTGATATTAAAGATCAGAAGTCAAGATTTCAAGTGAAAATCTTTCAAACTGAAATAATTTCAAATGTATATCTTCAAAACTGCGAAATTTTTAGATTTAAGTCCTAGAACATGCATAATTTTGTATCGTAAGTTTTCGAAATCAAAAACTCTTTAAGTTTAAAGCTTTAAAATGAAAATTTCTAGAATTTTGGAAGGTTACATTTATAAACCTAAAAAATTTTGAATGCATGGAATTGCAAATTTTGCCACTTTTAAGATTTGTATTTAAAAAAAAATTATCTGTTTTAGAATTGCTCACTTTTGAAGATTTAAAATTATAAGGTTAAACGAAATTACCTGCAAGTAACTGTAAATCTTACAAGCTACCATTTTAATATTTTCTAGGGTGTAACTTCAGATTTAATCAGGTTCTTTTTCAGAAGCTTCTCTCCCACTGCATATAATTTCCAATGATCATAAAGGCTAATTAAAATGATTCTAAATTTAATCCAATTTTATGAAAATAGCGAATTCTGATTCTATGTATATAATTTCCATTGAATTCTAAAAACTTCAAGCGCAAAATAAATGTTGTGCGATGCCAAACTGACATAGAAGCTTTAATGTAAAAAATATGAATGAATGAATTTAAGAATTATTTCATATTTTAATTAAAAATGTAGTGTGACTCTCTTTTTAGTTTCCAGACTTTATTATTCTAATGTATTTTATATATTTTAGATAAGCATTAACCCATTGCTGTTTCTTCTCACAGAATTAATGAGTTCACTACCAAAGACTTTGGAGGATTTATTTCCTGAACGCAGCGGTCTCATGCCTCCATTTAAAAAATTGAGCTTTGAACATATTGAACAGTTCCGCAACTTCGACAGGTTTGGTAATAAAAGTATGGTTTCTTATCAAAATGATTTCTTGATAAGGGCTAATATTATATTTGGATATCATGTGGACAATTTAATTAGGAATCCATACACTCTGTTTGACCGGGGAAATCTGTCTATCCTATTTTACGCGAATGAAGAGGCGTGGGTTACTGTGCCCTACTATTTATCTCATAAATTGGGTTCAAATCGTTTTTTCGCACTTGTTATTGCGCGAGATGAAGTTGCTGCTACACATGTTACAACATCGAACATTCCAGCTTACAAACAAGCACACATTAGAGCGTGTAGACATGCAAACGATCGAGTAGACATCGTCGAAGCAGAGCAAGAAGAGCTTCTAGACAGACGTCGTACAACCATTGAAGCCAGCATTATCAAAATTAAGGAAGCATACAGTCAAGCATATACTTGTGAATTTACGCGCTATTTGTACCAGCATGGAGAATATAATATAAATGGGCATAGAATAAGGCCCACAAAAAAAACATGAATGCTCAAGTTATGTTACATTAAATGTCATAACAAACTCCAACTACCAGTTATTCTAATTAATACAGTGCATCTCACACAAGGTGTACCGGATTTGTGAGAAAAAAGAATTTTCCGTTAAATTTGAATCATGATTAACCCACTAATCAAAAACCTCTTGCAGTCATAAATCTGTAATAACACAAGGGAAAAATTGTCATTGTAATGTAATCTAATTACAAAATTCAAATAAAACAAAATTAACTATAACAATGTACTACCAATTTGTTCAGTAATTTCATCCATATTGAAGTTCCTATGTTTTTGCTCCCATAATACGCTGCTTTTCGTCTTGCAAGATTTTCCATCACGTCAATCTGACCGTTTTTAGTCTACGTCAGCTTGAAATCTAAAAAAATTATTTTCTATTGAAAGCAAAATGAACTTGTACCCTTTGCATGAAAATGATTTCATTTGGGTTGCTATAACGATTTCATCATCTTAGAAACATAATAACAATTTTTTCTGCCATACCCCATCGCAATGTGAATGGAGCTAACCTGTTTTAATAGCAGCGTGAGCCTCACATACTCTGACACCCAGCAGCCTCCCTAGCCAGGCTAGGGTACTGTATGAGACAGAAACAGCCTTATGCATCGCCCCTACTCTTTCTGTTCTCTTAGCATCCGGAGGGGTATCGTAGTTCAAATAAATCCAATAGATGGCGCTCCGATCAGGTAGGCCGGTGTGTGCATTGTTATCTATAGCGAAAATACTCAAATTCTTTAAAAACTTGATACTTTTCCTGAATATAAAAGGAAGAACAAAGTTTTCAGTAACAATAATAGCTAATAATAATAGTGATAACAATATTTAAACATTAATAATTAGCCTTATAATTCACTTCTTTATTAATTCATCTGGATATTTCTGGTCTCTAGAAAATATATATTTGAATATAATTTATTTGTAATTAGGATAGAGATTTGAGCGGCAAACCTGGATAGAAAGAGAAAAAAACGAAGAATTAACAAAAATTAAATTAATTTTTACTTTATCTACAGTATGAGGGCATATAAGGGAAAATAATTATCGTTTCAATGCTATAAGAGGGAGTTTTTAAAGAAATAAAATTTCTCTTGAAACAGGGAATTTTCGTTATGAAAGGAGAATTTGTTAAAAGAATAAAATGTACCAGGTGTATACACATGAAACCGGTATTGCCATTTAGCGGCCAGTAGGCACACTTGTAGGCACTGTCGGAACTTACCATTTGTGCTAATTGGCATAT
>NC_046658.1:152217935-152219930 GCF_010883055.1 Belonocnema kinseyi
TTTGCAGACAAAATTGTATTTACGTAGTAGAGAGGGGTTGATCTTCGACGTTAAGGGTTGAAGTTAATAATCGTAGCGGTTATTTTCGAGGAGCCCAAAAATCAGAGACTCTATTTCCATTAAAAAATTCCACAAAAATTAATTTGCAGACAAAGTTGTATTTACGTGGTAGACAGGGGTTGATTTTCGACGTTAAGGGTTGAAGTTAAGAATCGTATCAGGTATTTTCGAGGAGCCCAAAAATAAGAGGCTCTATTTCCATTAAAAAATACTAGCAAAATTGATATCTTGACAAAGTAGTATCCACGTGGGTTGATTTTTGACATTAGGGGTTGAAGCCCAAAAATTGTAGCGTGTATTTTCGAGGAGCCCAAAAATCAGAGAATCTATTTCCATTAAAAAATTCTACAAAAATTAATTTGCAGACAAAGTTGTATTTACGTGGTAGACAGGGGTTGATTTTTGACGTTCAGGGTTGAAGCCCAAAAATCGTATCGGGTATTTTCGAGGAGCCCAAAAATCAGAGACTTTATTTCCCTTAAAAAATCCTACAAAAATTTATTTGCAGACAAAGTTGTGTTAACGTGGTAGAGAGGGGTTGATTTTCGGCGTTAAGGGTTGAAGTTAAAAATCGTATCAGGTATTTTCGAGGAGCCCAAAAATAAGAGACTCTATTTCCATTAAAAAATTCTAGCAAAATTGATTTCTTGACAAAGTAGTATCTACGTGGTTTGACTTTTGACGTTAAGGGTTGAAGCCCTAAAATCGTAGCGTGTATTTTCGATGAGCCCAAAAATCAGAGACTTTATTCAAGCTCTAAAATTTCATAAAAGTTATTTTTTGAAAATTTCATATCTGCGTGTTACAATGGGGTTAATTTTTTTCTGTAAGGGTTGGCGCCCAAAAATCGAAGTGGGTATTTTCGAGAAAGGAATTGTAATATATTACAGGATACAATTTCAAATCAAATTTAAATTATTTTATAATACTTGATAATATTACTTCACTAATAATAAGAGTAACAATAATATTTAAAAATTAATAATTAGCCTTACAGTGTACTTTTTCATATATTCATCTAGACATTTCCACATTCTAAGAAATACATATTTGTATATAATTTATTTATGATTAGGGCGATGACTTTATCCGGGAAACCGGTAAATGAACAGGGAAAACCAATTAATTGAATTAATATCCGAAAATTACTTCTAATCGTAAAAAAATTCAATTTCTAAATATTTTAGTAATTTTTGTTAATTAAGAAAAATAATTTGTACTTTTTCTACATTTGTAGGGCACATAAGTAAAAATAATTTTAGTTTTTGTTTTAGGAAAAGGAGTTTCGTTAAAGAAATACAATTTCCCTTGGGACTAGAAATCTCTAAAATGGAACGGTAACTTTTTCGAAGAATTAAAACAGATATTTAGAAGAACGGAGTTAAAAAAAATTCCTGTTCCAAGACAAAATTCGTTACAATTTAAAAGTTCCTTCTTCCGAAATTTAAAAAAAGAGATTGCTTCAAGAAGTTTTCAGAGTAGAAATAGTATTTTAGAAAGAATTAAGAATTTACCTTTTTTTCTTGAAAATGCAACTACTTACTGTTAGAGGCTGAACTCTTTTGTTAAAAATTAATTTTATTGTTGGAAGAATCGTCATGTAATTGAAAATTAATCATTTAGCTTAGAAATCAATTCACTTGGTTAAAGAATAAACTCGCCTTCAAAAAATTATTTTTTTTTTTAAATTGAAGATTCATGATTTTGATTAAAAAATCATTTCTTCGATTAAAAACTGGGATATTTGCTTTTACAGTCTGATGTACAGGCCGGAGCTTCACATTTCAATCCTATTATTTCGTACTAATAATTTAAAACTCTTTTCTTTTAAGTCTTACGAGGTGTATACATATGAAACCGGTATTTTTTCAAGAAAAAAACACATTTATTTCAAGAGAATGATAACAAATATTTTATTCAAAGTATGCGCCCTCG
>NC_046658.1:152220030-152221892 GCF_010883055.1 Belonocnema kinseyi
AAAATACCCGATACGATTTTTAACTTCCACACTTAACGTCGAAAATCAACACCTCTCTACCACGTTCACACAACTTTGTCTGCAAATAAATTTTTGCAGGATTTTTTAAGGGAAATAAAGTCTCTGATTTTTGGGCTCCTCGAAAATACCCGACACGGTTTTTAAGCTTCAACCCTGAACGTCAAAAATCAACCCCTGTCTACGACGTAAATACAACTTTGTCTACAAATTAATTTTTGTAGAGTTTTGTAATAGAAATAGAGCCTCTGATTTTTGGGCTCTTCGAAAATACACGCTACAATTTTTGAGCTTCAACCCTTAACGTCGAAAATTAACCCACGTGGATACTACTTTTTCAAGAAACCAATTTTGCTAGAATTTTTTAATGGAAATAGAGTCTCTTATTCTTGGGCTCCTCGAAAATACCCGATACGATTTTTAACTTCAACCCTTATAGTCGAAAATCAACCCCTCTCTACTACGTAAATACAACTTTGCAAATAAATTTTTGTAGGATTTTTTAAGGGAAATAGAGTCTCTGATTTTTGGGCTCCTCGAAAATACCCGATACGATTTTTGGGCTTCAACCCTGAACGTCAAAAGTCAACCCCTCTCAAACACGTTAATACAACTTTGTCTGCAAATTAATTTTTGTGGAATTTTTTAATGGATATAGAGTCTCTGATTTTTGGGATCCTCGAAAATACACGCTACAATTTTTGGGCTTCAACCCTTAATGTCAAAAATCAACCCACGTGGATACTACTTTGTCAAGAAATCAATTTTGCTAGAATTTTTTAATGGAAATAGAGTCTCTTATTTTTGGGCTCCTCGAAAATACCCGATACGATTTTTAACTTCAACCCTTAACGTCGAAAATCAACCACTATCTACTACGTAAATAAAACTTTGTCTGCAAATAAATTTTTGTAGGAGTTTGAAGGGAAATAGAGTCTCTGATTTTTGGGCTCCTCGAAAATACCCGATACGATTTTTGGGCTTCAAACCTGAACGTCAAAAATCAACCCCTGTGTACGACGTAAATACAACTTTGTCTGCAAATTAATTTTTGTAGAGTTTTGTAATAGAAATAGAGCCTCTGATGTTTGGACTCTTCGAAAATACACGCTACAATTTTTGGGCTTCAACCCTGAACGTCAAAAATCAACTTCTGTCTACCACGTCTACCACGTAAATAAAACTTTGTCTGCAGATTAATTTTTGTAGAATTTTTTAATGGGAATAGAGTCTCTGATTTTTGGGCTCCTCGAACATACACGCTACAATTTTTGAGCTGCAACCCTTAACGTCAAAAATCAACCCACGTGGATACTACTTTGTCAAGAAATCAATTTTGCTAGAATTTTTTAATAGAAATAGAGTCTCTTATTTTTGGGCTGCTCGAAAATACCCCATACGATTTTTAACTTCCACCCTTAACGTCGAAAATCAACACCTCTCTACCACGTTCACACCACTTTGTCTGCAAATAAATTTTTGCAGGATTTTTTGAGGGAAATGAAATCTCTGATTTTTGGGCTCCTCGAAAATACACGCTACAATTTTTGGGCTTCAACCCTTAATGTCAAAAGTCAACCCACGTGGATCCTACTTTGTCAAGAAATCAATTTTGCTAGAATTTTTGAATGGAAATAGAGTCTCTTATTTTTGGGCTCCTCGAAAATACCCAATACGATTTTTAACTTCAACCCTTAACGTCGAAAATCAACCCCTGTCTACCACGTAAATACAACTTTGTCGGCTTCTCGAAAATACCCGATACGAATTTTGGGCTTCAACACTGAACGTCAAAAATCAACCCCTGTCTACCACGTAAATACAACTTTGTCTGCAAATTAATT
>NC_046658.1:152221992-152223230 GCF_010883055.1 Belonocnema kinseyi
AGGGGTTGATCTTCGACGTTAAGGGTTGAAGTTAATAATCGTAGTGGTTATTTTCGAGGAGCCCAAAAATAAGAGACTCTATTTCCATTAAAAAATTCTAGCAAAATTGATTTCTTGAAAAAGTAGTATCCACGTGGGTTGATTTTGGACATTAAGGGTTGAAGCCCAAAAATTGTAGCGGGTACTTTCGACGAGCCCAAAAATCAGAGACTCTATTTCCCTTAAAAATCCTACAAAAATTTATTTGCAGACAAAGTAGTATTTACGTAGTAGAGAGGGGTTGATTTTCGACGTTAAGGTTTGAAGTTAATAATCGCAGTGGTTATTTTCGAGGAGCCTAAAAATAAGAGACTCTATTTCCATTAAAAAATTCTAGCGAAATTGATTTCTTGACAAAGTAGTATCCACGTGGGTTGATTTTTGACATTAAGGGTTGAAGCCCAAAAATTGTAGCGTGTATTTTCGAGGAGCCCAAAAATCAGAGACTCTATTTCCATTAGAAAATTCTACAAAAATTAATTTGCAGACAAAGTTGTATTTACGTGGTAGACAGGGGTTGATTTTTGACGTTCAGTGTTTAAGCCCAAAATTCGTATCGGGTATTTTCGAGGAGCCCAAAAATCAGAGACTCTATTTCCCTTCAAGATCCTACAAAAATTTATTTGCAGACAAAGTTGTATTAACGTGTTTGAGAGGGGTTGATTTTCGACGTTAAGTGTTGAAGTTAAAAATCGTATCGGGTATTTTCGAGGAGCCCAAAAATAACAGACTCTATTTCCATTCAAAAATTCTAGCAAAATTGATTTCTTGACAAAGTAGTATCCACGTGGGTTGATTTTTGTCGTTAAGGGTTGAAGCTCAAAAATTGTAGCATGTATTTTCGAGGAGCCCAAAAATCAGAGACTCTATTTCCATTAAAAAATTCTACAAAAATTAATTTGCAGACAAAGTTGTATTTACGTGGTAGACAGGGGTTGATTTTTGACGTTCAATGTTGAAGCCCAAAATTCGTATCGGGTATTTTCGAGGAGCCCAAAAATCAGAGACTCTATTTCCCTTAAAAAATCCTCTAAAAATTTATTTGCAGACAAAGTCGTATTTACGTAGTAGAAAGGGGTTGATTTTCGACGTTAAGTGTTGAAGTTAAAAATCGTATCGGGTATTTTCGAGTAGCCCAAAAATAAGAGACTCTATTTCCATTAAAAAATTGGAGCAAAATTGATTTCTTGACAAAGTAG
>NC_046658.1:152223330-152238431 GCF_010883055.1 Belonocnema kinseyi
CTTAACGTCGAAAATCCACCCCTCTCAAACACGTTAATACAACTTTGTCTGCAAATAAATTTTTGCAGGATTTTTTAAGGGAAATAAAGTCTCTGATTTTTGGGCTCCTCGAAAATACCCGATACGATTTTTGGGCTTCAACCCTGAACGTCAAGAATCAACCCCTGTCTACCACGTAAATACAACTTTGTCTGCAAATTAATTTTTGTAGAATTTTTTAATGGAAATAGAGTCTCTGATTTTTGGGCTCCTCGAAAATACGCGCTACAATTTTTGGGCTTCAACCCTTAACGTCAAAAATCAAGCCACGTGGATACTACTTTGTCAGGAAATCAATTTTGTTAGAATTTTTTAATGGAAATAGAGTCTCTTATTTTTGGGCTCCTCGAAAATACCCGATACGCTTTTTAACTACAACCCTGCACGTCGAAAATCAACCCCTCTCTACCACGTAAATACAACTTTGTCTGCAAATAAATTTTTGTAGGATTTTTTAAGGGAAATAGAGTCTCTGGTTTTTGGCTCCTCGAAAATAGCCGATGCGATTTTTGGGTTTCAACCCTGAACGTCAAAAATCAACCCCTCTCTACCACGTAAATACAACTTTGTCTGCAAATAAATTTTTGTAGGATTTTTTAAGGGAAATAGAGTCTCTGATTTTTGGGCTCCTCGAAAATACCCGATACGATTTTTGGGTTTCAACCCTGAACTTCAAAAATCAACCCCTCTCTTCCAACTAAATATAACTTTGTCTGCAAATTAATTTTTGTGGAATTTTTTAATGGAAATAGAGTCTCTGATTTTTGGGCTCCTCGAAAATACGCGTTTCGATTTTTGGGCTTCAACCCTTAGCGTCAAAAATCAGCCCACGTACATTCTACTTTGTCAAAGAATCAATTTTTCTAAAGTTTTTCAATGGTAATAGACAAAGTTGTATTTGCGTGGTAGAGAGGGGTTGATTTTTGATGTTGAGGGTTGAAACCTAAAAACCGTATCGGGTTTTTTCGAGGAGCCCAAAAATCAGAGATTTTATTTAAGCTATAAAATTTATTAAAAGTTATTTTTTGACAATATTATATCTGCGTGTTACAATGGGGTTAATTTTTTACTGTAAGGTTTGGAGCCCAAAAATCGAAGTGGGTATTTTCTGGAATCCCAAAAAAGCCCAAAATTCTGAGCTATGAAAAATTCAAAAATTCGATTGTGGAGGTGCTAGCTTAAAGTACCTCTGAGATACTAACATCGTTCGATCCTGCGACCCCGCGATATGGCGCACTAGTCCAGTAGTAAAAAGGTTAAAATCGTAAACACGTTTTCTAGTCTCGATATCGGATTGACACTGCCAAAACCGGAATCTTGATGCATTCAACTGCAAATTTATAATATTTAATAACATACTGTTTGCTAAATAACAAAATATATCTATAATTTTCTAATTATTTCCAAAAATATATGTACGAAGTTTTCAGTCTATAACGTTGCTTTTCATTTAGTTTCTGTTATAAAGATTCCGCATTTTAATGAAATTCCTCAGATAACAATTGAAACATAATTAGAAATATTATCATATCTCGATTTCATAATTTCAATTGTTTCATATTTTCGAAAGTCCACTTCATTAAATTTATTTCGAAACTTATAATTTTGAAGCTATAATGTGCGTATATTACTTTAATCAGGTTTAAAACTACATCCATATTTATACAATACATATTGAAAATATGAATTTTATTACATCCAAATTTCAGATTAAACCGCGACTGCTTTACTATTACACCCACCAGTGCCAATTTTTCACTTAACTGGATTAGATTGGTATAACGTGAACTGCGCGGGGGCCGCGGGGTCTGTGGTTGTCACTCAGACGAGCAGTGAAGCGTGAAGAAACAAAAGCGGAGCGGGCTACAATAAGTTAATTCACACTCAAGGTCAGCCCCAAAGTCGGCGGTATAAAAGAGCTTCACTGTATTTCCAACTAAATAACAATAAATACAATAGAGAATATAATTAAAAATAAACGTCACATACTGAAAAAAGTTTTAATGTTTCAAAATGATTAGTATAAACATATTTTTATTTCTTCCACGTTTCCTATTTACTACTAAAAATGGAGCATACTGAATGCAAGTTATTTTTATAAACAAAGCTATGAGTATCAAAAAATAAAATAAATATTTCATTTAGAAAGTTTCCCTACACATTCCTGGATCATTCAAATGGCTCTCAACCGGCGCCTTCTGCATTACGTTGCAAGAATATATTTAATTAGAATAGTGTATGGAGTCCATTCCGCCCTATCATGGAGGTTGAGTTGAAGGCGAGTTGCCGTTTTAAAATGTTTTGAAAACTGCAATGCACAGTAACTTTTATAATTTCTTTATTTAAAAAAGCATGTTTTATTGACAGGAAATAGGTATAATAATTTTTTATCGATGGTTTTCTATAAGCATATGATCGCAAAGCTGCGATCGTTTTATACTTTGTCATCTGTAAAGAAAATCTTCAGTAACATGACATAATGCAACAGAATCTTGGTAAATTAGTGAAAGCTCAAATCCGCAAAAAATTAAAGCTTAAAGTCTGTAAGAGAAGGAAGCTTGAAAAAAATTATAGTGGCATTGCATTAGAAGAAGAAGTTACTTTAACCCTTTTATGATTCTCGCAAATATGGTGCTACCTACGTGCTCAGCCATAAAGAACAGAACATTTTCTATCGCTTTGTGAAAGATTACGAAAATTTAAACTCTCCTGCTTGAATTGCTGTAAGTATATCACATGCTACAACTCACACACATGCTCAACTTTGATTAATTACCGTCTAGTCTACCTAGTCATCTACTAGGCAGTCTGATAAGTCCCTGAAAAATGAAACACGGAGACGTTTTTTGTCCAAAGTCGGTTTTATTTTTCAACATACTCTCCTTTTAGGTCGATACAGCGAGTCCAACGATTTTTTAACTTTTTGATACCGTCCGAAAAGTACTCTATCGGAAGGGCTCCAAAATACCCCTCAGTTTCAGCTATGAGCTCCTCATTTGAGTAAAAACGCTTACCGGTGAGCCATCTCTTTAGGTTAGGGAACAAGTAATAGTTGCTGGGAGGCTAGGTCTGGTGAATACGGTGGCTCAGGAATCAATTTGAAGCCGATTTCATGTAATTTTGCTTGTGCAACTAAGCATGAATGAACAGGCCCATTGTCGTGATGATCAAGCGGTTTTTTCTTATTCAGATGCGGTCGTTTTTCGGTGATTTCGATTTTCAATCGGTCCAATAATGATGAATAGTATGCTCCGGTTATGGTTTTACCTTCTTTAAGATAGTCCATGAATATTATGCCATGTGCATCCCAAAATACGGAGGCCTAAACTTTCAGGAGTGTAGTAGTGGATCAAGGTTTCATCCATGGTTATAAATCGGCGCAAAAACTCGGTCGTCTTACGCGAAAATAATGCCAAATTCTGCTGGGAAGTTGTCACACGAATTCGTTTTTGGTCCACTGTGAGCAAACGCGGCACCCATCGCGCGCAGAGCTTCTTCATGTCCAAAACTGAATGCACGATATTGCCCACACGTTCCAATGATATGCCTACAGCATTAGCTACCTCTCTCAATTTCACTTTGGGATCATTCAACATCATATCATGTATTTTTTCGACATTTTCTGGTGTGTGACCTCTTTTGGGCGCCCAGATCGTTCAGCATCAACTATGCTCGTACAGCCACAACGAAACTCGGTAAACCACTTATGAATCGTTCCAATCGACGGCGCAGAGTCCAAGTAATACCTATCCAGCTTGGCCTTAGTCTCGGATATCGTTTTATTGCGAAGATAGTAGTATTTGATCAAAACTCGAAACTCAGATTTTTCCATATTAAAAAAAACTCGGAGGTTAGTCGCTTCTCAGTGCTGTAACTTGTAAATGCGTAAACATAAATGGCTGAAGTTTTGACAGGCGTCATTTGAAGGATCAAGCTCGACGAAAATGGTTCACATTAGTGAATACTAATGCCATCTCTTAGAATTTTCAGGTACTTATCAGACTGCCTAGTATTAAACCCAACAAAAAATCCGACGCAACCTGAATCTCATCACAAACTGAATTTTTCAGCATTTTGGCATTTCTTGTACTAATACGAAAGTACTATGGTATTGGGTACACTGTAAAATATTTTTCGGCAATTTTCCCGAAAATGTTCGGGAAGCTAATAACCCTAACATTTCGAGAATTTTCCCTAACCTTTCGTAGGGAAAATTTAGCAAAAGGTTTTAGAAGGTTCCCAAATTTACTAAGATCCACCTATTAATTAGGAAATTTTTAGCCGTGTCTTTTTCTTTCTCTTATATCTCCCTAAAGAGGATTGATTAATTTTAAAAAGCATCTTTACACAAAAATAATGGTTGAAGTATAATATCCTGGTATATTATATGTGGTTTAAATGCGTTGAATTCTTTATTATTCTTCCAAACGTAAAGTCAAAAAATTCAACTCTTTTGGATTTATGTGAATATTAGGTCTGCAAATTAATTCGGATCCTTTATTTTCATATTTTGTAACTCTTGGTCAAACTTGAATTTTCCTTCCAGTGGTAGTTCTAAAGGGCGAACCTCACACTTTAAAACACAATATAATAAGTCGCGGCCTTGCGGACTTAAGCTAAGAAATCATTAGTGAAGACAATGTTGTCCAAAAAAGAGTATTAGAGACAGTGCATGCTGTTTGCATTCCAAGTGAAAAATCATGATTTTCAAATCTCTGAAATTTCTTTTTATGCGTTAGCTGCGTTTGAAGTAGGTTTTAACTTTGTGCCTGCACTGGCGGATGCTATAAATTCCAAAACTCAAGGCTTCTTCAAAACACTTCACACATCATTCATTTTAAAATAAAAAACTGTTCTGTAGAAAGAGTTGAAGCTAACTGACCTGAAAGATGCAGATTTCAATTTAAATTGTCCATCAGTATCCTGGAAAATTTTTGGTCATTCATACTATCCTCATTTTCACACTCAACTTGAGGTTTGAAAACCCTTCAGGCTGTTGCTACGTTTATCTTTATGTACTAGAAAAACAGAGAGAGAGAGATGTATTGCGACATTGGTTATTTTAATCAGTTATATAGTCTTTTAGAACTACAGTTTAACTAATGGTAGCGTCAATTTGTTGATGAGAAATATTTAACAAGAAGAAAAGTAAAAAATAAAGTAAAATAAACACTTAAAGTAATACGTAGGGCGCTACGAAATTTTTGCAATATGCGAAACCTAATGGAAAAAGAGAGATGATCCTTGCGTCATTAGAAAGAGCGTCCAAAATTATGTTTGGAGAGGAAACCTGTTGACTCAGGTCTCAGTACAGTCTAAGCAGGCAGCCCGGAACGATTGAGAAATGGCGTTGTGGACAAAGGAAGAATATCGTGTGATAATTCCATACAACTTTTCTCACGGTTTAAGTGTAGACCAAAGTTTTGAGGAAATGTCTCCGGTATTGGCTGAGGATTTTCCGCATCGCACAACAATTTTGCGAGTGTAGAAACAGTTCGAAAGGGAAAATTTTAGATTAGCGGACAACTCGCGCTCAGGTCGATCACCGGAAGTGGTGACATCGGAAAACATTGCGTCTGTGAATAATCTATTGAATGATAATAGAAGAATTACGTACCGGAAGATAGAGCAAATGTTACACATTACGGCACCAGCAGTCCATCGAATTTTGCATGAACATTTACACGTTAGGAAGGTTTTACTCTATGGGTAACACATGCTTTGAGGATGTTTGAAGATGAGAATGCTCTAGTGGTGGTGCGGAAGTCCGATCTGTAAACAAAAGAATGATTGCAGTATCCTTTGGGAAACGCGGCATTGTGGATAGGGTCGTACTAGCAAACCAGCGTACAGTCACGTCTTCCTGGTACACTCAGGTATGTTTACTCCAAGTCATAAACCAACTCGAAAACATCAGGCCAAAATCTCGACTCAGCACCTGGCTATTCCACCACGACAATGCACCGGCTCACAGCGCGAAGGTCACAGTAGCTTTTTTTGGTCAAATCTGGACTGAACATTCTAGATCACTCTCCTTACAGTCTAGATCTTGCTCTCTGTGACTTTGGTTTGTTGCCGGAAGTAAAAAAGAAAACTGAAAGGGCGTCGATTTACCAACGAAACTGACATTTTGACGGCGTGGGATTAAGCGTGTGCAGATCTTTCAGAAGAAAAGTGGCAGGGTTGGTTCGATGACTGGTTTCGACGTATGGAAAAGTGTATTCACTACGGTGAAAAGTACTTTGAAAAACTATAAAAGGTTCGTCTGTATTGCAAACCTTTGGTAGCGCCCTATGTATCTGAATATGAATCATAAAAATAAAATGCAATAACATCAGTTATAAATGATCAAAATTCTCAACAATGATGTAACTTACTGGGTAAAATTATAGGGAAAATTCTCGAAATTGTTCACAGTGTAAAACAAAATATCCAAAGTAGGAGATTTTTCTAATTGCGGGGTTTTTCTAATTTACTTGATCTAGTCATTGCTTCCATGCATGAAAGACGATTGCGTGAATTTCTTGGACTAGACTGTTTCAGGAGATCAGTCAGCGATCAACATTGCTGTGTTGTTTGCAATTCCGAAAAGGATACGACGCGAAATGTTTAGTCTCATTGGATTTCTTGTAAAAAGGAAAGTCCCCAAGAATTCTATAAAAACAAATAATCATGATTTAAAAATGTATCAGGGTGAATTTTTTATTTCACTCACAGAACTCACACTTATACTTCTGCGACACTTCTGAAAATATTTCTTTATGAGTATTTGCGCACGACTTATACACTCTTATTTTGCAAGAAACACATAAGCCCAATCTTTTATTGCTATTTTCATCAAAACCGCAAATGAGATGTCGATTCTAAAGGCTGACTGTTCTGCTTAAACAATCTTCGCGAAGAACGAGATGTATTTCTCTTGGATTGAAGGATTGCATATGAAGATATGTGTTTTTCAGAATTGATCTAATATAACGTATTAAAAATACACCGTAATTATAGGGCCGATTTTGTTTTGCAAATTTGATCCGATTAACAGTCCACTTAGTTTCGCTTTTGTAAAGTTTATTGCAAAATATTTAAAAATTTGTGTGACATTCTATTTGGAATTCTGCTGATTTTTTCTTAATGGGATTCAGCACATCAAAGCTTTTCTGCTGGACATCAGCGTATGTCAGAACTCAATAGTTTCCAGTTTCATGTATGGGCATGAACAGGTAGTGCTGTCCATTCCACAGTCTTCTAACTTCATCTAAAATCGTGTTCGCGCACTGCTTCGATACAAAAATTTTTGTTGCCCTTTCACAACTTAGTTAAACAAATTCCACATTGCGAGGTGAATCATTTAGAGCAATATTCGCACAATAATCTATGGTTCCATTGAAAAACTAATCACCCCATACAAGGTTCTGTAACCTTCGGGGTACAAGAAAATCTCTTCATTTTCATCACACTTTGTGCAGGCAACAAAGTTATTATAAGAAGCAGTTCAAGTAAGGTGCCGATCTTTTTTTTCCGTCCTTCCATCGAAACTCTCGTCAATGTTTGCTCTTGTTAAAGATTTAAAGCATTCTTATGTCCTGTGAATTAAGGTCATCAGGCGCATTTTTGAGTTTGCGTTTGCGTCCATTGGTGAGCTGTTTTGGCATTGGATGCACCCCCTTTGCATGGAAGAAATGCATCAAGTCGACTTCTTTTAATGTAGCCTGAATGCTTTCTTCATGTTTCGCTATTATGCGTCTAGCTTTAATGGTGGAAGACCTTCACAAGTAGACTCTTTTACGATTTTATCATTATTTTCAACGTCCGCTTTAGAGTAGTGCTTAGAATCTTCTTTGTGGATCGCAGTACACAAAAAACAATACGTTAGTAGACTTTTCTGCAAATGTTCGAAGAAAACGTTTGAGTAGTAAACACACGTACGTGGGCAGCTGTTGTATACGAAATTATGTCGGTATCATTCCAAGCTTCCACTAGAGCGTTAATATAGGCCCATGAACAATCTGCGTTCACTGCTTTGAATTTAAACTACCTGATTTGATTTTCGATCCGAAGCTCTTTAAAGAAAATTAAACAATCTTGAATATTCTCGCCCATATGGCTGTTTTTGATAATTTGAGATATCGGAACTGGTTTGTCAAACAGCTTAATGACGCCAGTATATAAGTAAACTTTGTTTGATTTCGGTAATGGTTTTCGAAAAATTGATCCTGGAGCATGGAATTTCAAAATAATCTCCAACAAAGAAAGCATTTTCAATAGCTAATTTGCGGCAATAGACATAATAATAAAACAAAGGGATTGAACACATATCGTCTAATAAAAAAATGATTTTCGGTTTTCAGACCAGGAAATTGTTTCAAAATGTCAACACGGTCGTCTGCATCTAAATTGTTTTTCCCAAGTTCTTCTGATTCTGAAGTACTTCTAGAGATTTCATTGACTGGTGGCTTTCTTCAAGTGCTATTTTACTATTTAATTCTCTGAACTGCTAGACGTGCAATGCTTTGGGCCTCATATGTAGGAGTTTCTGTTCAGCCTAAGATATTTCCACCCCACGCAACTGGTAAGTTAATGCATGAGGAAATATATGAAACTTAAAATCTTTTTTATTGGCATTTCTACTCACACAAATACGAACAGTGTTATCTAAAACAGAACCTGCATACCTAAACTTCCCCAAACATATCAACCCTACATCTTGATGAAAATGAGTTTCCAATTGTGGACGTAGTATTATTTAATGCTCACTAGAGACTTTACCAAATTTATTAGCAGAAATCGCCTTACATTTTCCGGGGAAAATGTTGTTATAATGAGGCGGACTTTAAAGAGAATCAAACTTTTGGGTAGAAATTTCTGGCAAGTTAAAAAATTGTGTCTCTGTTCGGAAATATTAGAAGCGATCTTATGTGCCACCACGTCCTTGATTCCTTCCTTATTATTTCTCCGAGATGACAAGAGAAATAAACGGAATTTTTCCCTGACTTCTTTATTTTGCCTAATCTTAATCTTAAACTTTATCTATATACGGTAAGGGTTAAATATTAATTAACAAAGTAATTTTTAAAAAATTACTTTTTTAAAGAAGTGAAAAACCACTTAGAGATATGGCTTATAAGATTTCGGGGGTGTTTTTACATTTTAGATACGACCATTATTGCATTTTATGTTCAGGGTCGAAATTTTTAATTTATATGCATAGCTAACTACAGGGTCGTAAATATTTACTGCAGAGAGAAAGTGATCCCATCCTGAGTGGACTTTGCCTCCTTCTCGAATACACAGAAACGGATGGGTTGCGGCGGCAACTAGTTAGCGTTTTGATTCCGAGCAGAGCCGGTATAGAGGATCGGTCGTTTAGTTTGTTTACTGATTAAAAAAATTACCCTGGATTTCATCTTTGAAAGATCAAAACCTCAAGAATTCTGGAAAGTTTTGCGACTCAAGACGATTTCAAGGTACCGCAGCCTGTCTGATCCCTCGACGACCTTTTTCTATTGTTCAGCGCTGGCCTGGATCTCGAAGTGCTATGGCTCTCAAACGGAGCCTTCTGAATTATAAACAAATAAGGTAAATAAATTCAAAATTTTGATAAAACGTTCAATTTTAATATTTTGCTACAAGAGTTGTTGACAACAATAGTTATTATCAACTTTTAAATCAGTTCTGTAATTAAATGTCACTCCTTCTTTAATTTTTTTAACGATACTAAGACTATTTAATAATTTGTTCATAAAATTTGTGTATAACAAATAAATGGAATGATGAACAACTTATTTGTATTCCATGAGTCTCTGTATATTCATTTAAAACAATATAAAGTAATATAATATAAAATAGTGATATAAAAAAGTCCCTGGTCGAAGTATATCGGCATTATTGAAGTAAAAATATTAAAAACCCTAAAAACGGCTTCACTAAGAATTAATATATTTCGATACCGGAAGAAAATTAAAAATGACTTGTTTATTGTAATATACTATTTATTTTAAAATATTCAGATGTCGAGATAAAATCAGTGCAAATCGAAGCAAGACCTATAGCAGAGAAAAGGCTATTCTTGCTCAGGCTACAATTCAAATCTGGCGATTACGGATGCCCTAGAGTTGTATTAAAACAACATTCAGAAACACCAACAAGAAATTCCACAGCGGTTATTTATAGATAAAAACTTGAGGTAACCAATTGAAAATGTTTGAAATTAACTTACTATCAAAATAATTGAATGTTCAACTAAAAAAAAAAATTTTTTTTTAAAATGTCCAACAAAATAGTAACATTTTCAATCAGAAAGATGAATTTTTTAAACTGAAATTAATAATCTTTAACTAAGAACTGAAATTTTTACAAATTATTTTAAATTTTAGACAATTAGTTGAAATTTTAACTAGAGAAATGGTGTATTCTAAAACAAAAAGAGTTTAAGTCAACAAAAAAGACCAATTTTATGGAAAAATGAATGAATTTTCAATCGAAACAAATAGATTTTCAGTCAGAGAGTTAAGTTTTTATACATAAAAGATAAAATTTCTAACAAATTAGATCAATTTTCAAACCAGAAACAAAACTTATATACAAAACAATTGGATTTTAAGCCCGAAAAAATTAAGTAAAGAAAAAACTTTCATTTTCAAACAAATAGTTATATTTTCAACTAAAATGATGAATCTTCATCAAAAAAAGTTTAAATTTGTAAATAAAAACTGTTGAACTCATCCAAAAAGATATAAATTTTACAAAAGATTTCAAGAAAATAAAATAAAAATAAAAGAATTAACTTTATAGTTTAAAAAGTTTCCAATTAAAAAAGAATCGTAATTAATCCTTTTTTATTGATAAAAATGATTCAGTCTTCAACATTTAAAAATTTATTGATTTACTCTTCAATTCAAAGCATTGAAAATAATAGCTTTGGTTTAATTTTTTTAACCAGAAGTATTTGAACTATTCAGTTTAAAAAAAAAGTTTACACAGTTTTGTAAAAAATCGTCTTTTCGGCTTGGAAAATCAAAAAATTAAAAAAAAATCTTATTGACTGAAAAGTCAACTCTTCTGTCAAATTTATATCTTTCTGGATGAGTTAAATAGTTTTTATTTACTTTAAACTTTTTCTGTTGAAGATTCATCATTTTAGTTGAAAATGTAACTATTTGTTTGAAAATGAAAGTTTTTTTTTTAATTAATTTTTTCGGGCTTAAAATTCAATTGTTTTGTAGCAAATTTTTCTTTCTCGTTTGCAAATTCATCTGGTTTGGGAAAAATTTCAGCTTTTATGTAACTATTTTGTTGGAAATTCTTTTTTTCTTTTTTTTTTAGTTGAAAATTTAATTATTCTGATAGTTGGTTCATTTCTAACATTTTTAAGTGGTGAATCTAAATTTTTATCTATAAATAACAATGAAAAAATATTAATCTGGAACATCTAAAAATAAAAAAATTTAACTTTTATTTTAAAAAGTTTTTAGTTAAAAAATTGGTTCAGTCGTTCAATTTTTAATGGTTCATACTGAAATTTTCTTAAATTAATATCATTTTGAACCTTAAAAATAATAGCGTAATTTATATTTTTGAAACAGAAATCTATCAAATGTGCAGTTTTAAAAGTTACAAAATTCCAAACATTCCCACCTCAAAGAAATCATTTTCAGATTAAAAATTTTTAATTTTCTAATTTCACCCTGAATTTCGAATTGGAACAGGAAATTTTTTAAAGCAATTGTATGTATTTTTGAGTGTCCATTATAATATAATTATTAAAATATATAAATAACTATATATGATATAATAATAATAATAATAATAATATGTCGACACATATTAATACTGACATTAATATTAATCAAGTGTAAATGATTGTGCTAGAGTTTTAAGCGTTTGAAGTTGAATTTATCTATTAAACCGAAAAAATTTAAATAGCCTTTCAAAATTAGAAAATTTATTTATGAGAATCATTTGAAATAAAACAATTACAAATTATAAGTACTAACATGTACAAAATGCTGTATTAACGCTTTTTAAAATCGAAGTCCCAAGTAGTCCTGCACAAAAGTATAATATAACCAAATTATAGGAAACTATAGTTTGTCATTGTTTAATTGCAAGTGATTCTCGTGAACAAAATTTATAATTTCGAAAGTCCGGAGGCTATTTAAACTTTTTTTTGATTCAAGGGTAGAAATTCTAAGCGAGAAAACATGTAGCTTCGTCTTATTTGAAAATATAAGAGAGAAAAATAATATTTTAAAAACTTGTAAAAGTATACAATGAAGACAATGGATTCTATATGTACAATAATATACACAATTCAAAGTATACAAAATAATGAACACAATTCAATATACAACAAAATATTAATTACGGTTTTAATATTCTGATATTGCATATATATTTTTGTTTTTAAATTGTGCAAAATATGAAAATATCATTAAAATCGCCAACTTCTTTAATTTCTTTCATTTGCACTTTTTAGATTTTGCTATTCTATCTCTTTGACAATGGGCATTGACCTTTTGAATATACTGATTCTACTGACCTAGTAAGAAATTCAAGAATCGCGAACAAAGAGGAAGTTTTTCAGGTAATATGGTCAAACTCATTGAGACAAAATGGTCAGAAGCTCTACGATAATCACCGTAATTATTATTATGAGGTGTTAACCATAAAAAAATTTTGAACCTGACGCGTGAAAGCAAACCAGAGTCGAGATGCCTTCGGACTCCAAGTGCAAAGGATTAACCATAAAGAGGGACAAAGATGCGACTCCTCCGAAAAAGAGAGAGAGAAATTCTCAAGGAGAATAATTTCGATTTTGAAAACTAGCCTATTGAGCTTCAAAATCTGTCGAGACTATATTCTCTTTACCTGAAAACCAGGCTTAGCCGCTTTTCGGACAGGTTGCAATCGAATTCACGATTGTCCACTCTTAAGAAGCTAAGGATGGTTGAAGGGTGATGAATTTCTACTGTGCAGCTTCTTGGTCTCGGTGACGGGAAATTTATCCCAGCCGTTACGTCTGTAGTTGGAGTGAAATTTTATGTCACTCAGAATATAGCTTTTAAGCCGGGTGCCTCTAGCACTTACATTTACAATCTATTCAACTTAAAATTTAGAAGGATGGTGCCTCAAAATCAAGAGATTCCTCGAAATAAGAAAACGCGTAAGACGCCTTAAGAAAAATTAGAATCTTCGACGCAACACTAGCAGAGCTCTGTTTATAGATATATCCTTTAACCGACTGGTTTCAGACGAATTTACGTCTGTCCACTCCTCAAAGGAAATAGCTTTTCTTAAATAGAGTAGAAATGGAATTTCTTTCAAGCCTACTAGATTAAGTATTGAAAAAGAGAGAAGACTCCTTTCCATGGAAACTCTGCGTGTTGAGTCGCAAAAACTAACTGATGATTTTGGGCAGTGTTACTCTTTTTATAGCCCATGCCCTTTTCTTATCTCCTAAGATGCATGAGAAAAATGCATAGTGGGAGGCTCTGGAGTCTGCGCTCCTTTAGAGCTCCTACGAGAATACAAGTTTTTTGTGCATTTCGTGAGAGTTTCACTCGTTGCCGAAGTTTCACGACCGGCAATCGTGCACCTTCGAGTATTCAAATTCAGAAGAGAAGAAATGGGTTGCGCGCGCCACCCAGTCATGTGTATCGTCTCCTACTATTTTCACACGGACATAGCCCCGTCATAGTATTGAACCACATCTCGTTTCAGATCTGGGATCACAGGTGGGTTGTATACCCACTTCTTGTCTTGTTTTTAGTAAAACATGAAACCAAGGCTGTACATACGAAATTTTGAAAAGAACCAGGTTCATTTGTTTTAGAATCACGTGGTCTGGCTGTATTTTAGTTCAGGTTCGATGACCTGACATTCCATTTTTAACAGGTGAAGAGTTTTCTTGCTTAGGTTATGTGATTGTAGTAAGATTATTCAATTTATTTCATCAAAATTATTATTAGAATTGACAATTAATCATTAACCTTAATTACATGTAAGCCGTAGAACTCTTATATTCTATGCTGATATTTCGTTTGGTCTTTTGACATTTGATTGAACTTAAGCAAATAGAAGTGAAGCATAGTAAGAGAAACTAAAAACTGTAATTAGAGTTTTCTTAAATAAGATTGAATAGATTTCATTAAATGATAATTTTTATGCGACTGAAATCTGTAACTCGCTGTAGAATTTCACCGTAACTGGAAGGCTCAAACTTTACCGAAATCTAATACTTTTTCTAATGGGTATGTAAAAATATGAATTCTCTATTGTAAATTTATTATTTGTATTTTCAGCAGAAACACATTAACCTTCAACCAAAAATGGGTGCGTGATAAACGAATTACATAAAGTATTCCAACTTTCAACCAGGCAGTTGAATTTTAAAAAAAATTGAATAAAGTAGAATAATAGAATTTTTTATTCTATTAGGAATCTTTAATATTGGACGTATCGAGTAAACGTCAACATACTCCTTGACTATGATATATAGAACACGGATCAAACATAACTGACTATAGTTAACAAAGATTAATGCTGAAATAAAGTATATTTATATTTCAGGCTTTGCAATGAACTTAGATTTGTTATTCAAAAAAATGTTCAAAGTTTTTTTTACATATCTGTTCTCACCTATTCGTAATTATCAAATCCCTTGTAACACATTGGTAAAAGAGCACAAGTAATTTATATCAAAGAAAAGGAATACTGTAAAAAAATTATTCTCGTTGATGTTCGTTTATTCATTCTTCATAACTATAAAGTATAAGACAAGCTAGCAAATGCATCATACTAAAAGTTTTAAATTTCGCCAAATTATTAAAAACTCTATTTATCAGCATAGAGTAATATTTTATATATTAGAAACAATTTGTTATAGAAGAAACTGCTTATGGGATTTCTATTAAACGACCTTATAAGAGTAGAATTCAGATGGAACTTTTAATTGATATTTTATGAGGCATTGATGAATGATAGAAAAAAACTTTCAGAACGAAACTAAATAGATTTTTCAATGTAATTCACAGTTAAATGCATTATGATCTGAGATCAGATTACAA
>NC_046658.1:152238531-152243776 GCF_010883055.1 Belonocnema kinseyi
TTTTATCAAAACTGTATGGAAAAAATGGGCGACCATTGTCTACTGGAATTTCTTTGCGTTCGTCGGCTGTCATATCATCAATTTCGCCGCTCATTATGTTTATTTTGACACTTTTTTTATCTCCATTCCTCCGGTATAGTCCACGAAGAATTTGACCATTCTCTAATATTGCGAAAACATCACCATTGAGTGCTGATAATACAATATGTTCTCCGGCGGGCACAGCCTTATAGCCAATAAGTCCTAGTTGCAATTGCGTTCGTATTTTGGCCGGCAAAACGTATCTTCGAAATTCAAATCTACGATTCCGATTTGTGTGGGAAATAAGCCGAACTTTACCAAGTTCTTCTTGTGCATGTCCAATTACTCGAACAATAGGAGCCCTTCCAGCCGGAGAAATGGATCTGCGAGGCTGGTCAGGAGAACTTTGCCTGCCAGACGAGGGAGAACCAACATTACGTTCACTATGAGGATTTCCATCAGACTGTGCGCTTAATTCTGCAAGTAAAAATTGAGAATAATTTTTTGTTTGTTCAGCGTATACCGCAGTGAGCTTCAACCAACTTATAAATTAAACGATTGCGATTTGTTTAAACATTAATGGATTCCACAGAAAACAAATCAACACTTGAAAATATAAAAATCTTCTCAAATGTGAGCATTCAGGTCTTCTCGGGTCTTTGGGTGTTTGGCATAGGCGCGAGATTTCAAATAAATTCACAAAAAAACTCGCGAGGGGCCAAATCCGGACGGCGCGCTGACTTATCAAACACGCTTCTCAGAGAGATGAGGCGCTGCCAGAAAAATAGACTTCAACGGTCAACACGCACTTGTCGCTGTTCAAGCGCACAAGAGTGACTGAACAAAGAGCGAACAAAACTTAAGGATCCCCTCCCTCGAACTAGACCACTCAGACCCCACTACGAACGTTAGTGCTACAAACGCGCGCATTCCAAATAAGGAAGTTATTCTGCTGCACCCTGTACATGCAAGTTTAGAATTATAGTTCTCTCAAGCCAGATTTATTAAAAAAAATTACTTGTTTCAACCACCAAAGTTATCAAAAGTCTCTAGTTTCTAACAGAAAATGTGGCCAAAATCCGTATCAATTTCATTTCAATATAGACTAGGAATAAGCTCCACAAATTTCTGCTTCTACTTTAAGTCTCTTTTCTGGTTGTTAAATTGGTATTTTCGTAATAATTAAAAATATACATTACATTAAAATTTGTGGACATTATATTATTATATTAGCCAATAGAAGTAGAGATGAGAGCCAAGTTTAGAACAAAAGTATGAACCCTCCTTATTTTTTCAAAGTAAATATAGATATGACTAATCATTGAAGGTATAATGTGTTTTATGACGTTGTCGTTATCCCACACACTATAGGTGGTAAGATTGACCTTATAGGGTTTTTAGTTTAATTATCATCCATTTTTTAATTATGCTTAATTCATTTAAAAACTGTTTGGATGGATAAAAGTATGTACTTACCCTATATAATATAATTTCGCTGATGGCAAATGTCAAGAATATCTATATTCACAATCTCGTGATAAAACTATTTTAGTTTCTCAAGGTAATATAAAATAAAAAATAAACATATTTGAATAAATGCGTTCTTTTTTCCAACGGGAAGTTATTGTATTTTTAGTAAAAAAATGGTTAGAGGGAAAACATGACTTCCTTAGTTCAAAATAATGAAAGTCATACACATGATAATTTCAGCAAAATTCAATATTTTTTATGAATTTAGGATTTTATTATGTAAATTTAATTAACAAATAAATTGCTATCTTGGCATTTGACGAGCGGAAAATTAATTTTTTTTGTCGATGTCAGTCCTTTTAATTCTGAACTTCATGATAATTTTCGAAAAAATTCATAAATGTGGAACTAGGATTTGCTTATTTTTTAGTTTATAAATGAAAATAACGGTTATTCTATGCTAATAGAAATTAATTATTTTAAGTTGTTCCAACTAATAAATATTTTATTGTTAACGATAAACTACGAAAACCGTTGTATTGGACCTAGTTTTATATTTCTTGTGCGCGATTGCGGATGGGTTAACAGTTAAGATCGGATTTGAGTTTCGTTAATTTCAATTAATAATTACTATTTTGAATGGTCTTCGCGTCGAGCTGCCTGCATGCAGCAAGCGACGAGTTCATTTAATAACTTTTCATCATTAGCCAAGATTAGCAGCATCCTCTATATGTTCCCGAGAATCCACGTCAAAGCATTTTTCTTACAAGTTTAGTGTTTTTCGTGGCTATCAAGTGAGAGGTTCCCACCTTCCATCGACGAGTCGAGAAGCTTTAGCCTACTTGGAAACTCATGACATTTCATATACCGTAAGTACTTTCCTTGTCGATTGGCATTTTTTCCTGGCATTTCTTTTGCATTATCAACGTTCTGTGGAAAGTTTTGTGCATTTTAAAAATCTTTATTTCTGATCGTTTAAATTAACCTCTCAAACCCTACGCACGAGGTCAGGCCCTCGGGCCCAGACTTATGCGCACGGTTTTGGTTCGCATTAAATTTAGATATGCGAAATAAACAAGTTTAATATCTTTTGTTCGAAAATTTCTCACAATTGATATTTGTCACCCTCGCCAGTGGCACATATCAATTTGGCGACCCAAACGTGGGTCTCAGAATTTATTCTTTTCGCATCCCTGATTTCGAACAGAGTTGGAAACGGATCCATCAATAGCCCAATTATTTGCTCTCCGAATTCGCCCCGTCGCGGCTTGGTAGGACAACCAGAACAGTAGCTAAAAGAAAATTCCCGGTTCCCAAAGCTCAACCAGAAAAATCGGTGGGGCCTGACGCAAACCCACTCACCTTGGAACCTTCCGTAAACACAATGGCCGCACCATTCCCTCGCAAAAGCAGGAGAGTGTGACAAAGGCGTTCGATCAACCCGAAGTAAGAAAATGAAATACGCCAGACGGTTCCACCGATCAAACGTTTTTAACCGTCCCCGGCCCGAGTAGCGGTCCTGATCCAATTTCATCAATCATCCTAAGACCGATCCTTTTGCAACACCGACAAACAAGCTCACACAGAAAAAACTAGGAGTTCACTCATGTTGCCGATTTGCAGAATATGTCGGTAAAGCAAACATGAACAATATAAATATTTATTCATTTTTCTTCTTACTTGTTAAGGTTCACTTATTTCAAAATTTTTAATACAAAATTGGCTTAAGTCTACACAATCTTTAAATTACCATGATTTAAAATCAATGGTCAATTTATAATCGAAATGTAATGCAATTTTATTCATTGTCAGTGAAAATTGATTACTTACCTAACCCATTTTAACCTACTCTTAAAAGTTATGAAAAATCTTAAAAATTATTCACAAGCAGTATTAAGATCAGCTCAGCCAATTAGCTGTTATCAATATTTTCAAATATTACAATGGTCTTTAATTGTTTTAAATAAAATAAAAGTAGAAAGGCATCAGAAACATTCATTTTGGCATTCGTTTTTTCAACAACCCTACGCTACTCCTAACAATATATTTGTACTTTTAAAAAGTAACATATGTAATTGCACATCTCTCCATAACAGCAAACATATTACTCAGGATTTCATTGCACATACTGTTCGTTATACTTAGGGTACCTTTTCAGGCCTATTTTGAATTAATCGTAGAATTAATATTTTTCATAGCATTCAATTCAAGCTGTTTTGTTGATTTATGGCAAATTTGATTGGTTGAGAACCTAGAAAAAAAGTCGATGTTTCAAATTAATTCATCAGTTTATTCAAATTCGACCTCCGTGAAAAGGTACCTTTATTTTATAAAGTTGAAAATATACTTAGGGTATTTTCTTGAAATAATGAAAGAAATTCAAAAGGGTTAATGCAAGATTCCCTTTTCATTAATTAAATATTATTGATAATGACTTATTTATAAATGTAGGAATAAAGAATTCGTTTATCGACAAAAGACCTACGACGAAAATTTTCTTGCATATGATTCAGTGCTCCCAATTTTTGGAACTTTTTGAACTGCTCTTGCTTCGCGCCAGTAATACGATTTTTTACTTTAGGCGTGCGCATTTTAAATTATATAAATATTCAAATGTTATTTTTATAATAAATAATGATTGGGAAATGCTTCAAACGTGATTTATTAATCCTAAAATAGAATTTTTGAGTGACAGATGAAAAAGTATTGTGATTTTATTACAAAACACGTTCTATTTTGAATTTAGAATAAAAATTGTCAATTTATTTTTAGTAACTTTATTGATTTTATTTTAGTTCAAATTTTTTGAATGAAAGCAATAAAAATTAGAAACTCGACAGAGACAAGATTAATCATTGTGCTAAAAAAAATGATTTCTTTCTCTGAACTCGGAATTCATAACGTCTTTTTAAATAAATAGAATTAAATTTGTATCTGTCACTTAAAAATCTTATTTTACAATTAGGAAATTACTGTTAATTTATTTTATAATCATTATTTATTATAAATATCACATTTGAATATCGACACTATTCAAAATCAGTGCGCCAAAAGTAACCAATTGTGTTGCCA
Source organism: Belonocnema kinseyi (assembly GCF_010883055.1). Lineage (NCBI taxonomy): Eukaryota > Metazoa > Arthropoda > Insecta > Hymenoptera > Cynipidae > Belonocnema > Belonocnema kinseyi. Next base: position 152,243,095 of record NC_046658.1, read on the forward strand.
GCGCGACGCAAGCGCAGTTCAAAAAGTTGCCAAGATTTTAGGCACTGACATGAATAAGAATAATAATTTATAAGTTTGCTACATAACCTGAAAATGATATTTATAAGGTCATTATATCTATTTAAATTACGATATTATTTTGTAATCTAATTATCTTCATTAATTTATGTCCACCAGAGTTCGATTACATGTGTGATTTAAGGTAAATATTGTGTTATTAATCAATCATAATATCGAAGTGTGCAAAGCGAAAAATAGGTTCTTTAGCAATAGGCTCAATTACATTTGAGATCCTTTCGAACCCCAAGTGTGGTATTATATAGAGCTCATTTATCGTTTTGGGTTTCATTTCAGCAAGTAGGGTTCATTTTTGTTGCATCTCCTTTGGAACCACAAACGGGTTCTAATGGAAGCTTCAGTTTTTACTGTGCACCTGCCTGGCAAAAACGCTCTCTCGTCCGGGTGCAACCTCGCTCACCCTTAGGAATGCAGCATGCTCGCCATTACATACACACACAAAAACGGGCGGGGCAACTGTACATACTAAGGAAAACTCTCAAGGTACTGTCCTGTCAGCACTTGCGCTAATGGCCGCTTCACAAGCTCTGATACGTGCATTTCGCACACCCAATGTTCCAATACCTACATTTGTCGGCATGAATTACGAGGATACCGAGGAATT
>NC_046658.1:152243876-152250057 GCF_010883055.1 Belonocnema kinseyi
CTATGTGTGACGGCTTGCGTATTGCCGTCGATTAAACTCGTTGATTTTATAATCTCAGTCGATAAAGAAGAAACTTTCTTTATCGTAGGACACGAATTAATTTAAATTCGTATAAAAATTAATAATGTTTTCATGAAATTGTTTATCGAAGTCATTTAGAATATTAGTATAAACTCATCAGCATTCTCTCGCTTCCTCTTTAATTTCAGGATAAGATAATTTTGCTTTATATACCTAATAAGATAAAATAGTATGCATGAGAATGTAGCCTTATTAAAAGTCATGTACGCCGGGCCTACGTGGTCAGCTTGATACGTTACGGCATTCGTTAGCGGGCTCCTATTGGTCAGGCTCAACGTCAAGGGGTTGTACTTGACTCCCCTACTCTAATGCTACCGTTGCACGTAATCCAAAAATGCAAGGTTATAAATATATGTGACACGGGGAGGAACGGCAGATATCTTTCAGTCATTGATATTCATTGAACCCAAGTCACTCGAGATCTTAAATATTAAATATTATAATTTTGAAAGTAGATTCTTTAATGTATAAGTTCCGCATAACTTAGTGTAGTCGTCAAATCTAGTTTATAGCTAAAATTAAGTGAAGTTAGATATAGAATTTAGTTATTAATAATGATAGTAATTAAAAAGGTTATATTAACTGTGGTGTGTGTGTCCCATGGATTAATGTGTAAAGTTTAGTGAATAAAGTTATTCATTTAAAATGGCATATTTAACTTGTGAGATTCATTTCATCGCCTGTGATTAATATAAAGATTCAAATAACCGCGGTAGTTGATTTTCAAATCAACGCCAGTCAGCAGCGAACCTTAAGACTAGAAAAGGAATCCACCAATCAAAGAATAATTCTTTACATTATTCGGTGGATCCGAAAGGTAGGACGTAACACTATGGCAACCGCGTCCTCCTAGCACGTCAGCGGGAGGGGTGGGGCCGGGGCGCACATCGAAAGTTGTTGAATTCCAAACCGAACGTGATTTTCTGTTTCTCGTTCTCGCGTTCACCTTCGCCATCACTATAGCAATCTCTGCTATAGTTGAGACGGTTGGCTGGCTCTGTACGGCATGTACGCTAAAAATGTTATGACTACTGAATTACCTAATTATATTCAAATTAAAGATAGCTTAAAAATATTTCATTTACTATTATTTTAAATTTTCGAGACAATAAATAAATGTAAAAATATTCTTTTCGTACTTTAGAATTTTAGTTAAATTTCTAAAATTCTTTTTAAAAACTAAACTTAAAATTTAAATGAAATTAAGATAAATTAAAAAATTAAATAAAAATGATTTAAATTTCAAATAAAATAAAATTTAGTTGAATTTAAAATTTAAATAAAATTTAGCTAAATTCAACGTTTTAATGAAATTTAGGTGAATTTAAGAATTAAATAAAGTTTTGTAAAACTAAATTGAAAGATTGAATAGAATTTAGATAATTTCAAAAAGTGAATACATTTTAGTTAAATTGAAAATTTAGTTGAATTTAAGTAAATTTCAGTTAAGTTGAAGATGTTGAATGGTGTTAAATGGTGTTAAAATTAAGTACAATTCAGTTCAATAAAAATGAAATTGTCATTAAATTTTAAATTTGATTGAATTGAATACAGATATATGTGGGTTGTTTCTTGGCTTCAAAAATGGAGAGCATTCAAATAAGCTGGAGAAATTTTTAAAAATTCCCTTATTTTTATAATAATTGGTTAAATTCAACAAAAAAACTCAGAAAAGTAATTAGGACTTTTTGGTTTGCAACTTTTCAGAATTCGACAATGTCAAAATATAAAAGGAAGCGTTTAAACTTCAGCACAACTATTTTTCATGGAGATACTTTATTATCCTACAATTTTATTTCAATTTAGAAGTATCCTAGCATTTGAATAATTATTCCATTTAGAATTATTCAGGTTCGAAAATTGGATTATAACTTCAAAGTCTTTGAAATTGAAAGGTTTTAAATGAGAGAAATTCGAAATAAAAACAATTAAAATTAGTATTCGGCAATACATTTTTATTCAGCTTTAGGATATAAATAATTTAAAGCTGCAATAAGCAGATTATTCGATGTCAAACCTCGTGAAAAATTGAAATTAATGTAAAGCCTTTGAAATAAAAAACTTTTTATAAGGAGAGGAATTTTAAATTGAAAAGTTTTAATATATTTTCAATTTAAAACATTCAAATTGAGTAATTTTATAAACAGAAATTTCAAGAATTGTATTATTTGAAATTTTTTCATAGAGTTGATAAATTAAAAATACATCATTAATATTTTTAAATTTTTGAATATGCCTCAAGTATAATCTCATAAATTTAAATTATTTTATTTTAAAAGTTTTGAATTGAAAATTGAAATGCAGAATTCTAAATGTTTGTATTTGGGTATTATCAGATTTTGGAGGCCATTAATTTAAGCCTAATCAAGTTAAAAGGCTTAAAGTTGTCAATTTTATGATATTAAACCCTTATATTCAAAACCAAATTAAATTTCAATGTTAAAATTTGAAATGGTTTAGGATTTGATTCTTAAATTCAGAATTTTTCAATGCTTTACATTTTTAATTTTACACTTTCAAACCTTTTTTTTTAATTTGAATCATCGTGAAAAAAATATTAGATTTTAGTAGACACGAATTTTTTTTACGTAAAAAAATTAATTTAGGAAATACCCCGTGCGCCAAGGTGAACAATCCGTCGAGAGGGAAAAATGGGATAAGCCAAATCTGCTGTTTGCGTGAAGGAACTGAATATCTTCGTTTTGACGTCAGTCTTCTTTACGTATACACTGCAACGCGAAAATGACCCTTACATCAAACTTTCGAGAGCAACTTTTTTCTCCAAGACGGCAGAAGTAATCGCGGCTTATCACATTAAAAAAAATTATTTGATAACAAAATTTCGTCACTTATTTATTACATGAAAAAAGTTGTTCTTGTTTACAAGATTTAAGAAGTAAGAAAATAATCTTGATTGGAATATATTGATTTTTGAAGAACAAGAAGCTTTAAGCATTATAACGCTAGGCGTAAATAATTTTAAAATATCTTCCTTCTTAATTTAATAAACTCAATATTAAAATGGAAGTTTTAATATTGTCAGAAATAAATATTCACTTTAACTTCAAGTATCTAAATGACAGTTTTGACTTGCCATGTTCATTGTAATTTTTACATTATGTCTAATTGTCTACTGTGTTATGAATTGCAGTTAGAAGAAAGTTGTGAATAATACAATGGAGCCAAATTAAACTTTGGTTTTCAATTAAGATCTCTGAAAAGGAGTACACAATTTTTGAAAAAATAAGTCTAACAAAAAAGTTTTGTTAATGAGTTAATTAATTTATAATGCATAAGCCTTTAAAATTTTATAAAATAAACTGAAAGTTGATCAAGTTAAACAAGTAAATGAAAACAAAAGCTTAATCGAACAGCTGGAAAGTATAGTTTTCTATACATGACCGGTGGATAACATTTTAAAGTTTCAACTTATTTTTCTCAATAAATACAAAATAAAGTAATAATGGAAATAATTGAAGGAAAATAAATAAAAAAACTAAGGAAAGTTATATATTTATGAAAAATAAAATAAAAACGGCGTCAAATTTTTTAAAAAAATATAGACTATTAAAGTACATAATAGTTCTGTGAATTAATAGCTCAGATATTAAAATAACGAAATTACAACAACGAATTATGGCAATTTTTATGTTAATTTTTAGTATTAAATGCTAATATAAAAAAATTAAGCAAACTTAAATTTTTTCTTAAAGTTAGTTTTCTGGAGCAGGGAATATGACATTTTTTAAGATTGAGTTACTTCTTATTTCAATTTGAAAAAATGGTTCATATTTATAACATGGCCTTAGCTAAACTGTAGAATCAAGCCATAATTTCCGTTGACTTTCGAAAATGCTTCTCACACTTTACAGCTGTTCAAAAACTCATATACCACTAAATTCACAAATATTTAAAAAAAGCAACATTTAAGAAGACATTTGTCTAGGTCTATAAGGAAGTTTAGGAAAAATAATTTTTACAAGTTTTTCTAAGGAAATTTCTTTTTAGAATTTTTATTTCTTTAACCAGAAAAAAATAGTAAGGACATATTCAACCAGAATTCTGGTTTATTGAACCAAACAGTTCTTTTAGTTTATTTGAATTTAAATAAAACTTAACTGTATCTTCAAATTCACTTTCCTAATAATTTCCAAAAAAATTATAACTTAAATAAAAAATAAACTTTTTAATTCAAATTTGTTATTACTATTTTATACTAACATCTTTGCTACATTTTGGGCATAATTTTGATTTCAAAAAGTCTTTAGAGTTTTCGAATTCCTTCAAGACCTTTTCTGCTCGATTAAAATTATTTTTCCATTCACTTATGAAGTAAAATTAGATTGTTACCGTTTTGGATTTCAAATGCACTATAATTTGGCGCGACTAAATATATGGTTGCCTGTCGCGCCTCTACAAGTATGTGTAGGGACCAATCCGTACATATCGCGCCTCGACAAGCCTGTGGCCGAACTAAAAGCAATATATAGATGCAAGACCACAACATGCCTGCCGCGCTAACTACCGGTATGTGGTGCAACTAATCTCATGCCGTATCTAGGACCTGATATCTTTTCCCGCACTGATAGGTACATTAAGCTAGCACCACCACAACCAAATTTTTGAATTTTTCATAGCTCAGAATTTTGGACTTTTTTTGGGCTACAACAAAAATTTTTGGGCTCCTTTACTTTTTTCAAAAAATCAATTTTCTTGCGGAGGTGCCAGCTTACATTAACCCAGCACCTCCACTTCTTTAAATCACTCAATAATAAAAATTCAATTACACCAGAATTTTGGGCTTCTTTGGGCTTTTAAGATACGCAAAAAAAATTTTCCACAAACCAACCCTTAACTTCCAAAATCAACCACCTTCAAAAAATTGAAAATTTTCAGTTATTTATTAACGGGATATTTTTGGGCATTTTTTGGGCTCTCAGAAAATACCCACTTCGATTTTTGGGCTCCAACCCTTACAGTAAAAAATTAACCCCATTGAAATACGCACATATGAAATTGTCAAAAAAATAACTATTATTACATTTTAGAGCTTGAACAAAGTCTCTGATTTTTAAGCTCCTCGAAAACACACGCTACGATTTTTGGGCTTCAACCCGTAACGTCAAAAATCAACCCCTCTCTACCACGTAAATACAACTTTGTCTGCAAATAAATTTTTCTAGAATTTTTGAATGGTAAGAGTCTTCGATTTTTGGGCTCCTCGAAAATTTTTGAATTTTTCATAGCTCAGAATTTTGGGCTATTTTTGGACTTTTTTTGGGCTGCAATAAAAATTTTTGGGCTCCTTTACTTTTTTCAAAAAATCAAATTTTCTTGTGGAGGTGCCAGCTTACATTAACCCAGCACATCCACTTCTTTAAATCACTAAATAATAAAAATTCAGTTACACCAGAATTTTGGGCTTTTTTTGGGCTCTTAAGATCCGCAAAAAAAATTTTCCACAAACCAACCCTTAACTTCCAAAATCAAGCCCCTTAAGAAAATGGAAAATCTTCAGTTATTTATTAATGGGATATTTTTGGGCTCCAAAACTTACAGTAAAAATTACCCTCATTGTAACACGCAGATATGAAATTGTCAAAAAATAACTTTTTTAAAATTTTAGAACTTGAATAAAGTCTCTGATATTTGCGCTCCTCGAAAATACCCGATATGATTTTTGGGCTTCAACCCTTAACGTCAAAAATCAACCCCTCTCTTCCACGTAAATACAACTTTGTCTGCAAATAAATTTTTCTAGAATTTTTCAATGGAAATACAGTCTCTGATTTTTGGGCTCCTCGAAAATACCCGATAAGGATTTTTGGGCTTCAACCCTTAACGTCAAAAATCAATCCCTCTCTTCCACGTAAATACAACTTTGTCTGCAAACAAATTTTTCTAGATTTTTTCAATGGAAATACAGTCTGCAAATAAATTTTTCTATGATTTTTTAATGGAAATAGAATCTCTGATTTTTGGGCTCCTTGAAAATACCCGATATGATTTTTGGGTTTCAACCCTTAACGTCAAAAATCAACCCCTCTCTTCCACGTAAATACAACATTGTCTGCAAATAAATTTTTCTAGAATTTTTCAA
>NC_046658.1:152250157-152252216 GCF_010883055.1 Belonocnema kinseyi
TCTGATTTTTGGGCTCCTCGAAAATACCCGATAAGGATTTTTGGGCTTCAAGCCTTAACGTCAAAAATCAACCCCTCTCTTTCACGTAAATACAACTTTGTCCGCAAATAAATTTTTCTAGAATTTTTCAATGGAAATAGAGTCTTTGATTTTTGGGCTCCTCGAAAATACCCGATAAGGATTTTTGGGCTTCAAGCCTTAACGTCAAAAATCGATCCCTCTCTACCACGTAAATACAACTTTGTCTGCAAATAGAGGACCCCGCACTACATGTATGGGAAAATGGCTTTCGGTGGATTTAGCTGAAAGTTTGTAATTTTTAAGGTTATAAGTGCCGGATGAAATATCCGAAAAAAATCCAAAAAAATGGACAGTTGTAGCGCTATGCATCGCTAAGCGCTCAAGATCAGTGAATAAAACGAATTACAACAGATTTTTAAAAAAAAAGCGATGTTAGCATAGAAATCACGGTTCAGATCGTGGTCTGTTATATTTTCGCCTACATCGTTAATTCATGTAGCGCGCTTCTCAAAACGATCAAACGCTAAGTGCCCAAGATTTTAACTTGACTAATTCAACACTTCCTTAAAGGCAGAAATGATACCCGAAGTAACATTAGTAACTAGTGCGCACATACCGATAAAAACATTCTTCCCTTCGCAAGAGGGTTAAACGCTAAGCGCTCAAGATCAGCGAATAAAACCAATCCTGGTAACTTTAGCGACAAAAGCGATGTCACTATAAGAATCACGCATCAGAAAGTAGTCAGTAATATGTTTAGCCAAACCAATGAGTTATATTGCGCGCTTCTCGAAACGATGAAACGCTAAGCGCCCAAGATTTGAACTTGACTAATCAATTCCTTTTTTAAAGACAGAAATGGTATCCAAAGTAACATGAGTAACTAGTGCGCACATCGATAATAACAGTTTACCATTCGCCGGAGGGTCGATCTTGAGCGCTTAGCGACGCATAGCGCTAAAACTGTCCATTTTTTTGGATTTTTTTACGTGTTTTTCATCCGGCACTTATAACCTTAAAAATTACAAAGTTTCAGCCAAATCCACCGAAAGCCAATTTCCCATACATTTAGCGCGGGGTCCTTTATTTGCGGACAAAGTTGTATTAACGTGGTAGAGAGGGGTTGATTTTTGACGTTAAGGGTTGAAGCCCAAAAATCGTAGCGTTTATTTTCGAGGAGCCCAAAAATCAGAGGCTCTATTACCATTGAAAAATTCTAGAAAAATTGATTTTTTGACAAAGTAGTATCTACGTAGGTTGATTTTTAAAGTTAAAGGTTGAAGCCCAAAAATCGTAGCGTGTATTTTCGAGGAGCCCAAAAATCAGAGACTGTATTTCCATTGAAAAATTCTAGAAAAATTTATTTGCAGACAAAGTTGTATTTACGTTTAAAAGAGGGGTTGATTTTTGACGTTAAGGGTTAAAGCCCAGAAATCGTAGCGGGTATTTTCGAGGAGCCCAAAAGTCAGAGAATCTATTTCCATTAAAAAATGCTACAAAAATTTATTTGCAGACAAAGTTGTATTTAAGTGGTAGGGAGGGGTTGATTTTTAGCGTTAAGGGTTGCAGCCTAAAAAACGTAGCGGTTATTTCCGAGGATCCCAAAAATCAGAGACTTTATTTCCATTGAAAAAATCTAGAAAAATTCATTTTTGACAAAGTAGTATCTACGTGTGTTGATTTTTGACGTTAAGGGTTGAAACCCAAAAATCGAAGTGGGTATTTTCTGGGAGCCCAAAAAAGCACAAAAATATCCCGTTAATAAATAACTGAAATTTTTCAATTTTTTGAAGGGGTTTGATTTTGGAAGTTAAGGGTTGGTTTGGGGAAATTTTTTTTTGCGGATTTGAAGAGCCCAAAAAAAACCCAAAATTCTTGTGTAATTGAATTTTTATTATTTAGTGATTTAAAGAAGTGGAGGTGCTGGATTAATGTGAGCTGGCACCTCCACAAGAAAATTGATTTTTGAAAAAAGTAAAGGAGCCCAAAAATTTTTATTGCAGCCCAAAAAAAGCCCAAAATTCTGAGCTATGAAAAA
>NC_046658.1:152252316-152259593 GCF_010883055.1 Belonocnema kinseyi
AAGGAGCCCAAAAATTTTTATTGCAGCCCAAAAAAAGCCCAAAATTCTGAGCTATGAAAAATTCAAAAATTCGATTGTGGAGGTGCTAGCTTAATGTACCTCGCACTGATCCCATCTAAAGGGATAAGTTCAAAAACTTATTGAAACAGCCCTTTGCTGGGGTTAGGGCCCTAAACTCACAGAATTCTTAAATCTTAAAAAAGTGTTCTCAAAAGTTTTAAAAATAATCGAACTTTTCGAAATTTTATTCAGAATGGCTGGTCAACGAACTTAAACTTTATTTTAAGACACTAAAATAATAAACCAAAGAGAAATCTACTCTGTCAATTCTTTTGAAATTTGTCGTGCTAACAAACTAAAAATCCACGAGCACATGAACTTCAAATTTTTGTAAGTTTCATTAAATATTTCAATTACTGAGAAATCCATAGAAGTGCCTGGAAATTTTCTATTTCCAAATATGAGACCAAATATTTTTATTTTATTTAATTATTATTTTTATTTTCTCGGTGTTATTTTTAATACTTTCAAATTTCTTAACATTTTGTAATGCCATAAAAATTCCTTGGAATTTTTTTGTATGCTCTAAAATATTTTAAATTATTTGGTGTCTTTTAAACCCAGCGAAATTAGTGAAAAGTCAAAGCATAGTTGGCTGATTTTGACTTATTAGATACATAATTTAACTTTTCAATTATCTCATTTGCGACAAAATATGTTTGAAATTATAAAAAATTACATCCGTTTTTTAAATATTTAGATGTTGCGAAAGCCTAACGAAATTAAAAGCGTATTTCTCATGAGAGAAAAGACTCTTTTGTGGATTTTATTCTGAATCCTAATTATCAGCTATTATAAAATCATTGAATATTCAAAAATAACTTCATTATGTTATCTTAAAAATTATAGACATCAAACTTGTTCTTCTCTAGTGTTTAGATTTATAGTTATCATTTTCCTGATTATTAATATCATTTTTTTTATCTGATTTAAAATTTTTTTATATGGCTTATAAAATCATTACACACCTATATCATAAATCTGTGCTGGTGACAAATATAAAATAGAAATATATTGTCCATTCGATAAGAACACGATTCGAGTTTATCAAGCTGAAATTAAAGTAAAAATAAACGTACATAAAAACCCATACTCTAGCCAACTTTATCCTTTTATGAAAAATATTGAGACATACATTAAAAACTTGACTTGTTCAAACCTCAGAATTCGATCAAGTTTTCTGATCTTCTTATTTCTTACATACTTTATTGAAAATTTGTAAGAATTTTGAAAAATTTTTCGCTTAAAAAAATTGTCTGACAGTCGGCTTATCAAATTTAAATATAATATCTCAAAAGAACTAGTTAGAGGCATATAACCCATGAGATAACGATTAGGTCGCCCCAAAAAATTTTTATTTTTTAATTCCACGAACGCTGAACCAAAATTTCTTTGTTTGAGTAAAGAATACTTTTATTTATTTTATTTGACATTTGCCCAATTGGATGACAGAGTCTTAATTAAATAATTTTTTTTGTATTAAATCAACACAAACTTAACAATCGAAATCCTTTGAATCCCCTTAAGATTGCTAAATCTTTTTAAATATCCTAAAATATTTCACGTTGCTCGCAATCCCTTGAATCCTTTCAAATTATTGAAATTTATTGAAATTGCTTTGTAGTCTTTTAAAATAACTAAAAGAAATTTCAAAATCTTAAAATTCTCTTAAAATGACTTTAAAATATTAAAATCTAGTAATACGTCCTTGAAAAATTTTTTAAATATGCACCAAAAAATATACTTTCTACTTAGAAATCCCTTGAATTCCATTCAGATGATTGAAATTCATTGAAAAATGCAATAAATTTTTCCAAATTCTGAGAAAGTTCTTGTAAAAAATAAAAACGATTGAAACTTATTAGAAATTAATTAGCATTTTTTTAAATATACTTATAAATATTTGACATCTTTTGTAACACTTAAAAATTTATTTAAATTTTTCAGATATATTGTCAAGTCCTTGGATTCATTTTATGTAACATAAAACATTTCCAATCCCTTGAAATCTCTTGGAAATATTAAAATATATTTAGAATTCCTTGCAATTTGTTTAAATGTTCTAAAATATCTTGAATCCTGCTTTCAAGAAAAAAAAATCAACCAAAAGTAAAATATCAAAATTTATATTTCAAATAATTAATTATTAACTAAGATGGTAATTTTTAAATAAAAAAATTCTTTTTATTTGAATAGTTATTTTTATAACCAAAAAGTACAATTATGAACCCAGAAGATTAATTTCCGTTCAAAAAAAGATAAATAAAAAATAAATTTACAAACAGAAATGTAATCGTTTTTTATCTATAAAGATTAATATTCAAACAAAAAACTAATTAAAAGAAATTCAAATATTCAATTTAACAGATTAGTTTTCTATAAAATAAGATGAATTTAAAACAAACAAGATTTAACTGAAAATTCAATAGTTATATTTTATTTCAAGGTAATTATTCTTGAAAAGAGAAATAAAACTAAGTTTTCATCCAGAATTTGAATTATCAACGAAGAGAAAAATCGAATTTTCAGCGCTATAGTTTAATTTTTAACCAAACAAATCAATTTTTGACTAAAATTGCGAACATTCAACCAAAAAATTTATTTTAAGCTAAACAGTTCATTTCTGGATCAAAAATTCGAATTACGAGCTCCGGAGATTAATTTTCTACTGCAAAATTTGATTTGTTAAAAATGTACATAAGATTCACAATCGTGAAATTTTCTGTTCAAAAATTTGTTTCTAAAAAAAATGATTATCTTCAACAAAATAGTCAATTTTTCATATGAAAAAATGATTTTTCTACGCATAAATATGAATTTCCCAATAAAATACTATTATCAACCAAAAATCAAATGGGTACATTTTAATACAAAACAATTAATTTACAAACGGAAAAACGCAGTTTTAATAAACTAGTTGAATTTTAAAACAAAGAGATAAAGTTTCAGAAAAAGTATTAATTTTTTCGACAAAATACTTCGAATCAATTCAATAAATTCTTAAATTTTTAACTAAAAAAGATCAGTTGTCAACCAAATATTTTGAATTAAAAAAAAACTTGTAACTAAAATAAGTAAACTTACGCAAAAAATTAATTTGTAAGATAATTAGGATCATCGTATTATTTCCCGTAGTGTTTCTAAATTAAAAAGTAAAAAGTGGTAAGTGGTGAGCAAGCAGGCTAACAGCAAAAACCTGTCGCAATAGTACCATGCAATTGTTGGCGGCATTGTATTTTAATTCCCGTAATTTTTAGGCAACTGCTTTGAACTTGTATTACAATTTAAAAAGTTATTTTTAAAATAGTACCAAATTTGTAATATTTTTTTTTAAGTTTTAAGTATAATATTATATTATACTTACTGACAAAATGCAGGAAGCACGCTAATGCGAGGAGAAAAAGAGTAGGAGTTTTCTTCATTTTCTCTAATTGTCCCAATGAATGTGAAATAAAAGATTGCACTGATTTTTTAAGAATTTCTTTTTCAGGGCGTCTTGTTAAACGACGGCTATTTATACTAACTTTTAACACTTTTAGGTGACGCGTTTTATTTATTCATTAAAATAGTTAAACTGGAAGGAGGGAGATCGTTGATCATTGACCTCGATATTTTCCATATCTTTCTAGATTTAATACGCATGGCACCTTCAGTATAATTAAAGATTACAGTATGTGTAAAAACAACAATTAAAATCCTACTCTTTTTATTTTTCTTGATCTTATGTATACAAAATTTAAATAAATGTAAAAAAAATTAATTGTGCTGTTGAAAAAAGCTGGCGTGCTTTCTGCGGCTTTTTGATTTATCCAATAATATGAAGAAAAAAACGCAAAAACACAAAAAATGATAAAATGGCAGTACCTTTTAACATTGTTATGATTTTTTTATATGTTTTGCACTATTTTTCAGTACTTCCAAAATTGTGCATTATTATATAATTATATATGACACATATTTGCCATGACATTTCAAACAATTTAAAATTTTTTAAACATTATATAATCATGTTAACAATTAATTATTGTTTATTTAAATTTTTTTAATTGAGCCAGAGATGTCGACTTTTTCCAATTGATATCCTTTTCTGCTTTTTATTGAACAATTGCATAATTTCGATACATTTGATGTTATGTTTAACAAATTTCTATTTGTTTGAAATATTTTAATTTCCTCAAGCATTTATTTTTCGCTAAACAAAAACATAAAATAAAATAGAACACATACAATTATTTACAATTTTTAAAGAATTATTGAAAAAGTAATTATTTAAATAAATTAGATTAGTTTAAAGAATCAAAAGTTGTAAATATATTCTTTCTTTACAGCAGAGAATACCAATTAAAAAAGAATTTTGATATCTCTAGCTCAGATTTTCGGAATTTTGAAAATAGACAGTGCATAATTACATAATCTTTTTTAAAAAAGTTTAATACTACAACCAGTCACAAAATATTGCATTTCTATAAAAAAATGCGAATATTTTTTACATTTTCGGGGGGAAAATAATTTTTTAATGGAAACTTTTTCGGATGTGTCTTGCCCTGTAGTTCGAACAATATAGAACAAGAACCTTTCGTTTAAATTTTATCTTTTCTCCTGAAGTTGTTCTCAAAAGTTACTATTTTTAAGCAATTCGTAAACCTTCTTCGTTAATTGTTCAGAATAATTTTTTCATTAGAAAACATCTAGAATAATTTAATTAGTAATTTTCTAATAATTGTCGTTTCCATTTCCGCCTTTCTTTTAAAAATTAGCTTTAAAATAAGATTTCAGGTGTCTAGGTTTTTTAATGTATTTATAATGTATTTTTTCTCTAATATATAAGGAATGTGTCAGCATTTTTTAATCTTTACAAAAAGTGTTCAGGCGGCGAACTATACTCTTGTTTTTGTTTGCTCTTAAAAGATCATGTATTTTAAGACTTTCACCTGATCTATTTTTTTTTTTTCAAACGGAAATAAAATTAGAGTTTTCTTCTTGTATTAGCTACAATTTTTTTCGTTACATATTTCTCCAAAACAAATACGCATATTTAAAAAAGTTCGTACGCTACAAGAATCTCCATTTTTCAGTGAATTTGGACATTGCGTAAGATTTCAAATTTATAGAAACAATTAAAAGGCATTATTGTGAGACTTCTTAATATATTACCTGTCCTCTACAAAGATAACGTATTTACGAGTTATTTTTCTTCAAAATTCATCGTTTCTACCAGTTCGCCGAAAATAATGGAAAATTACAAAATATATAAAGTGGGGGCAGAGTGATTATTTATCTTTGACCTTTAAATATTGAGATCATTCCACTCCCCACCACCCTCAGCTCCATAGAAGAAATTGTAAGATTGTGATCTCCTAAAATTGATTATAAATTTAATACACGCGCCTTGATAAAAAGAAAAATTTCCACATAATTAAGCTTGAATTGCATTCGATAAGAATGGTCATATTTATTATTCGAATTTGATGATTACATTTTTAATTCATCCTAAGAAGCCGTACTGTCCACGAAAATGTTTAATAATCGGAATGTAGTTATATTTTGTACAAGTTTAAATATTAGTCTTTTTTGCATTAAAATTACCTTCTGAAAATACATTTTTTTGTAAATGTTTAAATCTAACTTTAAACTCAATAGTACACAATATTTAAAGTTTTAAAATCTCTTGAAATATATCAAGTTTTACCTAACATTCAGAAAAGCTCGTAAAGATACATTTCATTTTTAATGGCAGTGGCTAATTTTATTTTCGAAACGATTCATTACGGCTTGTAAAGTTTTTTGGATAGTTATTTTATTTAGGTAGCATTATAGTTGTTCTTAACCATAATTTTTTCGAATAAAAAATTTGCTAACTAACATGAAATAAAAATGTGAGAAATATAAATGCTATACATATATTGGGGAGATAAAAGAACCTTCTGTTTATTAAAATTCATTGAAAATTAAACAAATATTTTCTGCGAGCCGAGACACGAGCCGTAAGTAAAAGAAGATAAAGCAGTTTCAATATGTTGAGAATTCGATTTCATAATTTTAAAGCGAAATATCTTATATAAACGTAACCTTGGAAATTGAGACGTAGCCTGTTTAGTAGCATCAAGATTAGCTTCTTATTGTCTTACTATAAAGATGAAAATGTTACCTAATAGCCCCTTTTACATTCTTATCATTTCTGATTGAAAAAGAATTTTTTTCAACGAATTTTTTAACGAAACATCACGTTTTGAGACCCTCTGAATCCAAAAATCAAGGTTTACGATGGTTTCTATTTGTCCGTATGTCCGACCGTCCGTAAACACGATAACTTTCAGAAAAATGAACGGATCAAATCGATCTTTGGCATACTTAATTAGATCCTAAAACAAAGGAACAATTTCATGTACGGCTATTGACACTAATCGAAAAAGCAAAAAACTTATCCTAACGTCTTTTTTGATAAAACCAAAATTTTTCGATTCGTCGTATTTACAAGATTTTGAAAATCAATTGAAAATCAAAATTTGAAGCCAAACAAGGCACGGTATGGAAATAAGTTGAGAAAAGAAAAACATTATTTTTAAAAAGCCCCACAGCATGATCATCACAACTTTTTGTATTTTTTTGAAAAATCAAAAATTCAAAATTTGATTTCACCAAAAATTATAAAAATAAAAAATTCTATTTTGTATTTAAACTTTGCAAGATACGAAGAAGGTGAATAAACCAAAATTCTAAACCCAACAAAAATCTACAAATTTGTGAAGAATTACTTCTTCATAGGAGGCGTAGTTTCTGATTGATAGAAAAAAGTTTTTCGCCCAAAAAATAGATACAAATTTGTAATAATGTAAAGTTTCTGATCATTTATGATTGTTAACTTCTAAGCATTGTCCGAAATTTGACACAACCCCGAGTAAAAATGCTTCGACTTGAGTTCGACTTGGTTATGTCTTGATTTTGTCTCCAAGACATAAATGTTTGGCTGCGCCTTGAAACTGAGTCGAGGCATAGGCCTTCGTCTCACTTTCATAGCCACGACAGATGAGACGGCGCTTACTTGTCTCAAGTCGAGCCTTGTCTTGGCTAAGACGACGTCTACTTGTCAATTATTAAATTAGTTATTTTTAATTTAAAAATTTAGATTCTATGGGTCTGAACGAGTATAACCATTAAAAATTGTCTTTCAAAAAATTAAAATTGTAACTTTCTAGAAGGATCCCTTAAGCTGTTAG
>NC_046658.1:152259693-152261311 GCF_010883055.1 Belonocnema kinseyi
GATTGTTTAATCATTAACAAAGATTACCTTTTATGACAGTCAGAATGACGCTTTTTGTTAGGGCAGGTATACGCTTCAAGGTATAGAAACTTATCTCCAAGACATAAATTGAAGTCTGGCTCCGTCTCAAAACTGAGGCATGCTCAAGTCGACCTTTCCGACTTCAGTAAGTCTTCATTTGGGGAAATTCAAGTCGAACTCAAGTCGAAGCATTTTTATTCGGGACAACATGCAAATTTTGAACTTATAAATTCTAAAAGGAGACTCGTATATTTCTTTTTTTTAATAAAAATAATATTAAAAGCAAAAATCATAATTTCAGCAAAACAACGCAAGGTGAGAACGGTGTTCCTCATACCTTACAGAGCTTTGAGAAACCTAATCTTAAACTATACTTAATGAAGTAGCAAATTCAGAATATGAAAATGCATATAAATACTGGGATCTGAAATAGATTTTTTTAACAAGGTTTCATTCAAGCATTCCAAATGCAAGAAGGAAATATCCGAGCGCGAGGCGCTAGATTTAACAGACGCGCACCCCAGTCGCGCTCAAACTTGCAAGTAAAGCGAATGATAGCCATGTAAAAACAAAAAACTACCAATAATTCTTATCCGCAATAATCATATATTTTATAGAGCTTTGGGGAATTGCCAGCAAAATTTTCAATAGATTTCCATGAAATTTCACTGAAAAACAGTGTGGCCTAAATGGTCTTTTGAGCGCATGCTTAAGGGCGCCTAGATAATGGGTTACCGCGCTTTTCGCTCTCGGTCATAACTACATCTTGTGCTTCGCCTTGGGGTATTTGTTGTTCGGATTTTGAATGCTTCAATAAAACCTTATCAAAAAGATCTCTTGTATATCGCAATATTTATTTGCGTCTTTATATTGTGAATTTTTTACTTAATTAAGTATAGTTAAATATTATGTTGCTCGAAACTCTGTGGGTTTTGAGGCAAAAATTCGCATCGTGACACATGCGCTGTGCACTCTATTTTTGACAGACAGATGTGAATGTATATTTTCTGACCCACCTTAAAATAAATTTTTAAAAAATTACAATATTTTTTTCTTAAATTTTTCTACACCTCGCATTGTTACACTGAGAATAGGATTTTTGTTTTCATATTATTTGTTATGGTCAGAGCAAAATATCCTAGAAGTCTTTTTTTAGATTTTTTACGTATCTCGCCTCTTTTGGCGTAATATCGCTCTGAAACTGTTTGTCGTATTTTCTATTTTCTCAATAAGAAAAGATAAGAATGTAATAAAATATTACAAATTTTATCTCGTTTTTTAGGTAAATAACTTTTTTCTATCAATCAGTTTTCATGAATTTTGTTGTTTTCGACAAATTTTTTATTTTTATTTTTAATGTAAGTTTTATAATGTAAAACAAAACTACGCGTCCTATGCTATAACTCTAATAATTTGTTTTTGTCGAATTTTTTGAATTTATGTCGGGGACTGAGAGTGAATCCCGAGTCCGCTGAAAGTGAGGCGCGTAGGCATCTGGAGCGAATTCCAAAAAGAGTAAGATTACCGGTAATACCAGTAATGACGGGTCAAGCTGATAAATCTGGCAAAACTATTATTTTACACAAATAATCATTTT
>NC_046658.1:152261411-152265258 GCF_010883055.1 Belonocnema kinseyi
TACAGATATTTCTCTAATTATACTTATAAGTATAATTAGAGAAATATCTGTATTAAAAATTAAAAATTTCATCACTCAAGTAAAAATACGAAATCATAACCTCAAAACTTAGGCAATTAAGATGGTGATTTCGAAATAGTAAATTCTAATTTTGAATGAAGAATAAGTTGAATATTAGTTAAGGATAAAAAATAGTCACATTTAGGGACCCTGTAATAAGGGACGCGCCATGTGGCCATGCAGTGGGGGAAAATGGAACGGAAGTTTGAGCCAGCGGTAGAAGGCGCGAAGTATTCAGACGCCAATAAATAATAGACCTGAATGGTGCATTTACTCGGATTGGGAAAATCAAAGTAATTAATAGTTTTGAAGTTAAAAAATAGGCAATAGTAATATTAATGAAATAAACAAATTAAATTGAAAAGAAAAACAGTATTATGAAACCGTACACCCGAAAAACACTTAAAAAATAAACATTTGAACAATTTAAAGTATGCAGCGTGAACCCCGAAAATTAGTAGAAGAAGTTATTAAATAAAAAGGAATAGTAATACAAATTCGTTCTGTAAGTAAAGTAAAAACCCGCTGTGTAACTAACGCTGTAGGAAAAAATATAAAAAGGAAAAAACTGCAGCTATGTGATTATGTGAAGTAACCAATATACGAATGTTAGCGCCAAGGAAAATGATCCTAAATCTGTAATAATTACTTTGATATCGTAAGGTACTTAATTACATACATAATTAATATATTAACAGAAACGTTTTAAGTTTAGAAATTTTATAACAAGAATTCATTTAAAATGAATACTATAAAAAATGGTATAATTGAATTTTCTCGTAAATAAATTAATTTTACACAAAAAAAGGAATTTTTAACAAAATAAGAGAATCCTCGAAAAAAGATGAAATTTCCAATTAGGAAGCTTATTTTTCTAACAAGAATGACGAATTTTCAACAAAATTCCTGATTTCCAAATACTATATGAAAACAGATGAATTTGTTTCCAAATCGTTCAATTTTTAACGAAAAGAGATCGATTTTAAAACAAAAGGATTGATTTTTTACCAAACCAGAAAAGTTACAAAATTGATTTATGAAGTAAAAAAGGTCAATTTTCAATTTAAAATATCAATTTTCAACAAAAATAGTAGAATCGAAATTTATTTTAAAGAAATTCGTTTTTGACAATCACAAAAGGAGGATAGGAAAAGCAAAATATTGCTTGCCTTTTTTGTAGAATTTTTGCAACTTTCTACAGCACAAACACGCATTATAAATACTCAATTTATCTTCACATAACAGAAAATTTTGGCCTTAGAATGCACTGCTTAACCACTTCAAGATGGAACGGAAGTGTCTCTCTCTTCCCACTCGACCAATCCGCAGTCAGCTGCCACATGGCGCGTCCCATACTGCAGGGTCCCTAGCCACAATCAGTCGAATAAGTAACTATGAAACTTCTATAAAAGCCTATTAGTTTACTATATGAAGGACGTATCTTAGAACTTTTTCCATATATCAGCTTTTCATCATGAAAACCTTTATAAACCCTCAAATACACAGCCACACAAAAAAACATTGTTATATTCTTCTTTGATGACCGTTACGTGAGCTATAGGGATAGGAGCGTAAGTATTTGTGTTATGCAGTAAAACAGCCTTAATGCTGCGTTTTGTCGAATCAATGAAAAGTCGCGATTCTTCGTCTCGGTACACATTTTTCTTCAAGTAGTTTATTAGTCCGTTAACGTCAGTGCAGTACACTAAAGACGTCTCTTCGTCTTTAACGAAAATCTTTCTGAATTCTTTGTCCCTGTCGCGATAGAATGAAACTTTTGTCTTTGGCTCTAGAAGATTTCTTCTTTTTAGCAATGAAGCGGCAAATTCAGCGCCGTCTTTCGGTAATCTAAGATCTCTAATAAAATCATTCAGTTCTAGTTGCGACACTAATTTTGGAACCTTCAATTTCATTTTATGCACGCCATATTCGTCATCTTTTTCGTCATGTTCATCAAAATCATCAGAACTATTTTCTCTTCGATCACTGGTTTCACTACCGTCTCCATGACGTTGACTTTCAACTTCGATTCTATCATCTTCTAAAGCGCTTAAATTAGTCTGGTGTGTATTTTTATTGATTTCAATCGCTCTTGTGACTGTGCACACATTAATGTACGAAATGTTATTTTTATTTTTGGCGTTGAATCCTTTGACGGAATTCATGCAAAAGTAGCAGTCCTTCGCAATAACGGGTTTTTTCCATGTGGTTGGTGTAGAGTACTTGCAGTACTTTTCGTTGTACGAATTTTTTAGACGATACAACGTAGGTATGCAGGAATTGCAAATGACGTGAGGAACCCATTTCGTTTCTTGGTGCAGCGATTTACGGTCAAAACACTTTTCGTAAAGAATTTTTACTTCCTCGTCGAATGACTTTCGCAAACTGCTCACTTCATATTTACTGCAAATGTAACAGAATGAATCTGAGCTATTCTTGCAGGCATGCGATTGAGAAATGCTCGCGGTTTTTTCCTTGTAGCATTAGACTGTACACCAACCAAGTTATCCATTGATGAAGAGCTACGGTTGCATGATGTCGACGTCGGAGAGCCCGCTATCCCACCCTGACCAGACGCCAATACTGGGGTTCTTCCCTGGGCTTCCCATAAGAATTTGTGTGTCTTGTTACCAGATCGGCACACTTTTTTTTGTGTGGCTGTGATATCTTTGACAAGCACCAAACGAATAGATAGATATTCCAAGCAGTGATCTCAGATCGGAAACTTCAGATCAGATGAATTTTCGAACAAGAAAATGAATGATCTACAAAAAAAGACAAATTTCAAACAAAATACATGAATTTTCAACGAAATTATTGAATTTTAAAGTCAAAAAAACGATTTATCTACAAAAAGTTGAATTTCTTAAACGAAAAATTTGAGTTTTCAATTAAAAAGTTAAACTTTCAACCAAATAGTTAAAATTTCAACCATAATTATAAAACCTTGTTTAAGAAAACGTATTTTTTTACAAAGTAGTTCAACTCTTAGTGAAATAATCGACTGTTAAACCCAAGAATATGTACAGTTCATATTTTAACCAAACAATTGCATTTTTGACAAAAAATGATACATTTTCAACCAAAAAGATTAAATTTCTACTAAAAAAGGTCAATTTAATTTTAATAAATTTTTTTATTTTAAAGTCAAAAAGAGTATTATCTACAAAAAAGCTGAATTTTTAACCTAATTTAAAGTCAAATAGTTGAATTTTCAACTATAATTATGAATCCTTAATAAGAAAAAATGAATTTTTTTACTAAGTAGTTCAACTTTAAGTGAATAATCAAATTTTCCACCCAAAAATTATGATTTTAATTTTTCACAATATAGTTGCGTTTACAAAAAAACGACTTTGCAACCAAAAAATATTTAAAGTTGATAATTCAACCGAAAAATGTAATTTTTAATCAAAAAGTATAAATTTTCCATAAAGCAATTTAATTTCTGCAAAGAAAGACGAATTATTAACAAAATACATGATTCTTAAACCAAAAATGGTATAGATTAATTTTCAGTTTCAAAAATGTATTTTCAACGAAAAAGATGAATTTTCAAATAAAAGAAATAAAAATTTGAACAAAGTAGTTGAATTTTTGATAGAAAAGAGGACTTTTTTACAAAATAGTTACATTTTTAACAGAATAATTAATTTTTCAATCAAATAATTGAGTTTTTATCCAAACGAGATGAATTCCAAAATCAACAATTTCTTTAATTTCTTTCAAATGCGGATCAAGATTTAAATAAGACTATTATAATATAACATAATTATAATAGTATAAT
>NC_046658.1:152265358-152267090 GCF_010883055.1 Belonocnema kinseyi
AGTTAAAAAATTAATTTAATCGTTCAATTTTTAATGTTACGAACTGAAATTTTTGTGAATTATTATCATTTTGAACCTTAAAAATAATAGCGTAATTTGTATGTTTCAACCAGATATCTCTAAAATGTTAAAGTCATAAAAATTTTTAAACGGTTATTTCGTATTTTAAAATAATTTAATTTAAAAAATTTCTAAATTAAAAGGTGTTAAAAGTTTGTGTTTTATACGTATGAATTATTGAGCGTTTAAATGAAATATTTCTGAATTAAAAATTTTTTTCAAAGCAATTGTATGTATTTCTGAATTGGATCAGAGATTTTTGAAAAAAAATATAATTCAGATCTGGGACAAGCCATTATAAATAACAATTAAAAACTATACAAATTTGAACAGGGTGGTTAGAAATAAAAAGCCTTGATTTGTTATATTTGTAATGAGCTAAATTTTAAGTTTGAACGCTACAATTTTAATTTAGAATAATATTCAAAATTAACTTAAAACTTGAAATTATTTGAAATAATTTGAAACACGATGTAGATTTTTCAGATTTAAAAAAAAGCTTTTGATAATTGTAAAATATTCAAAAAGGATAACAAAAATTGTTGTAATTGCTAATAAAATTGAAAATGATTTTTTAGTTTGAAAAATTAATTTTAAGTGAGTATTTGAAAAGATTTTAAAAATTAAAAAAAAAGGAACCAGGACGATTTTAAGGCATTTTTTTATTTTGCAGTTTTTTTAATTTTAGGAAAAAAATCTAATTAACACAATACATCAATTTTCAACCCAAAAGTTTACTTTTCAACAAAATAAATTAATTTTCTATCAAATAATTGGTGTTTTAACTAATAAAATGTACAGGATAAAGTTTCAAACAAAAATGGAATAGTCCAATTTCCAGATAAAAACTGTGCTAAAAAATTGAATTAAGCAAGAAAAAAAAACGAATTTTCAACAAAATTGTTAAATTTTCAAGGGAAAAGGTGAATTTATGACCAAGAAGATTAATGTTCTATACAAAAAAAGCAAACGATTTTCCGACTTAATCAATATAAACGATTAATTTTCAATTAATCATATAATAGTTACATTTTCAGATAAAGATAAATAATTTTTTAAAGAAAAAATTAATTTTAAACAAAGTTGTTAAATTTTCGACCAATCAGATGAATTTTCGACCAAGAAAATTGATAATCTACAAAAAAAGACAAATCTTAAACAAAATACATGAATTTTTAAAGAAGTTATTTAATTTTAAAGTAAAAAAGACGAATTATCTACAAAAAGTTGAAATTTTTAACCGAAAAATATGAGTTTTCAATGAAAGTGTTAAACTTTTAACCAAATAGTTAAATTTTCAATCATAATTACAGTTGATATTTTAACCAAAAAATTGCATTTTTGACCAAAAATGATAGAATTTTCGACCAAAAGGATTAAATTTTTACTAAATAATGTCAATTTCCAACAAAATACATGAACTTTCAACGAAATTATTTAATTTTAAAAACAAAAAGAGTATTTCCACCCAAAACTTATAATTTTAATTTTTAATAATATATTAGCATTTACAACAGAACGACTTTACAACCAAAATATATTTATAATGCATAATTCAACCGAAAAATGCAATTTTAATCAAAAAGTATAAATTTTCCATAAAACAATTTAATTTCTACAAAGAAAGACGACCTTTTAACAAAACACATGATTTCTTAACCAAAAATGGTAT
>NC_046658.1:152267190-152271949 GCF_010883055.1 Belonocnema kinseyi
TATTTTATACTTGAAGTAACTTAACCTCAAAATACACGCGTTAAAGAGGCGCGCGAAGTTTTCAAATATGAGAATCGCCAGCCCAGCATCGAAATCTGGAAATATTAAAATCCTAATATCTTCATTTTATTTGAAAGCAGATAGAGATATAAATAGAAACGCCGAAGTGTTCCGACCGGCAATCGTGCATCTTCGAGTTTTCAAATTCAGAAGAGGAGAAATGAGTTGCGCGCGCAACCCAGGCATTTATATCTTCTCCTACCATATTCACACGCACATAGACGTGTCACATTATTGGACCACGTCTCGTTTCAGATCTGGGATCACTGATTCCAAGAGCTAAATATGCGACATATCTTCATCGGCAAGTCGCCGTCGAAGCCAGAGTAGCCCATATCAAGTCCACAAATCGACGATGCATTCCGATCACGGCTCGAGTCAAATCAAGCGAGACTGTCACTGTCACTCGAGGCGTGACTCATACTTCGTCTATTCCCCTGAATATATTGGGAAACATTTCCGTCACTACCCTCGATTTCGTGATAACGTTGTTTCGGGACGAAAATCTTCCTGTCAACTATTTGCCCGCTAGCATTCGGTTTGCCAACTACGACACTTATTAGTCGCAGGACAGTGTTTTGGCCTTTCAAATCGGGATTATTCACGCCCCTATCTTGCAAATAATTATTGTTACGATGGAATAGAGAATCCATGGTAGAAATTCTTGTTTGAAATGTTGAGTTATCGTTTTCAAAATGCAAATGTCTGAGCTCCCTTTCCACATAATCCATTTAGCTCCTTTTGGTCGAAAGATCACGTAGCGGCCTGAGTCTCGAGGTCATAGTCACATCCCTGTCATCATCCAAACAATATGGTGTTTCAATCCACATTCAATTATATTGACTCAGTGGTTCAGAATAAAACCTGAATCTTATTAGATAAATTCTTTTTTAAATTTTCAGTATCCGTGCAAATTTCCAAAAATTTTAATTTCAATTATGTTGCCAATCATCAGGGCGAGACCTAACATCGATGAAAATCTCAAAAGCTTGATTTGATTAAAACGATCGAAAATTCGGGGTTATTCCTCCAATAACCGCCCACTTTTTAATTAACTTTATTCCCCTTCTTATTAATAAAAGTAGTTTATTAAATAATTAGAGCAAGATCTAATTTGTATTTCGTTCAATATTGTCAACTATCAGGGCAAGACATAAACAACTGATAATTAATCAATGTAACTGTTAACTAATTCATGAAACAATCAGGGCAAGACATGAGTTATTCACCTTTTCAAAATTTAAACATTTTATTAAATAATTAAAGTAAGATTTATTTACTTAACTTTATGTGAAGTTGGTTTATTTCACCCTTCGAAATAGCAGATTGTATGGTCAATTATACGTATATGCATACGTGCTACTACAAGTACCCATATACGGATATATAGAATAGATGCCGGTTATGTAAGCGATAGTGTGGGCGCCAGCCAGGCCCAATAAAAATGGGCGCAATTAGCCCGGCAAAATAAAGTGAACTTAGAATTCGCTAGAACGTGAAAACGAGGTAATAAAATAGGGGAAAGGAGTCCCGAAGATCTCAGGAAGGAAGTCTGTAAAATCTCAGGAAAGGCTCAGGAAAATTACTGGGGAGGCACAAAAAGAAACTTCTCAGGCAGAGGTAGCTCCTTTCTTCTTCCCATCTCGTTGATTCGATCGCCCTCCCTCTCTTCTCTTCTACCTCCTTCAAACACTTTCTCGCTAACTCCCCTCTCCTTCCCTCCCTCAGCTTCGTCTCAAATTTCCATGCCCTCTTTCCCGCTCTAATACTTAGCTTATCCTTTTGCGTTCCTTATATCGGCGTATACCCTGGCGTCCTCCAGTCTACCCCTAGTGTCTGCCTTATATACCTTTTTTGTAAAATCTCAATATCTTTTCTTTCTTTCCACCCCCGTAAGTCTGCTCCATAACCTAATTCCAGCCATACTAGCGTATCGAATAACCACATTCTCTCTCTTACATTTTTTTAATAGGTGTGGCAGCTTATTCTTACCTTAGAAATACGCTTCTATATTAATTTTCAATCTGACAATGTATTTTCGACTCACAAATAAATCTGGAATCTTATTTCTAAGTTGGAAATAGATTTTCAACCTTATTTCTGATGTGCAAATATATTTCCCCATTTATTTCCAACGCGGAAATATATTTCGATTCTAGAAATAAATTTGAAAGTTTATTTCTACCCGCAAAAAATTTCAAAGTGGCTGTAAGACATTTTGTTGTAACTTTAGAATATTTATATGATACTGATCGTACTGTAATGTCGCTAAACATGTATAATTTGAAAACATACTACAATGAAATAAAAACTCATAGTATTTATCGATCACACAGTGTACCAAAAGCTTCTCTGTATTAAACAACTTAGTCAAAGTGAATATCGATTCAGTTACGATGTGATATTATTTTCGCGCACGTTAATTAATGATTGTCCTACGAAGGAATTTGATTTCAAATCTAGGTATTCAATTGAGACTAAAAGTGAAAATAGTTTACTGTTTCGAGTAATCGTTTTGAATATAGTGTTCTCAATTTCAAATTTTAATTCTGTAAGTTTTGAAACCTTTCAAACTCAAGCAGACTAATTCTTAAAACATCTGAGATTGGACTAATCCAAAATGAAATATTTGCAGAAGTGAATATCTGCAGACTAGAAGCTGTTTATTCGTTTCTCACCAAATTATTAATAATAACTATTAATTTTAATTTTTGATTTATTTAAATTTTCATTTGGATTATTTAGTTAATTGTTAATCTGACTTGAAATGATTAAATTTAAATCAAATTTTAAATATTTCTGCGATTAACTTAGAGTTTTTATTAAAAACAAAATGTTCACAGGATTTTTTTTTGACCTATTCTCTAACCTATTTGTAATCATCATATCGTTAGTAAAACATTAGCAAAAGAGTAAAAATAATGTATTCCAAAGAAAAGGAACACTGCGAAACAATTATTCTCGATAATTTTCGTTCATTCTTCAAAACTATCAATTATGAGAAAAGCTGCCAAATGCATGAGACTAAAAGTTTGGAATTTCGCTACTTTATTAAAACCCTGTGTTCATCAGCGTAGTGTAATATTTTATATATTAGAAACAATTCGCAATGCAAGAAACTGCAAAAAATAATTATAAGCTCCAAAAGCTCAAATCCCAATTTACTGCTTATAGAATTTTTTGGATTTCTATTAAACAATCTTATAAGAGTAGAATTCAAATGGAACTTTTGACTGATATTTTATGGGGCATTGAAAAATGATAGAAACCATGAGATTGAAATTCAATAGACTTTCTAATGTAATGCACAGTTACATGCATTGTAATCTTAGATCAGATTACAAAGAATAATATACATTAGTTAAGACTTTTTTTAATTCAACTAATAGTAAACTACTTGCAGTGTATCGTACTTTACAACTATTTCTCTAAAATTATATGAAAAAACCTGTCGACTATTGTCTACTGGAATTTCCTTCTTTTCATCTGCTGTCATATCATCAACTTGACCGCTTATCATGTTTATTTTGACACTTGTTTGATTTGCATTCCTCCGATATATTCCAAGAAGATTTTTACCATTCTCTAATATGGCAAAAACATCACCATTGGGAGCTGATAATACAATATGTTCTCCGGCGGGTATATTATTAAAGGCAAAACGCCCTAGTTGCAGATGCATCCGCTTATTGGCCGGAAAAACGTATCTTCGAAATTCAAATATACGATTCGGATTTGTGTGGGAAATAAGCCGAACATATCCTAGTTTTGATAGTGCATGTCCAATTACTCGAACAGTAGGAGGCCTTCCAGCTGGAGACAAGGATCTGCCAGACGAGGGAGAACCAATATTAGCTTCACTATTAGGATTTCCATCAGACTGTGCACTTAATTCTGCAAGTAAAAATAAAGAATAATTTTTTTCTATTCAGCGTATACCGTAGTGAGCTTCAATCATGTTATAACGAAAACTGATTGACTCTAATATATTAAACAGGGATGCGGTAGTATGAGCAATGAGCAATTAAATCTGTGTTGAAATAGAAAAAAACGCAAATTTCTTCTCTCTACTGAAAAAAACTACATCAAATCAGTCAAATAAAATTATTTTAATAAGCGGTTGTGATTTGTTTAAAAATCAATGGCCTTTAACGGAAACTCGCGAGGGACCAAATCGGGCGAGCGTGCTGGCTAATCAAACTCGCTTCTCAGGAAGATTTGGCGCTGCTAGAAAAGTAGTCTTGTACGGAAAACGTATACTTCTCGCTGTTCAAGCACATAAGGGCGACTGAACAAAGAGAGAATAAAACTTAAGGATCCCCTCCGTCGAACAAGAGCACTTCCACCCAGTGATCCCAGATGTGAAACGAGATGCGGTCCAATACTATGACAGGGCTATGTCAGTGTGAATAAAGTAGGAGACGCTGTAAATGACTGAGTTGCGCGCGCAACCCATTTCTCCTCTTCTGAATTTGAAAACTCGAAGATGCACGATTGCCGGTCGGAGTACTTCGTCGAGTCTATTTATATATCTATCTGCTAACAGCTAACTGCTTTGAAACAAATTCAGGAGATTGGGATTTTAATATTTCCAGATTTCGATGCGGACGATTCTCATGATTTGAATAGATCGCGCGCCTCCTGATATTCATATATTTTGAGGTTATGTTATTCCATGTATAAAATATAAGTTATATAA
>NC_046658.1:152272049-152276179 GCF_010883055.1 Belonocnema kinseyi
CATGTGTTTTGTTAAAAGGTCGTCTTTTTTTGTAGAAATTAAATTGTTTTATGGAAAATTTATACTTTTTGATTAAAAATTACATTTTTCGGTTGAATTATGCATTATAAATATGTTTTGGCTGTAAAGTCGTTCTGTTGTAAATGCAAATATATTATTAAAAATTAAAATTATAAGTTTTGGGTGGAAATACTCTTTTTGTTTTTGAAATTAAATAATTTCGTTGAAAGTTCATGTATTTTGTTGGAAATTGACCTTATTTAGTAAAAATTTAATCCTTTTGGTTGAAAATTCTATCATTTTTGGTCAAAAATGCAATTGTTTGGTTAAAATATCAACTGTACATCTTCTTGGGTTTGAAAGTCGATTATTTCACTAAGAGTTGAACTACTTTGTAAAAAAATACGTTTTTTAACAAGGTTTTTAAATTATGATTGAAAATTTAACTATTTGGTTGAAAGTTTAACTCTTTCATTGAAAACTCATATTTTTCGCTTCAAAATTTCAACTTTTTGTAGATAATTCGTCTTTTTTACTTTAAAATTAAATAACTTCTTTAAAAATTCATGCATTTTGTTTAAGATTTGTCTTTTTTTGTAGATTATCAATTTTGTTGGTCGAAAATTCATCTGATTGATGGAAAATTTAACAACTTTGTTTAAAATTAATTTCTTCTTTAAAAAATTATTTATCTTCATCTGAAAATGTAACTTTTATATGATTAATTAAAAATTAATCGTTTATATTGGTTAAGTTGGAAAATCGTTTTTTTTTGTATAGAACGTTAATCTTCTTGGTCATAAATTCACCTTTTCCCTTGAAAATTTAACAATTTTGTTGAAAATTCGTTTTTTTTTCTTGTTCAATTCAATTTTTTAGCACAGTTTTTATCTGGAAATTGTACTATTCCATTTTTGTTTTAAACTTCATCCTGTACATTTTATTAGTTAAAACACGAATTATTTGATAGAAAATTAATTTATTTTGTTGAAAAGTAGACTTTTGTGTTGAAAATTGATTTATTGTGTTAATTAGATTTTTTTCCTAAAATTAAAAAACTGCAAAATAAAAAAAGTGCCTTAAAATCGTCCTGATTCCTTTTTTTTTTAATTTTTAAAATATTTTCCAATACTCACTTAAAATTAATTTTTCAAACTAAAAAATCATTTTGAATTTTCTTAGCAATCACAACAATTTTTGTTATCCTTTTTGAATATTTTACAATTCTCAAAAGCTTTTTTTTAAATCTGTAAAAATCTACATCGTGTTTCAAATTATTTCAAATGATTTCAAGTTTAAAATTAATTTTGAATATTATTCTAAATTAAAATTGTAGCGTTCTAACTTAATATTTAGCTCATTACAATTTTAAGAAATTAAGGCTTTTTATATCTAACCACTCTGTTCAAATTTGTATAGTTTTTAATTGTTGTTTATAATGGCTTGTCCCAGATCTGAATTATATTTTTTTCCAAAAAATCTCTGATCCAATTCAGAAATACATACAATTGCTTTGAAAACATTTTTTAATTCAGAAATATTTAATTTAAACGCTCAATAATTCATACGTATAAAACACAAACTTTTAACACCTTTTAATTTAGAAATTTTTTAAATTAAATTATTTTAAAATACGAAATAACCGTTTAAAAATTTTTATGGCTTTAACATTTTAGAGATTTCTGGTTAAAAAGTACAAATTACGCTATTATTTTTCAGGTTCAAAATGATAATAATTCACAAAAATTTCAGTTCGTAACATTAAAAATTGAACGATTAAATTAATTTTTTAACTAAAAACTTTTTAAAATAGAAGTTACATTGTTTTAATTTTAAGTTGTTCCAGATTAATATTTTTGCATTGTTGTTTAGAGATAAAAATTTTAGTTCGCCAATTGAAAATGCTAGGAATTAACTTACTATCAAAATAATTGAATTTTCAACTAAAAAAAAAGAGAATAACAAATTTCCAACAAAATAATTACATTTTCTACTAAAATGATAAATCTTCAACAATAAAAGAAGTCATAATTTTTGATTAAAAACTGTTGAACTCATCCAAAAAGATATTAATTTTACACAAGAGTTGACTTTTTAGTCAATAAGGATTCTTCATAAATTGTTGAATTTCAAAGCCAAAAAGATGATTTTTTTACAAAACAGTGTTAACTTATTTTTAAACGGAATAGTTCAAGGACTTCTGGTTAAAAAATATAAACTTACTTCAAATGCTTTATTCAACTTTCAACTTTTAATTCGTTCATTTTAAGTCGCTTTATATGATTAATTTTTACATTTTTATTTATAATTCCAAACTCAAAAGTCTTATTTACGAATTGACAATTTTAAAAATCGAACGGTGTAACAAAACAGTTTCATTTTCAACTAAAAATAAAAAAAAAACAAAGTTTCAACCAAATCCTTAAATTTTTAACGAAGGAGATGAATTTTCATTAAAAATTATGAATCTTCATAAAAAAAGGCTTACATTTTTCATTAAAAACTGTTGAACTCATCCAAAAAGAATAAAATTTCACAAAACAGTTGAATTTTCAGCCTTTAATTAAAATAATGAATTTTCAAAAAAAGATAAAAGTTTTTTTTTCTAAAAACAGTTGAAGTCATCCAAAGAAGTAAATTTTTTACCAAATAGTTGAATTTTCAGTCAAGAAAGAAATTTGTTTAAATTCTTTACATTTAATGCAAATTAATCGTGTGTTCGACCTCAGTTTAATTACATTTAAAATCATTTCTTAGCATAATAAATTAAAATAATTATATATATAGGTCGAAATTTTTATTTTAGTACCTTAGAATTAAGAATTAATTGTTTACAGCATGCCGGGGCGAATGATGATTGAATGTGTGTGTGAATGAAGTATATTTAGTTTTTATTTTTCATTTGTGAGAGGCGAGGGGACTCACGTTCAGAAAGCACCCCGATTTTTTAATGTATATTTTATATAAAATGTTTTTATTTATTTTCGGTTTGTGAGAGGCGACGGGACTCACGGCCAGAAAGCACCCCGATTTTGTTTTCAAGTATACATTCTATAAAATGATTTTATTTATTGTTAGTTTGTTGGAGGCGAGGAGAACTTCTTTTTATTTTTTTATTCCCAAATTTTTGTGTAAGTCATTTTCGGTGGTTTTTTATGCCTTTCAGGTTTTTTCCACCGAGCCAATATATTTATTTATATATGCGGCTCAAAATTGTTGTTTTTCTTTCATTACATAACCTTCCTTCCAAATTAGTAATTTAAGTTTTGAATATATATTTTTTACATGTTAAAATGTCTGCGTAATTCGAATCTGTTTCAAGTTCAAAATGCTGTAAACAATTAATTCTTAATTCTAAGGTACTAAAATAAAAATTTCAACCTATATAATTATGCTAAGAAATAATTTTGAATGTAATTAGACTGAGGTCGAACCCACGATTAATTTGCATTACATGTAAAGGATTTAAACAAATTTCTTTCTTGACTGAAAAGTCATCTATTTGGTAAAAAATTTACTTTTTTGGATGACTTCAACTGTTTTTGATAAAAAAACTTTTATCTTTTTTTTTTTTTTGAAAATTCATTATTTCAGTTAAAGACTCAAAATTCAACTGTTTTGTGAAAAAATTTTCTTTTTGGATGAGGTCAACAGTTTTTAATAAAAAATGTAAGCCTTTTTTTTATGAAGATTCATAATTTTAAATGAAAATTCCTCTCCTTCGTTAAAAAATTAAGGATTTCGTTGAATCTTTGTTTTTTTTATTTTTAGTTGAAAATGAAACTGTTTTGTTACACCGTTCGATTTTTAAAATTGTCAATTCGTAAATAAGACTTTTGAGTTTGGATTTATAAATAAAAATGTAAAAATTAATCATATAAAGCGACTTAAAATGAACGAACTGAAAGTTGAATAAAGCATTGGAAGTAAGTTTATATTTTTTAAACAGAAGTCCTTGAACTATTCCGTTTATAAATAAGTTTACACTGTTTTGTAAAAAAATCATCCTTTTGGCTTTGAAATTCAATAATTTATAAAGAATCCTTATTGACTAAAAAGTCAACTCTTGTGTAAAATTAATATCTTTTTGGATGAGTTCAACAGTTTTTAATAAAAAATTAAAACTTCTT
>NC_046658.1:152276279-152307815 GCF_010883055.1 Belonocnema kinseyi
GAGTATTAATATTTATATAACTTATATTTTATACATGAAATAACATAACCTCAAAATATATGAATATCAAGAGGCGCGCGATTTATTCAAATCATGAGAATCGTCCGCATCGAACTCTGGAAATATTAAAATCCCAATCTCCTGAATTTATTTCGAAGCAGTTAGCTGTTAGCAGATAGATATATAAATAGACTCGACGAAGTGCTCCGACCGGCAATCGTGCATCTTCAAGTTTTCAAATTCAGAAGAGGAGAAATGGGTTGCGCGCGCAACTCAGTCATTTACAGCGTCTCCTACTTTATTCACACTGACATAGCCCTGTCATAGTATTGGACCGCATCTCGTTTCACATCTGGGATCACTGCTTCCACCCCACCACGGACGTTAGTGCTGCAAACACGCGCATTCCAAATAAGGAAGTTATTCTGCTGTACACTGTACAAATAAGTTTAGAATTATAGTTCACTCAAGGTGGTGCAGATTGTACCTCGAAGCTTTCAAAAAGTATTTGGTGTTAAAAAATACAAAAATACTCAAGGTTTGCATGGCCAGAGTTACTTGAAAAATTACCTATTCAAACTATATAGACTGGGAATAAGCTCGGCAAATTCCTGCTTCTGTTTTAAGTCTTCCAGGAGTATTTTCTGGTTCTAAAATTGGTACTTTCTTAATAATTAAATATATGCATTACATTAAAAATTGTAGACATTTTATATTATTATATTCGCCGGTTCTAGGTTCGCAGATATTCCTGTTTTTCTAATTTGCGATTCCAAATTACCATTTTCAGATTAGTGTGAGGGATTATGCTATGTCTCACATTGACTTTATCGGTCCATGTTCTAGTTGCAACGGAACTTGGTGTATTTTCAATTTAAAAAAGGGGTCAGAGGAAAAACGTGACTTCTTTAATTCAAAATAACGAACTTCGTAGATTCACAATATATAAGGATATTCCCTGATGATACAATCAACTTAAAAACATTTTATGAACAAATTATTCGTAAAAAATGTGTTTTCTATTATTTTTAATAATGTTGCGTGAAAAATTCTCTCAAAATTATGCTTGTTAATATTATAAACTAATTTATATGCATTTTTTGTTTTTTGATGTCATTTCTTTTAATTTATGCACGAAAAAACGAAGCATTCCGCCGATTATATCCGAAAAGAAGATCTGACGAAGGGAAAGCCTATCGTATTTGAAATATTTAAAACAAAATTTGTATCCTAGTTATTTGTTTTAATTCATTATTTGTAATTTTAGCTGAAAGTTTTCCTCAATAATTAACTTCTTTAATTTAATGAAAGTTTATTTGCTGCTAAAACTCATAATGTATCTAAATATTATAATTTCATTACAAATGAAAATATTGATGCTGATTTTTTAAAAATTTTGTTACAAACTTCTGGCCGATAGAGTACCACTTAAAAACATCAATTTATCGAACGTTTCTCTTTCAATGTCCCATTGAAAAAATTGAGAAATTTTCGACCGAGATTTTTTACCGAGAATTCACCTAGCAAGGAGGGAGCAGAGAAAAAGGACAGAGAGATGCGCACATGAGAGGAGAACTCTCATGTGCGCATATCTCTGTCCTTTTTCTCTGCTCCCTCCTTGCTCTTCTTTCCACTTCGTGACCCACGCCTGCCGTAGCACTCCACTGGCGGAAACTTTTTTATGTACTAACTTCAAACATATTTTGAAATATAAAATCAGGGAAACGTTTAAAATGCGACAAAAATAATTTTAAAAACTCATAATAAAGACAAACGGGCTGGATTTACAGAAAGCGACATTAGAATTTAATTATATTTAAATAGAAAAAGGATAATAAGTATTCCTCCATACGAAGCAGGGCGGTCTTTTCGAGTTTTCGATACTTACTTAAAATTTAAAAAAAAACGATTAGATTTATTTTTCTGGATCTTAACGAATTAATATAGTTATAATCAATCTTTTTAAAATTATTTGAAGACACAGGAGAAATTAGGACCTGCCAATTCACCAAGAGCCCATTAAAAAAGGCTCTGACTGGCCAACACCCCAAAAGAATGGCACATATCAATTCCAGTCTTTTGCAAATTGACGAGTATCACCCATGAGAGAACGATTTTGATACCCTATAAAAATTGGAATTTCAGAATTGTGAAAACGATATTCACTCAATTTCTTCCTTCTAGTAAAAAAAATTCATAAACTTGATTTTATAAACAAAATAGTGGTTCTAAATATGCCGCTTGAGGTCTGAAAATAACATTTTTTACATTTTCGATTTTAAAAAAATAGAAGTTTTGAGCTATAAAAAAGTTGAACCCTTGCCAGTATTTTTTATTTGTTGCGAAATAGCTTAATATCTTATGAAAAAAAAAAGTTTAAAATTTCATCGGAAGGAGAATGCGAATATTTGTAATTTCATTCCAACTACTGATCCGAATTCATACTTAAACATTTTTTCCCGGAATAATATGCGAAGCATTTTTTCAAAATATTAATAACATATTGTTCATTATGAAACAAATAAAAATATTCATACCGCTGGTGAAAATAAATCTTTAATTTCCAAAATTCACCAAAAATACACATTTTTCAAGTCTTAAGTGATCTTTCAATTCTTTTAAATCCCTTCAAATTCTTTTGAGTTCACCCTTAATTTGTTGGAATTTCCTTATAAATTAATTTTAACGGAATTCTCTTGAAATTACTGAATTAAAAGAAAATAATAATTCACCTTTCAGAAATTAGTTAAATTATATTTTTTTCCACAAAATGAAAATTTTTATTGGATTATTTTTTACAAATGGTTTTTACTGTGATTTGTTAGTAATAAAAATAGAAAAAACGAAAAAATAAACCAAAGAAGGAAGGTGATTTGTATGGATTCCTTATCATTTTTTCCTTCTATTTTATTTTTATCAAAAAAAAATTGTTTTTTTTTTCTTTCGTATTTTCAGGAAAATTTAAAAAAAAATTTAATTGCAATAGAAACATTTTCTGATGGTTACCCAAATTTGATCGTTGGATTCTTATTTTTATTTTCAGGAATTCTGCATATTTACTGGAGTAGTGGAGGTTAAATAGGATATGATGGTGAATAAGAGAATGAAGGAGGGAGAGTAATGGACAAGTCAAGATTTTAAATAGAAGAGGAAGTAAATGTAAGAAAATTGTAAGTATTATGAATAATAGATAAGTAGTAGGTATTAGCCGTGGAGACAGAGGTTGGAATATGTGAGGCAAAGCGATATAGTACTGACATGCGTCCGAGGCGTGGTGAGGCGAAGGGAGGAAGCATATGTGATAAGAGCGAGTGGTCTTAGGCGTAAAGTGTGGATGGCTGTTAGTTTCTAAAGGATAAGTTGTGAGAAAATTATGTAAAAAATGGAAGTGCAAGAAAGTCCATTTTGTAACAAACTAAAAGTATACAAACAGACGAACTTGAAATTTATGTAAATTCCATCAAATATTTCAATTACTGAAAAATCCATTGAAGTATCTGGAAATTTCTTCTCAAAATTATTAGGATTTATTATCATTTCTTCCAGTCGCTCAAAATACCCTAACATTATTGAAAATCTCTTAAATTGTTTGCAATCCCGTCAAACTATTGAAATCTATTAATCATTCCATGATTTTTATAAATATGGGATCAAAAAATATTTATTTTATTTATTATTTTTATTTTCTCTGTATTGCTTAAATTTTTTTTTAATTCTTAAAATTTCGTGAATTTCCGAAAAATTCTTTGGAATTTTTTTAAATACTCTAAAATATTTCAAATTATTGTAAGTCTTCTTAAATCTCGCGAAATCAGTGAAAAGTAAAAGCATAGTTGGCAGATTTGTATTTATTATATAAATAATTTAGAACTTTTCAACAATCTTATCTGCGACGAAATATGTTTGAAATTATAAAAAATTAAATGCTTTTTTCAAATATTTAGATTTTGCGAAAGCCCCACGAAATTTAAAACGTATTTCTGTTGAGAAAAAAAGACTCTTTCGTCAAGTTTATTCTCAATCCTAATTATCAGCTATTATAAAACCATTGCATATTTAAAAATTAATTTTATTACGATATCTTAAAAATTATAGACTTCAAAATGCCCTTCTGTAGTTTTTGTATTTGTTGTTATAATTTTCATAATTATTAATATAATTATTTTTATTTTATTTTGAAGCTTTTGATGTGAAATATAATGTCCATTCGATAAGAACACTATTCGAGTTCACCAAGGTAAGATTAAATTAAAAAATTTCAAAGTATTTCAAAGAATTTTTAGCTACAAAATTTCAGCGCCAAATAAAAAGTATAATTTTTAAATTCAATAAACGCCAAACCAAAATTTCTTTGTTTTAGTGAAGAATATTTTAATTTTTTTTCAATTTTGAACAATTGGCCGACAGAGCCTCAAGTGAAACAATTTTCTTTTTGATCTTAAATCAACACAAATTTAAAAATCGAAATACTTCGAATCCCCTTAAGTTTAACAAATGTTTTTAAATATCCTCAAATATTTAAAATAGTTCGCGATCCCTTGGATCCTTTACAATCGTTGAAATTTATGGAAATTGCCTTAGAGTTTTTTAAAATAACTTAAAATGTTTCAAAATCTTAAAATTCTCTTAAAATCACTTGAAAATATTAAAATCTAGTTCTAATCCCTTCATATCTTTTCTCAATATGCACCTAACAATATTCTTAGTCTTCATAAATGCCTTTAATTCCCTTCCGATTAATGAAATCCATTTAAAAATGCAGTGAATCATTTCAAACCCTCAAAAATTTCTTGAAAAGGATAACAATTATTGAAACTTATTAAAAATTAATGAGCCTTTTTTTAACTATAAAAATAAATATTTTACATCTTTTGTAACACTTAAAAATATATTTAAATGTCCTAACATGTTTTGAATCCTGCTACAAAATTAAACTTTACTGAATACAATGTAACATAAGAATATATTTACAATGATTTAATAAAATTGTTAGATTTTTTTAGGGTAAAACTAAAAATAAATATATCCACTCCACCGAAAGCATTTTAGGCTGTGCTAGATAATTGGCTGCTTAAGCCATAACACATGAAAAATTTGGTTGATAAATAGATAAAATGAAAAAAATTGGTATAAATTTTTCTTGTTAAGATTATTTTTGTTTATTATAATTGCAATATCCTTGAAACATAGAAGTTGATTATTTAAGGTCAAAAGATTTATTTATTCGTCATTAACTCAGATGAAAAACTCCTTATTGCCATAAATTGTTTGCATCTAGTTCTAATAAAGTGACAAAACTCTATAAATCCCTACCAAACCATTTTTATTCATTCATTTCTTTATAATAAATGCAATAAAATCATAAGCACTTGCGTTTCTATTTTTAATTTTTTGTATAGGTTAAGGGTTAGCTCTAGGTATTCTTGAATAAATTTTGTTGATAAATATGAAAAAAAAAATTTTGTAAATCATCTATGGCTGCATGATGCAAAATTTCATTACATTTAAGGTTTTAGATTTAAGATTGCACTCTGTGTCAGGTTCTTGTAGCTGCTTTCCTTTTTCGTGAAGTTTGTTTCACAATAACGTTAATCAGGTTTTAATAGAATTTTAGAACATTTCTCAACAAAGAAAATTTTACAATACAAACATTGGTCAAACCCAATTTTAATAAGTTTGAAAATGATTTTTTAATATTAATTTCCTTAAAAAAAGGTTATTAAGGTCTTTCGAACCGGCCCACCTATACCAACACTTTAGCTAAAAACATTAATATTCATATAAAAAACTAATTTAAAAAAAAGTCAAATATTCAGTTTAACAGATTAGTTTCCTATAAAATAAGATAAATTTTGAAGAAAAAAAACAAGCTTCAACTAAAAATTCAATAGTTATATTTTCTTTCAAGGTAATTATTTTTAAAAAGAGAAACTCAGTTTTAATCCAGAAGTTGAATTATCAATGAAGAAAAAAATAACTTTTTTCGCATAATAGTTTAATTTTCAACAAAACAAATCGATTTTTGATTAAAGCTGAGAACATTCAACCAAAAAATTTATTTGAAACTAAACATTTCATTTTTGGATCAACATTTCGAATAACGAGCTCAGGAGATTACTTTTCTTCTGCAAAAGATGATTTGTTAAAAATGTACATGAGGTTTCTGCTAACAAAGAAAAATCTACGAAGAAAAATTCAATCGTTGAATTTTCTGTCTAAAAATAAGTTTCTAAGAAAAATGATTATTTTCAACAAATATGTCCAATTTTCATCCGAAAAATGATCTTTCTACGCACAAATACGAATTTCCCAATAAAAAATCTATCATCAACCAAAATTGAATGGTTAAATTTAAATACAAAACAACTAATTTCCAAACAGAATAAACGCAGTTTTAACAAACTAGTTACATTTTAAAACAAAAAAATAAAGTTTCGAAAAAGTATTAATTTTTTCGACAAAATACTTCCAATCAGTTACATAAATTCTTAAATTTTTAATTAAAAATATCAGTTTTCATCCTAATATATTAATTTTAATAAAAAAAAATTGTAACTAAAATAATTATTCATCACGCAAAAAATTAATTTGTAAGATAATTAGATCATTGTTCTATTTTCAATCGCGTTTCTAAATTAAAAAGTAAAAAGTGGTAAGCGGTGAGCACGCAGGCGAACAGCAAAAACCTGCTAGCGCTCAAGATAGGCGACTAAAATAATTTTTTTAATATAATCGCCTGAAAATAAAAGTGTTAATTATAGGTTTAAACCGACTAGAAATTTCCAGAACATCAGATTCGCAGCCTATATTTTGTTTTTAAAAATGAACAAAAGGCTTTTTTTCAAAACCCTAACGTTATGGAGCAAATCTGATACCAGATTCGGATTTTAATTTTTAGTGCCGCTTGCGCTACCCTAGGTAACTTCCGACGCTACTACTGTGTTTATTATAAAAAAAAAAACATTTGCAGTAGTACTATGCAATTGTTGTTGGCATTGTATTCTAATCCTCTTAATATTTAAGCAATTGATATGAAGTGATGTTCTAATTTGAAAAGTTTTATTTTTCCATAGTACCAAATTTTTTAATATTTTGTTTTATAAATGTTAATTATTATATTACATTATACTCACTAACAAAATGCAGGAAGCACGCGAATGTGAGGAGAAGAAGAGTAGGAGTTTTAATCATTTTCTCTAATTGTTACAATGAATATAAAAAAAAAGATTGCACTAATTTTTAAAGAATTTCTTGTTTAGTGTGTCTCGTTGAACGACGGATATTTATATTAAATTTTACGACTTCTAAGTGACGCGATTTATTTATTCGTTAAAATAGTGAAACTGGAAGGAGGGAGATCATTGATCGTCGACCTCGATATTTTCCGCATCTTTCTAAATTTATTACGCATGGCACCTTAAGTATAATTAAAGATTACAGTATCTGTAAAAACAAAAATGAAAAGCCTACTCTTCTTATCTTTCTCAATCTTATATATACAGAATTTAAATAAAAATAAAAAAAATTAATTGTGCCCTTGAACAAAGCTGACGTGCTTTCTGCGGTTTCTTGATTCATCCAATAATATGAAGAAAAAAAACGCAAAAACATAAAAAAAAGATAAAATGGCAGTACCTTTTAACATTTTTATCATTTTTATATGTTTTGCACTATTTTTCACTATTTCAAAAATTTTGCATTATTATATATGACTCGGAAATAAAAAAGCTACATTTTTACGTGATATGGTTACTTTTTAGCAATTTTCGTCGTCTTTTCTATACAAATAATTAGTACTGGAGAATTTGAATATTTACCATGACTTTTCAAACGATTTTCAATTTATTAAACATTACGTAATTATTTTAACAATTAATTATTTTTTATTATTAAAATAAACAAATTATATTTGTTTAAATAATCAAAAGTAGTCAATTTATTCTTTCTATACACTATTTTTTTATACACTAAAAAAATTCCTTGAGCCCATAAAGATTGTTTAAATAAGTAGAACTTTATTAAAAATTAAAATAAATATATATTTAAATTATGTAATTAATAAAAAAAAGCATAGAATACTAATTGAAAAAGAAAGTTGATATGTCTAGCTCAGTTTTTAGGAACTTTGAAAATAGACAGTAAATAATTACATAATCCTTTTTAAAAAATTTACTACCACAAACAATGAAATATTGCATTTCAATCAGAAAATATGATTATTTCTTACATTTTCGGGGTAATAGTGATATTTAAATTAATTTAAATTTGTCAAAAAAAATTGGGAATTGTTTAAAAAGTCATGCTAAATAATCAAATTACCACTTAGTAATTATTTGTATGGAAAAGACAAGTTCCATTTTTCGAAAAGTTTAAATTTCCCGATGTTAATTAAATGGAATTTCTAAGTCCCGGTGGCAAGTGTTAATATTCGAATTGTGAAGAAAACTTCGGATTCTCTTTGGTTGAAAATGGAAACTTTTGCAGGGTCGTCTTGCCCTGTGCCTTGAAATCGTTTTTTGGACCACCTTAATATTTATATGTATCTTGGTTTTTTTCTCTCCAAATGCTGGTACGATTTTGTTTTTACATTTTATTAAAATTTCATTCTATATTCATCATAGAGAACAAAAATCTTGCATTCTTAAAATTTTGCTCATAACTGTTGCCGAACCTATACTAATTTTCTATTTAGTGATAAAGAACGTATGCGAATACTTTTTTTTTTAAATTAGCTTTGAAAAATGATTTCTTGTGTGCAGTCTTTTAAACTTTGATTTCATCTCTATAATGTATTTTTTTCCCTATTATATAAGAAATGTCTCAGCATTTTTTTAATCCTTACAAAAAATGTTCAGGCGGCGAACAATACGCTGGTACTTGTTTGCTCTTAAGAGATCATGGATTTTATGACTTTTACCTGATCTAACTTTTTTTTTAATCGGACATGAAATTGGAGTTTTCCTTTTGTGTAAGTTACAATGTTTTATTACATATTTCGCTAAAACAAATACGAATATTTTACAAAGTACGCGAGCTACAACAATCTCCATTTTTTAATCAATTTGATTCTCACAACCTCGAATTTTTTTTCATTAAAAAAAATGAGGAGAGTAATTTTTCATGCAGAGACACGAACTTTTGCAGTAAGGTTGCGACTAATAAAGACAAATTTTTGTAAAGAACCCTAAAAAATATAGATTGAAATATTAAGAAATGGAGAATTTTAATGAGAGAGACATCCACTTTATTGAAACAATTAAAATGCATTATTGTAAGAATTCGCAATTGATTACGTCTCCTCCAACAAGAGAATGTATTTACGAGTTATTTTGCTGCAAAATGCCTCGTGTCTGCCAGCTTGTTGAAAATAATGGAAAATTAAAAAATATACAAAGTGAGAGCAGGGAGATTAATTATATTATACTTCTAAATATTGAGATAATTCCACCCCCCCCCCCAGCTCCAAAGTAGGAATGATAAGATTGTGACCCCGTCAAATTCATTATAAAATTAATACACAGGTATACTTTATTCTCTTTCACGCGTCTTAAACGTGATAGAAGATAAATAATTTTATACTCGACCTAATACAGAAATAGCTTGTTGATAGAAAAAAAATATTTCCATATCATTACGCTTGAGCTTTATTCGATGAGAATTATCATATTTATTATTTGAATTTAATAAACACATGTTAAATTTATCCTAAGAAGCTGCACTGTCCAC
This sequence comes from Belonocnema kinseyi, assembly GCF_010883055.1. Lineage (NCBI taxonomy): Eukaryota > Metazoa > Arthropoda > Insecta > Hymenoptera > Cynipidae > Belonocnema > Belonocnema kinseyi. Next base: position 152,286,006 of record NC_046658.1, read on the forward strand.
GAACTTTTTTTAATAATCGGAAAGCAGTTATTTTTTGCACAATTTTGAATACTAGTCTTCTATGCATTGAAATTCCCTTCCAAAATACATTTTTTATTTTGAGTAAAAGTTTAAATCTAAGTTTAAACGCAGTAGTAGACAATATTTGAAAATTTAAGTCTTTACAAATATTTAAAAATTTTCCTCTTATTTAGAAAATTTTGAAATTATAAATTCCATTTTTAATGCTGGCGGCTGATTTTGCTGGCGGCTGATTTTATTTTCGAAAAGATTTCTTGAGGCTTTTAAAGTTTTTTTTATATTTTTATTTAGCTAGCAGTATAGTTTTTCTAAATTAAAAGTTTTGTGAATACAAAATTTGCTAACTACTATTGAATAAAAATGTGAAGAACGTAAATGCTATACATATATTTAGGGACGTAGAATAACCTTTTGTTTATTAAAATTCATTAAAAATTAAAGAAATATTTTCTGCGAGCCGAGTTACAAAGCGTAGGCAAAGGAAGATAAAACAGTTTAAATGCTTACAGAATTCGATTTTATAATTTTGACGCAAAATCTCTTTTACAAACGTAACCTTGGAAATTGTGACGTAGCTCGTTTACTAGCATCACGATTAACTTCTTATTGCCTTAGTATAAAGATGAAAATGTTACCTGATAGCCTCTTTTACATTCTTATCATTTATGATTGAGAAAGAATTTTTTTCAACGAATTTTTTAACCAATTTTCATGTTTCGAGACCCTCTGAATCCAAACATCAAGGTTTTACGATGGCGTATGTTTCTCTGTCTGTCTGTCCGTCCGTCCGTTAACACGATAACTCTCGAAAAAATGAACGAATCAAATCGATCTTTGGCACACTTTTTTTAGGTCCTAAAGGAAAGGAAAAATGTTATTCACGGCTATTGATTCCAATAATACAGCTAAACAACTTATCCTAACTACTTTTTTGATAAAAAGAAACTGGTTAGAGATACAGCATTTATAATATTTAAAAAATCAATTGAAAATTTAAAAAAAAGCCAAATGACATTTGTGATAAATAACATTAGAAAAATAGAAATTCGTAGAAAACCGACACACGTTACGAAAAACAATTATTTGAAAAAATTATTTATCCCAAAAAGAGCTACAAATTTCTTAGGAATCAATTTTTGATAGGCCCTTTAGTTTTGGTTTTAATCATAAGAATTTATGATTATTGCGATCTTAGTATTTTCCGAAATTTGACACAACACGGAAATTTTGAACCAATTGATGCAAACTATAAAAAAAACATAAAGAGAAATTAGAGCTTATATATATATATATATATATATACAGGGTCATCAAAATGTATCGGGCCCCCCTCCCTATCATCGAAAGTATGCGTTTTCGTGAGAATTTTTTCAAACAAAACTTTCAAGGTTTTGGGCGAGGATATGACTAGTGACCTTGAAGCTGACCTTGGCGTTGATCTTCAAGGTTATTTCAAGGTCACTTTTATTTTTCAAATGGAAACCCCTATTTATGATACCGCAGAAGATATACTCGAAAACATTGCAATAACATCCAAAGAAATCATACACGGTCATCCGGAACCGTTTTTTGAAAAATACTTTCTTGAAATTCCCAGCTATTTTTTACATTATTTTAGAACTTGTGATAGAGTCCTTGAGAATCAAATTGAAATTCTGTTCTAAAAATTGTGTGGGAGTATTAGTGGTTGAAATAACTATTTTTAAGGGATAGCCATCTTTATGAAGTTTTCTCAAACTATAACGTCTTGCAAGAACTGTATCTTCTTTTAAATTTTCTTAGCGGATTTTCATGTAATAATCCAAACTGATCACGATCAGAAAGCAGATTCATGAAACCTTTAGAAATTTTACAATCAATACTACCGCTATGCAAACCATTTTTTGAACACCATTTTAACACCTTGTTTCGGAAATCCTGCTGATCCAAAATAGGAATTTTGTATATATATTATTCTGGATCTTTTACTATTTTCATCATTTGCTTTGCCTTACTTTTTATCACACGGTTACTGAAACCTTGACCTAATCTGAGTATATCTGTAACTGAATCAGGAATTGAAATATCTGCCAAATTTACAAACCAAGGATCTTTATCTCCTTCTTCAAAAATCCTACGTAAATTTATATTTTGCTCTTAAAGATTAGTTTGCTGATAAATCAAATTAGAAAATTTGTTACCATATTTTACATCAGTGCTTAAAAATCCTTGATTAAGGAGAATCTGATGCTTTAAAAGATCAATAATTGCATTTGTTGTAAACAAACTTCTAATTCACTTCTAATTCTGAAAATTTTTGACTTTAAAAAATTAACGTGATTTGAAACATCTTTGATAAATAAATTCAGCAGTGAGAATTTAAAATTGTTTAAAGTATGTTCAAATTTCCTATTACATTTAACGTCCAATAATCAAATTGATTGATTGTAAGATAAATTACGTGGGACAGACTTCTTAATACTAGGATAGAGGAACACAAAAGTGATGTTCGTTTGGGACGCTGTTATAAGAGTGTTCTTGCTAGGCATACAAGGAAATTTGTTCATTCTATCCATGAGTTTGATTGGGTTCGTGTACAAATTTTGTATAGTGGAAGTAATGAGAGAAAGAGAGAATTCATGAAAATGCTTTATATTAAAAAAAAAAAACAAAAAAAGTTATCTATTAATTTAAAAAACGATTTTGAAGGGTTAAAAAAAGTTATGCTAATTTAATTAATTACATTTAACGAGGCTGTTTCATGAATGATATTTTCCTTTTACTTTCTCTATTTGTGATGTAATTGTCACAAATATTTGTATTGTATTCAAAACAGATTGGCCTACTGACTCGAATTTTTTTAATTTTGAATGTTATTTTATTGTATTTGATGATAATAAAAATGAAAAAGACGTTGTGGTCAAAATTTGGTCGTTGGCTTCTTTTTTCTTGTTAACAGAATTTCGCATAGATAAACCAATTTATGATTGTGTGTATATTTATAAATTTACCCACTTTAAAATTCTAACTGAATTATAAATGATGAATTCGTAAGTTACCCAGGAATAAATTTGGTAATTTATATTTTAAAATTGTAAATCTGGAAAATTGTGTACTGTCAAAATTTACATTCGGGTGACTTGACAAGCTTAAAATTTATAAATAAATTTGCAGAAAGCCTAATTTTCCAATTTGATAGTTTTGAAAATTATTTATTTATTTCCTCAACAAATGTTTTAATTTTTCAACATTTTATTGATCCGAAGATCTCGAAAAAACCCCGGATGTTCGACAAGTTTTTTTTCTTTCGTTCGCAAATCCTTTGAAAAAAATATATATGTAATTAGTGCCGTACCTATTTAAAAAATTAAAATTCGGATTGAAACAACACCCTTAAATGTTATTTATTACGAATTAAACAAAAGCTACGCGGCCCATAAAAGATAAGCTAAAACAAATCGGGACTTCTTTTTGGTGTTAACAACTTTTGTCAATTAGTTTTTTCTTACCTTATGTTGTTTTTTCAAGAACTTCATTTTTTGCATTGTAATTTTTTATGATTAAAACGACAACTACGTATATCATCAAAAAATAACTAAGAGACAGATATTACCTTAATTTTGTTTTATTTTGGATTTAAGGAAGACAAATTTCGTTAAATGAAAAAAATATATGTTTGTGACAAAAATTGTCGAATAACATGCATAAGTTTGAGTGCTCAAATCCTGCTTTCTCAATTTTTATAATTTTGTTTTGAATTGATTTTCATATTTAAAAGGCACTTTTATTTCTGGATTCCGCGTGCGAGTCCATTGTGTCGATTCGAAAAATAAATTTCTTTTGTATACTACCTACGCAAACTGGAATTCACATCTGACACCATTTTTAAGAAAACCTTCTTGGATTCATTTCTGAACTTACTCTTTGGCACCAATGAAATTAACAAAATTTTTCAATTTCCAAAAACTATGCTAAAAATACTACTCTGACGCTTAACGGATTTGGGCGTTTCTTCAAATTCTGGTTCGAATGATATATACTTTTAGGGGTCACTTTTCGCATGAAAAATTGAATGTATTAATTCTTCCAAATTAGGGTAACTTTGAGCAAACCTATTTTTGATATAATAAACATTATTTCACTTTTGATAACACATACATATAGTTTGTTATTTCTCAAATCCAGACATACCACATAAGTCATATTTTTCACAATACTTTCGGAGAAATTACGCTTAAACGACATATCTCGAAAAGCATAACAATCCAATCTAAGCATAATACATCATTTGTAATTGTGAACAATGCTTTCATATAAAATAGTCGTGCACGGATAAAAAGGTATTGCACAATGATATCGCAAAACCTCTATATTGCAAGAAAGAGCAATATTATAATGTAAAAGCAGGACCCGTACCTTTGTACGATATTATAATGCACTAAATCACAGAAAAAATTAAGTAAAATTTGTTTGCTGTCGTCTGCCACGGCGTCCTTAGCAGCAATAGGAAAAAGGCAAAGTATGAGTGGATTCGAGCTATGAATCTGGACACCAGAAATAAAACAATCAAAGAAAAAAGTTAAAATTTACTGCAGCTGATACTTATAACGGTTAAACATTAAACATATTTTGGCGAAAGTTTCACAGAGGTTACGAGAGTAATTCTGATCTCGTCTATTGCGTCACGCTGAAGTGAGGAAATTTCCGTAAAAATGTAGAATCAGCAACAGACGACACGAAGAAATTTGTTTACTGATATATTTGCTCCAAAATCACTGATAGATGGGAATCCCTATTTCTCTCCAATTTAATTCAGTTAAACGACACAGGATAGCGCTGGTGTCGTAATTGTCGCTACACCTCGAATAAAAATGAAGCGATTATAAGGCGAAAGATTACCCAGGAGGGATTAAAAATCGGAAATTATCTTCGATTCATGTCAAGTTTATCTGGCAAGGTTAATTTTTGTTCCGGTGAATCTTTCAACTGGAATCGATGTAAACCTTATCTTAATTTTTCCTGTGATCGCTTATTCACTACTCGAACCCCCACGAGAACAGAAATAAAGAAATACAATGTAATAGCGTAATAAAATTAAATTCATACGTTATAGATTGCACAATAATGCGGTATATAGTGTAAAAATTTACAATGTACGATATGACGATTTTGCGCTATTATAATTCGATAATTACGATATATAGCGCAGGAATTACGGTATATATTGTAATTCATGCGATATAGTTTTCTCAGTGTAAGAAGTGAAAATAAAGTTCAACATTTTGAAAAGGCTCCATATGAATTATGGTCTGATCGAAGCATATCATGGAGATAGTTTCGAAATATACTGAATTATTGCTTTAGAAATCTTAACACTTTCAAAAAGTAATATTTCACAAATTTCTTTTTATTGCGTTCCTTGCTTTCGCAAGCATGGATAGCGTTACATTCAAAAAATTAAGAATTTCTATTTCTATGAATACGCAATTTTTCCTCCGTCTAAAAATTCTCCAACGGGAACAGAAAAAGTGAAAATCCTATTCCTCTCAATTGCCTCAGTAAAATTTAACGAAATCATTTATTTAACCTATGTTTCATTATTAAATCTTTCTTAGCTTATAAATCCGAAAAATATTCAAATTTATATTTATTTACATATTAATAATTTATTTAAACGCCTTAAAAAATTCAAAGAATTCTTTTCAAATGTGTGAATTAAAATAATTGTAACTCTAGAGAGGCGGACGTGAATTAGAAGGAATTAAATAATCTCGAAATCTGAACACTTTTGGGAAATAGAAAACATCTCTTACGGGCTATCTGTCGGTACAATCACAAGGAAGAAAACACGTTCCCTTTTGGAGAATAGGAACCTATGCGGCTAAGATTGAAAATATTGATCGATTTTTATTAACCTTTTTCTGATTTACTTAGAATAATATAACGATGCTAATGCAGTATATTAAAATTTTCTTAATTAATATTGTACAAAATTCGGATTTTTCGCCGCTATGTCTAATCTCAAACAATGGGAAGGTCTCGCGAGGCCGAAAGCCGTCCGCTCGACAAACTACCACCCGCCGCAAGAGTAGTGGTTTCCAGACAATACCTGACCCAAGGTGACGGTCTCCTGATGACGAGTTTCTCCCAGGCAATTTTTCTCAAAATTTTTTCACTACGTGCCCCTTTTTTCTGAAAATATTCCAACTATGATTGGCTGTCAACATTTTTTTTGTCACTAACAAACTCCATCCTTTTGGACGTACTTATCATATTTCTGTCTCTCTCGCACACTCAACTCAGAATTCCCACGCTAGTACACAGCCCTCTTAACGGAGGCGATAGTTTCGCATCTTGAAGAATCTTATTGTAGTCGGTCCAAAATGATTTTATATCCTCCTGATTTCCACTCTCTGAGAGTACCTAATCCTAAAAATGCTGCATCTTCTTGAGTCTCCTAAATTTATTTCCAAAGATTCAACATAAGAGGTACAAATGCAAATAGCTCCTTAAAGAGGAGATAACTGGTATTAACTTAAATGCAGATAAACTAAAAATAATTTCCTCTATTGAATTTCAAATCTTTAACGAGAGTTAACTAAATGTTTATATTTTAACAAATATTTTTTCAATTCTGTTTTTGATTTTGCAATAATATATGTAAAAATGCAATCAGGGTAGGAAATTTTATTATTATTTATTTTTCAAACGTTTAATAATAAGAAGAATTACTAAATTTTATTATAGTTACGGCATTAAACTAAATTTATTTTGGTTTAACCGTGTATCCTTCGATTGTAACCTCCTTTAATAGTCGGGGATCAAGAAGTTCATATATGAGTAAAGTGAGAACAGGAAGTGTACGTGGCGATTCAAGAGTTGGTGGCTTGGGGCGGGGTATGGATTTTTAGATTAATATAGGAGTCCCGCGTTTCCTATTTAACTGAAATATTTGTTTGACAAACACTGTTCGAATGAAATTTGCTGATCAATTTTTCCAGCAATAACCCCAGTCGAAGAGCTTTACAAAGTCATCATGTTATAATTTAAATCGGCGATTGGTCAATCTTTAAATTGTTTTCTTACGCAGTAGAGGTTAATCACCCAATTCATAATTTAATTTTCGATAGACTCCTTTTGCCCTAAATACATATAACCAAAATTCCTTTAGAATTTGCATTTCTCATGAAGTAATTAGTTATTCGTAGGAAAATGAATATTCAATTAAACGAATTAAAGCAACATGATTTGATCACGCAACAAAAAATACTTTTCCATAGTGTTTCTGTATAAAATGTAGAAAATGATGGAAAAGTCGAAAAATGTCTCATTAATGCATTTTTTTATTAAATTTAGTTATAATATTAACAATAATAATTTTACGAAGAATTTTTTTCATGATTATATTGTTTTTATCCAAATATCTTGCAATATAAATTTAAAGAAATGTAAACTTTTGAAAAATCGTAGAAAACATTCTTGGAACAAATAACTTGTTTATTATAAATTTTCTTGATTATTTTATAATATTGGAGCATCTATAACTAATGCTACTCTATAAAATTTAGGAAAAATTAACCCAGAAAAAATTACAATTTTGTTCATCATACTTATTTATTTATAAAGACATTTACACCCTGATTTAAAATTTAAAAAATTTACCTATAATTCTAATTTAAAGTTGTGTAGGTTATTCATTATAAAAATATTATTAGATAGGAAACTTGAAATAATTGAATTTTATTTCGACATGTTTAATTATAAGATTTTTTCACAAATTAAAAAAGTTTTTAATTTTTGTATATTGGAAATTAAATTTTATAATTTAAAAGACATAATAAAGTTTTTGTCTGAAAATTTAACGATTTCAGGTTTGCTTTAAACTTTAAGCTGTATATTTGATAAGTTGAAAATTAAATTACTTGGTAGGAAATTGATGTATTTAATTGAAAATTCGTTTTTTCGGGTACAATATAATTGTCTTTTTGGGTAAGGAATAGTCGTCTTTTTGGATACAAAGTGAATCTTGTGTGTTGTAAATTTGAATTTTTGATTGAAAATTCAACTCTTTGGTAGAAAATTCAAAGACTTTGTTAAGAAGCCATCTTTTTGGGTAAAAAATTATTCTTGTTTGTTGAAAGTTAGAGCTTTGTGCTGAGAATTCAACTATCTTGCTAAAAATTGATCTTTCTTACTTAAGAATTACCTTTTTTAGTTAAAAATTTATTTTTTATGAATTTAAAGTTCTCTTTTACCTAAAAATTTGACTTTTGGGCGTGGAAACTTTCCTCTTTGGTCGGAAATTCATCATTCGTGGTAAAACGCCATATTTCTTGATTGAAAATTAACTTTTTTTATCAAAATTGAAATTTCTTTGAAAAGTTTATCTGTCATAAAAATTGAAATGTTTGAATTTTGATATTTTTTGTACGAAACTTTGACCTTTCGATCAAAAATGTATCTTGGCATTATAAGAATTCAATTATTTGATTAGAAATTTAACTATTTCAATAAAGTCTTTACTTTTGGTAAAAAGCTTAACCATCCTGTTAAAAATTCGTATTAAAGAATTCTCTTTCTTGTTTAATAATTTATCTTTCTTGTTAGAATATAAAATTTTTTTGGTTTCTAAAATCTTGAACTATGGTTTAGAAGACTTGCCTGTTTTGTTCTAAAATGTATCTATCTTTGGTTGTCAATGCTAAAATTTGCTTAAAAATTGATTTTCCTTGTTTGTAAATTTTGAAAATTCAGTCTTTTGATTTTTGAAACCAACTTCTTCTGGTTATTATTTTCTATATATGAGCTTTGTAATTGCTTAACTGTCCCTTTGTTTCAGTTACCATTATGAGTTAACCATTGTTGAAGTTTGATTGAATTTTGATTGTTTTTCACTTACTTCATTTGACACTTCTCTGGATCAGCGACTGCCAACGACTGGCGTCAAAAAATTATCTTAAAATTACCTTTTTATTTTTTTTCGTAGGGTCCTTTGTCTTCTCTTTAAAGTTACCACCTAAATTTCTTTTTAACTGGGGAAGAAAGCAGCGTTACATGTGAAAAAAGAGAATACATAATAACATTATTTATGAAAATTTCACTTTGCAACATATCACTAGCGTAACTACTGTAAATTTAGATTCCGTTTTGTCCCTTGTGGGAGGGGGCTCTTAGATTGAGAAGTGGAAATCTATTGTCGTAGAGACCATAGATCCGCTTTTTCCCATATAATCGAGCGTAAATATTGAAGCTTTGATATGCCCAAAATCAATGAAAGAATGAATATTAGATTATTGTGAATTTTGTTTTATTTCGAATTAATAATTATATTATGTTAACTACTTTTCTGCATCACATGTGGAATTAAGCCTACTTAAGTATTTAGATCCACCAAAACTTAAGCTCTCCACCTCTCAACTTGTCGTCGTCTGTAACTAGACTTTAGCATTAAGTTTTTTTTTAAATACGCCTTTCTCTATGTCCGTGAATATTTAATTCTCCATGCAGATTCAAATGAAGCATAAATGCACGATTATAGGCTTGAGTGTATTCTTCCTGTATTACTCTACTGCCGGCTTCATAGTCTGTTTGACCCTGGTTCACAAGCCGTACTTGCCTTCGTTCGACAATGTCTACTCGTCTGTTTGCCTGTTTGCATGCTTTCAAGTGTGCTTCTATGTATATTGGATCCCTCGATGTTGATACAAGTCTAGCAGCAACTTCATCACGTGCAACAATAAAGTCCAAATCACGTTTTGCGCCCAATTTTCGAGATAAATCACGGAGCACAGTAAGCCACTTGTCCTCATTAATGTCAAATATGATAAATACATTTCTCAAACCAGGAAATATCCTGTTCAGGTTATCAATGAGAACTCCTCCATAATTCCATCCAAATATGATATGATCTCGTTTGTATAAATACAACCTTCCGAGGTTTTCCATACTATGATTACCATATGTTCTAAAATTGGTGAACTGGTTTTCATATCGAAAACTTGTGACCGGGGGCAATACTCCGTTGTATCCAGGAAGTAAATCCTCCAAAGTCCTCGGTTGTGAGCTTATTAATTCTGCAAGAAGAAACATCAATAAGTGAATATTAATGTAATTGTTATTAACTTCGTTATAAAATATAAGTAAAAAAACATGATAAAAGAAAATTAAAAAAGGAAAAGCAGAACATTTTTTGTATCCATATGCGATTTTTAATTTAAAATTGGTTATAATACAGAAATTCATAGTTCGAATTATAATTTTAAATTGTCGTCAAGTTAAACTAAATTATAAAATAATTTTCATATGACTTTGTTATAATATGAAATTCTATACGGTTTAGTGGAAACTTATGAAAAAATGTAATTAAAGTTGCAATTACTTGGCAAAAAACACGTAAATAGTAGCTTACAAAATTTCCAGTTACGGATACATGATACATCAACTTCTTTTCAAATGTTTGGTTTAAATTCGGATCCCCCCCCCCCCAATCCCAACTGTTTTCAATTCCATTGATTACAGTTAGAGTCTAAGGCCATTTGAAGGAAACCCCGGACTCTTGACTGAAAGCGAGAGTTTCGACTAATTTTGATAATTTTTATTCGAAATTTCTTTAATGGCGTCATCTAGACAAATCTTGTTTGGCTAATAGTTAAGTTTTTTCATAAGCCTTGACTCCCAAAGAAGCCAAATGTAAAATGAAAACTCAATTTTGTTGATTCAATCATTTACAATAACTCATAATAAAGTGACAAGATATCAGCGAACTCGTAAACTAGTAACATTTTTATCCTTCAACCTTTTATAAACAAAATAAACTGATTTCAAATTTAAATTGAAAAAATTTAAAATTTATTTTACTTGACAGTTTCTTTAACCAATAAAATTCCCTGTCTTTGAAACAAATTGTTATTAGCCAGGCTCGTTTTTACTCACCAGGTTTCTTCGACGTTTGATGTTCCGAAAAATTTTGTTCGTGACAAGAATCAAATGCCCCCCTTACATAAAAATACCCATACGAGACCTTCATGGTTCGTCTGCTATCCGCACGCGCTCGAAAAGCGAGGAGTGCGCACTCAACTGCGCATTTCTTTACGTCACTATGATTTATATTTCTGTTACCACTTAGGAATTTTAGGAAAATATACGCAATTTTCAGAAACCGCTTCTGAATTTAAATAAAAATTTAGTAAATTTACTATAAAAGTTACGGACTTTCATTTTCAGCAACCTAATTTCGTAGATTTCAGCTACTTTAGTATCCTAAATGTGCCGGAATTTTGCGAACATTTCTAACAGTGTATGTCTCTTCCGTGTCTTTTCTCTTATTTTTTTTCTCTCTGTTTTGTGACGCTTGAGTGAGAACCACATATCCTCCAGCAGCGCCTCCCGCCAAACCCCATCACGCGGCGTCAATTTTCGGGAACATGAAATGGAGAATTACGGAATCCAGATCAGACTGTACTTCGTTTTTTCATTTTGTTGAAAATCGTTCTTTTTCTATATCAAGTTCCACGTTAATTTAAAAATCCCAGAGGCACAAATTAGCGTCGGAAAAAATTAAGATATTGAAGATTATTTTTTACAGTCATAAATATGGAGCAGCCTAATGTGAGAGTTACTGTTTTTAATCTTGTAGGCTAAGATCCCCAAACTTTAAGAATCTATAATATTCACAATAATAGCGCTTTGTCTGACTATTTTTCGGTACAAAAACTGTGATAAATAAATAAATAAATAATGTATTGCAACCAAAGAAAAATCGCAGCTTTTTGTTTAAAAACGAATTTTCTTGTAAAAGGTACTGATTTAGGGAGAAGGTGAATTTTATAGAAGATTGTTCCATATAGATGCAAGAAGACTCTTTATATTCCACGTAGCTAATTTTGATTGGCTGATTTCTTCTTTTTCACTTCCTGCCCCCCTTCTACCGAATAAAGTTGTATACGTGGTTTATAGGTACCATACATCTTTATTTACAAAATGAAAATGTGTGTGTCGTGCACTTTTATGTGTGTACGTATATACGCGGGGAATTGAGGAATTTTATAAGTATGTTGTACGTTCTGATCTATTTCCTTCGATAGCTACGTTTCGTATCACAAATTGCATAATAAAATTATGTCAGCGTATTACGTGTATATTTTAAACAACGGTTCGAGAGACAAAGATCTTTCTTAGTACAACCTTATGTCTTTTAACGTGAAATTATTTCAATAATCATTCATTATTATATGGAAAGCGTGTGATTCATTTCCTGTAATTGTATCGCGACCATAGAGAAAACAACAGGAAAGACTAGAAAAAATTACAGGAATTCAATCAGATTGATTTACAACCAATAAAATCAAGTTTCTACAAGAAGCCTGATTCTGATTGCTCTCAAAATCACCTACTTAATGTTCCAGGCTAAAAATTTTTTTTGCTCAAAAACGATATTCACATCTCTACTACAAAGATTGGGGAATCGGCAGAAACAAAATCAAGACTTGGGACTTTTATAAGGAGGCCATTAATAAAATCTGAAAAGTCTGGCTGTTTCGACGAGTCTCTTTCTCTTTAAAAAATATCTTAGATTTAACCTAATTAAAAATTTGGTAGGCAAATTTTTAGGTATCTGAAATAATCCGAAACCGTAAATTATTAATTTCTAACTTTTGAATCTGTATATGCAACATATACAAAAAATTATTTTAGTTTTTAAATTTTTTTCCCTTGACATACCTGTCCTCTTCTTCACAAATAGTCATACAGGTCAAAAATTGGCAGGATGTTCAGAAATTTTCAGAACTTCTGATCACATGTGTCAGTCCGTGACTTTTTTGTTTATAGCATAAACACCTAAGTCGGATAGTACTGATCTAAATTTTAATCAACAAATCAGCCAAAAGATTGAAAGCATAAATGCACAGTAAAGGAATAGCAAATTAAGAAATCAAGCAATGGATGAAAGATAACAAGTCAACTTGATAGAGAAATTTTTATATCACCAGTATTTACCAAAAATTCCCATCAGTCAGTATTAATCTATCAACTATGCCCAATCAATGGTTACCAACTTACTTCCTGGAGGCCCGCCGACATTCAACCCTTGTCAACTCAGTTCTTGGTTTTTTGGCTGTGCTGAAATGTTCATTTGCCTTCTTTTTTCTATTCAAGGTTGCATCCCTATAGAAATTAACGTCCACTCATCCTCATGTTGAATTACTTGTTCTTTCTTTTACGACCTAACAAAATTTTGACAAAGCTAGATTCCATCCGTTTATTTTTTTTTAAATTATCGTGTTCACGGACGGACGAACGGACAGGCAGACGATATCGCCAAAACTTGATTTTCAGCTTTGGGGGATTCAAAACGTGGAGATCAATAATTCTCAAACTCCTAAGGGCCAATGGGTTTAAGTTCTTATTTAATATATTAATGTTTCCTCGAATATTTCTGAGACAGAAATATGCAATTCGCACAGAAAAGGGATTATCCGAGAGATTATCTCCGCAGGGGGTCCTTGCCCAGGACTATCGTCCATAGGGCCGTGCTGAATCAATACGTTAAAAATTTAATAAATGCTACACCGAGTGATCCAGAGCTAAGTGTCCGTAATTTCGATTTTTTTTAGGTTCTTGACATCCTTCTGAATAGTTATACAGTTCCTGATAACTTTTAGTAATAATTTCGGCGTATAGATACTCAAAAAATGGATTTTACAAAATTGGATGCATAGTTCAAGTTATCCCGCACTTTTTGAAAAATTATCTTTTTTAAAGCTTTGGGCAGATTTAGAATAGTTCTAGATTCCTGATATTTATTAATAATATTCCCAAAAATACGACCCAGCAATTTGTGTTTCATGAATTTAACTTGCAACCCCCCCCCCCCTGCTTGAAAAAATCAACTTTACCTTTAATATTCCCGTAGTTTTAAAAGTGACACAATTTGAAAAATCAGAACATTCACAATTTTAAGAATTCCAGGAGTTTTGATCAGAGTTTTGCTGGCCCCCTAAATGGTTCTACATAAAGTTTAAACAATTTTGTCGTTAAACTCAACATTGAAAAAAGGGCAACACTTAAAGATATGATATCCGGAAAAATTTTAATTTCAAATATTTTGGCGTGTAAAGTGTTATACTTTTTTAGATTTTGTGTTTATCGAAGAATGTTATCATTATTTTTGTGCAAATATTCTGAGGACTACAAGAATTCTGATCTGAACCTCTAAAATACTTCAAATTTTTAATTTTATAATTTGTCGGTATGGGTGAAGTGTTGTACATTTTTGTTTTTTCAGTTTATCGAAAAATATTATCACACTTTTTAATAGAAGATTAAAGAAAAAGTTTATTTTTTCAAAGTGGGGGGCTGGTTCTATTGAGAAAAAAATTAGTTTATTTTTTGGAAATATTATCAATAAGTATCAGGAACTCTAGAACTATATGCTAAATCTACACACAATTCTAAAGAGTGAATTTTTTAACAAATGCGAGGAAACGTCAATTTAGCACCCAATTTAAAAAAAATCTATTTTTAGAGTATCCATTCGCCGGACCTATTTATAAAAATTATCAGTGACTGCAGAAATATCAAAAAGGATGTCAGAACTCTGAACAAAATTCGAAATTTTAAAAGTAAGGGGTCAAGTTCACACGCATGCGCTATAGTTTTAAATCTGCCTATTGTCAGAAATTGTACACGGTCATAGAGCAATGAATTGACTCGTTATGTTCCATTGATACTACCGGACACTACCTGAATTTATTTTTTGAAAATTACTTGTAAATATATTTAATTGTGCAAAGAAATCTACATTGCAGATATTAATAGGCCGAAAGAAATCGGTTTTCCTTTGTTATTTTTTAAACTATACTCGCACTGAATTTTTTAGATAAAATTTCTGATGCCTCGCTATTCGTTTTTTCAAAAACAAATTAGGTACCTAAATGCACATTTTACGCGTTAGTGGGCGAAAAATCGTTTTTTTGTCTCTTATTGTTAAACTTATATTATGAATGATGTTCTCTGACAAAGTTTTGTGATAAACTGGAATTCCTAAAATTTGAAGCATATTAGTTTCAACATGCACATTGTATGCGCTTGTCAGCAGGAAAACAATTTTCTTTCTTGTAGTCTTGTTAAAAATATGTTGGCAATGTTTTTTTTTTGCATGAACGCTTGTTTAATGATTTCTCTGTGTTTGCAAATTTATATACGCTGCAGCTTGATTGACATACAAAAAATATCACTAGCAACATAATAATGTAAGTGAATGTGATAACCATGATCTACTTGTATTTTTAAAAATAATTTATTTTACTTTTGTTTCAAATTACCTCGTCAATAATTGTTAAAAACAAGGGGTTTAAAAAGTACAATAATGCTTCTATTGTTTTATTAAATCAATAAAAACAAAATAAATAATGCTTCTTTTTTGTGCACAAGTACCCAAAATTTAAAGGTTATATAATTTGCTTTTGAAATGGACAATTAAAAAATGAAGGCCAAATTTACTGTAAAAAAATCATTATCAATATAATTCGAAAACTACTCGACGAAGATAAGATTCTTTTTCGCGTCGAAACACCTCACATGTAAATTTGTTCGAAAAGTTACAAAATATTATTGTATAGCGAAACTTTTCCAGAAAACAAAATTTCCCTAAGGTCTAAAAAAAAATTTCTTTTTATTTATAAGCACCGAAAATGTGCAGTTATTTATATTATTTAAAAAAAAAAACAAATATTGTTGCACAGTAATTTTTTTTCTTAAACAATTATTGGGAATATAAATCTTAGCAAGGTCAAAAGAAAAAAAAAAAATTTCGCTTGTAAGGCCCTAAAATGTGCATTTGCTTACACAAATTTCAAAAAGTACAATTCTCAAAGGAGGCAACAGTTATATTGACTTCAAGAAAAAACTAAAGATGCGAATCAACTAATTTATTTTTGAAAATAACATCCTTTGTCTAAAAATGTTTTTCACCTCATGCAATTAAAGTTCCGAACGTTCAAATGACCGAAATACTATTACGTATTTATATTTAACCTATTAATATAATTCTAATTGAAACTCAAAATATTAATTATAATTCTGCTTCGATTATAAATAATTTTCAATTTGAATGTACAAACTGTTGAACACTGTTTCTGAGTTATAAAGTCATCAGAAAAAAATTTCGTTCATTTAAAGGTTTAAAAAACACATGTGATATTGCAACTTTTAACGTAGAACCTGTACACCTTTCTTTTTTAATTTCGGACGCAGAAATTTTAATTTATCGTTCACGCAAAAATACTTCTTTTTACTATGAAAGTGTCGACAGATGCAAGAAAGTCGTTTCTTATACATAAAACAAGTGTTAACAAAAAGTAAAACAGAGTTTAAGAAAAGCTTCGAAATTTAAATGGTTCAATTAACGAATAAGCGATAGTTTAAAAATTTTGAATGTTTAAATTACAGAAAACGCTAATGTTCAATTTTAAACCATTATAAAAGTACATTAAAAGAATCAAAATTAAATTCCATTTAAGATTTAAGATTTGAAGATTGCACTCTGTTTATTTCATGTTCTTGCAGCTACTGTCTTTCGTCATTAAAATTTTTCAATAATACAATTTTTTGTGAAATTTGCTTCTTGTATAGAAAAAAATTTTTATTTAGCTAAATATTAGTTAGTAATCGTTTACAAATTTTATTTTCAAGACGAGTTTTTGTAGGGAAGGTGGAGGGTAATACTGTATTATTTTTCCAAATGCATGGTAGAGTAGAAGAAAGGTGAAGATCTTACGTACGAATAATTTATTCTTTTGAATTCATAAGTTTTAAACTAATAAAAATAAAAGTTTAAATTAAAATGAATTGAGAGTGGGACGATGGTCGTGGGGGCTAAAGCGTAGTCTTTGGACCCACTCCTTCCGCTTGCGGGTTCGATTCCCGCCTAGCACTCTGTAAGAGTCTCGGCAGCCCATGCGGTGAACACTAGCCTAGCAAGGGAGTTGTTCATCAAAGAAGAGTCGTGGGACCGGTACCTCTAGAGAAAAAGGTTTTCTCTAAGTACTTGTAAGCTGTTGCTCTTGGTGGTTCGGAACCCACCTTAAACTGCAGGTCTCCCTTCCACCACCAAGTAAGTGTGTGTGTGGGGTGGGAGGGGGGGTGTAAAGGAATAGAGAAGAAGGTGCAAGAAAAATGTAAACCCTTAGGGGATACATCAAAAGCTTCCATAGTAAATTAAAATGAAGTGGTGTAATTTTTATATAAAAAAGTTTATTTTCAAGGAAAAAACTTAATTTTTGGATTGAAAATAAGCAAATCTTTCAATTAAATAAGCAGTTAAGTAGACGCATGATGCTTCCGAAAAAGGCTTTTGCAGCCTTTAATAAGTTAATCAGTTTTTCATATAATCTTAAAACATCGTTTCAACAAAGAAAATTTGACAATAAGAAAATTGGTCAAAACAAATTTTAATAATTTTAAAAATTATTTTTTCATATTAATTTCCTCAAAAAAAAGTTGTTAAGGTCTTTCGAACCGACCCACCTATACTAACATTGAAAGTCTTTCTAAACGAAGTAATAAAATACGAAATTCAGTTTTTCTGCGAGAGAAGACCAACTTTCAGGGGGGAAAAATCAACCAAAAGTAAAATATTAACGTTTTTATTTCGAATAATCAATTATTAACTAAGATGGTGATTTTTAAATCAAAAAATCTATTTTCAATTGAAAAAGATAATTTCTGACGCTGCTACTGTGTTTAATATTTAATAACAAAAATCTGTCGCAATAGTACTATAAAATTGTGAATGGAATTGTATTTTAATTCGCTTCATTTGCAAGCAACTGCTTTAAGTTTATATTACAATTCAAAAAGTTATAATTTGAAATAGTAACAAATTGTGTAATATTTTTTTTATAAATGTTAATTATATTATTATGTTATAATCACTAAAAAAATGCAGGAAGCACGCCAATGCTAGGAGGAAACGAGTTTGGGTTTTCTTCATTTTTTCTAATTGTCACAATGAATGTGAAATAAAAGATTGCACTGATTTCTGAACAATTTCTGCTTCAGAGGTTCTCCTTAAACGACGCGTATTTATACTAACTTTCATGACTGTAAGTGACGCGTTTTATTTATTCATTAAAATAGTTATACTGGAAGGAGAGAGATCGTTGATCGTCGACCTCGATATTTTTCGCATCTTTCTAAATTTAATACGCATGAAACCTTCAGTATCATTAAAGATTAATGTATGTGCGAAAACGAAAATTAAAAGCCTACTCTTCTTACCTTTCTCGATCTTATGTATAAAAAATTTAAATAAATATCAAAAAAATAATTTGGTTGTTGAACAAAGCTGTATGCTTTCTAACACTTCTTGATTTATTGAATAATATGAAGAAAAAAACACAAAAATATAAAAAATGATTAAATGGCAGTAACTTTCAACAGTTTTATCATTTTTGCCCTATGTTTTGCACTATTCTTGAGTATTTTCAAAATTTAAAATTATTATATAATTATATAGAACGTTCGGGTGAAAAATATTGAGAACTAGGAAGGAAGTTTTTTCGAGAATTCCCTTAGAGGGAAACCCTACCCAAAAAGTTTTTTTAAATTTAGAAATTTTCGAAAAATTGAACTAATGTTCACGTGTTTCATCGAAACGTTTAATTTGAAAAGTGATGACCATGACTTTTTAAACTATTTTCGATTCTTCAAACAAATAGAAATGATTCAAAAAATTATTTGTTCCCCAAAAAAGTAAGAAATAATCGTAGTTCTGATTGAAATGCATAATTTCGCCATTGCTTGGAGTACTGAAATAATCTAAAAAAATTATTTCATTATTTACACAATTAATAATTTTTTATTCCTAAAATTTCTAAAAATTGAGCTAGATATGTCCACTTTTTTTAAATTGATATCCTATGCTACTTTTTTCTTTCTGTACACTATGCAGTCAGGAAAATAATTGAATGTGTTTTATTTCATTTCATTTTTCAATTAGCGAAAAAAAGCTGCTGGAGCAAATAAATATTGTCTAAACAAGTAGAAATTTACTAAAAATTAAAAGAAATACATCAAAATGATGTAATCGTTCAACAAAAAGTAGCATAGGATACTAATTAAAAAAGAAAGTTTATATCTCTGTCTTTGTTTTTAGGAATTTTGAAAATAGACAATTTAAGATCGTTTAAAAAGTCATGATGAATACCCCCTGTTAATTAAATGGGATTTTGAAGTGCCCGGTAGCACGTATTAAATTCAAATTAAAAAAAATATTATTCTCTTTCTCCGGAAATGGAAACTTTTGGAAACGCTTTCGAGCGTTTCTATAAGCTATTCCTAAAAGAAAATTCTTAGAATTTTTATTTGTTAATAAATAAGCATCCAGGCCAACCTTTGTTAATATTTTTCTCAAAACAGTTGTAAAAACTAAACGGACCATCAATAACTTTATTTATGCTTTGTAAACTTTCTTCCTTTATTCTTTATAACAATTTTTGAATGAGGAAACATCTGAAATTATTTAATTAGTAATTTTCTAATGATCTTTACTGGTTCGCCTCTAATTTTTTTTCTTAACTCGTTAACCGTAGGGCTTTTTTGCACCACTTAAGCATAGGGGAGGGGATCGATTTGAATCGATGATTTAAAAAATCAAAAACGTCTTCCTAAAACTCTGAAAAAATTCATGGTTTTTGTATGAACCTTCTACTTAACAGTACAATTTCACAATATGTGTTTTTTTAAATCATTGTTAATATGATTAGCAATAAACAAATAAACTCATAGAAAAAAAGAGTTTCGTTTTCAAAAATTCATAACTCAGAGACAAATGAATGAAGTTGGACGGTTCAAAAATAAAATTAAAGTAGAATAGTGTGTCTTTCAACCAAACAATGTTGCAAAATATTTTAACGGAATTGAAACCCTTAATTTTCAACATGAACTCCTGCATTATTTTAAGTGTGAATGTAGGAGATTCTGATATAAATATACACATTGTTCTATGCAAAACCATTTATTTAGTAACAACAAAATTATATAATTAATAAATATAATAAATAATTAATTTTTATACTTTAGCTTATAAGGAGTAATAAGTGCATTCACCTTACTCTCGCTGGTGCAGGAAAAAAAAGAAAAATAGTTAATTTACCTCAAGTGTCATCTGTCGAAATACATACGTAAACCGTTGGGGAAGGTCAAATCGACTCAAACTGCACAAACTGTTGCGATATGGTCGATGAAAAATAAAAACAAGTTTTTGTGAAACACTTTAACAAATATAAATTGAAATATTAATAAATAGGGAATTTTAATAAGAGGGACAATGCGTAAGATTTCAGCTTTATTGAAACAATTAAAAGGCAATATTATGAGACTAATTCATAGATTACGTCTCCTCTACCAAGTCAATGTATTTACGAGTTATTTTGCTTTAAAATGCCTCGTGTCTGCCAGTTCGTCGAAAATAATGGAAAATTGCCAAATATATAAAGTGGGAGCAGGGAGATTAAGTATCTTATACCTCTAAATATTGAGATCATTTCACCGCCTCCCCTCCCCCCCCCTAAAAACTAAGGAAGGAATAATAAGATTGTGCCCCCTTAAAATTCATTATATAATTCATACACAGGTATACTTTATTCTCTTACACGCGTCCTAAACGTGAGAGAAGATAACAATTTTATATTCTACTTAATACAGAAATTGCTCGTTGATAAAAAAAAAATTTCATATAGTTACGCTTGAACTATGCTCGATGAGAATTATCATATTTATTATTTGAATTTAATAAGCAAATGTTAAGTTCATCCTAAGAAGCTTTGCTATCCACAAACTTTTTTTAATAATCAGATTGCAGTTATTTTTTGTACGAGTTTAAATATTAGTCTTTTATATATCATAACTGCCTGCCAAAACTATATTTTTTTGTTTGAGTTGAAGTTTTAATCTCGGTTTAAACGTAGTAGAAGAAAATATTTAAAAATGTAAGTGTCTTTAAAATTTTTCAAGTTTTTCTTCACATTTAGAAAAGATCGTTAATATACATTCCATTTTTAATGACAGTGTATTATTTTATTTTCGAAACGATTTTTTACGGCTTGTAAAGTTTTTACATTCTCATCAGAGAAGGTATTATTTTTTGTATGTTTGTTTTATTTAAGTAGCAGTATAGTTTTTATTAATTATAAGTATTGCGAATAAAAAGATTTGCTGAATATTATTTAAAAAACACATCTCAAGAATATAAATGCTAGACATTTATTGGGGAGATAGAATTACCTCCTGTTTATTAAAATTGTTTAAAAATCAAACATATATTTTCTGGGAGTCGAGACACGAGGCGTATGTAGAAGAAGATAAAACAGTTTCAGTGCGTAGATAATTTCGATTTTATCATTTTAAAGCAAAATCTCTTAAACAACCGTAACCTTAGAAATTGTGACGTAGTCTGCTTACTAGCATCGAGATTGACTTCTTATTGTCTTACCATAAAGATGAAAATGTTACCTAATAGCTTCTTTTCCATTCTCATCATTTATGATTGAGAAAGAATTTTTTCTAAACGAATTTTTCAACGAATGTCCACATTTCGACGTGGCCAAATGACAGGGTGCCAGCTCGGTAGGAGAAAAATAAAAAGGTGCTACGAGGGTAGTTCAATAAGTCCTTAGACTGAAGTATAAAAACAATTTTTTTTGGGTAAATTTTTTTCATTTTTCAACATAATCTCCTTGGAGCTCTATACACTTGGTCAATCGCTTTTCAAGTTTTTTTAATCCTTCAGAAAAGTGCGTTTTCGGAAGT